>NC_045957.1:69643817-69972150 GCF_010909765.2 Amblyraja radiata
CCTCTCCCTCTCCTCCCCTCTCCCTCTCCCCCCCCCTGCCCTCCCTCCCCTAAACCCCTTCCACCCCTCCCCTACCCCCTTCCCTCCACCCCATCCTCTCCCCACCCTCCATTCCCCCCCACCTCTCCCTCTCCCTTCCCCCCTCTACCCCTTCCCTTCACCCCCTCTCTCTCCTCCCATCTCTCACCCCACCCTCGCCCGCCGTCCCTCTCCTCCTCCCCTCCACCCCCCTCTCCCTCTGTCTCTTGCCCTTCTGTCTCTGCCCCTTTCTCTCTGTCTCTCCCTGAATTAAGTGAGTTCATCGTGCCCACAAACCTCCCGTTTAAAGACTCCCCAAATTTGAGGGACTAGCATCCCATTTGAGGATGCTGCCAAGGCATAATCATGTGAATTGCCCCTGCATCCTCCTTAATGCAATTTTTGTCCTTTCTATGCTTGGGTAAACAAAATTTCACACACTATTTCAGAAGTGAACTCATCAATTGTAGATTAGTGGCTCATGTTATGAGTCATGCTTTTGGAGTTACGCCCACTAGCTTATTAGCGTCGCGGTCTACTCCACTCCGTCCGCAGTGTGACGTGAACTCTCAAGTGAGAGCTTGTTGTTGTTTATTCTAAATAAACAGTGTATAACCTGACATGGTGTGAGAGCTTTATTATTACAAGGACTCCAAACAAACATGGTGTCAGAAGTGGGATACGAACCCATGCCTCCAATTGGAGACCAACATGAACAACAACAGACAGCATTTGACACTCTTAAACGGCAGATGTCGGCCACCGCTACTCTAGCGTACTTTGATCATAGACTGCCTGTTACACTTACATGTGACGCCTCATAACATGGCCTGGTCGCTGCATGCCTTCAGAATGATGGCCATGGCATTAAGCCTGTCGCCTATGCCTCACGCACCATGTCTGACACAGAACAACGATACGCCCAAATTAAAAAGGAATTACTAGCGGTTGTTTTTGCCTGCAAAAAGTTCAACGATTTCATCTTTGGTCGCACAGTTACAGTTGAAACCGACTACCAACCTCTTATCAGCATTTTCAATAAACCTATTCATAACTCTCCAGCGCGCCTACAACGGCTGTTACTACAACTTCAAAAATATGACCGTTGTCACCTACAAATGTGGAAAGGATATGCACCTGGCAGACACTCTTTCACGTGCACTTCGGAAGACCTTGCGAGGATCTGCCCTTACAGGATGATGACTTTATCGTGATGTCCGTATCCTTCTTCCCTTCATCATGGTTGCCCACACTACCACCAACAAGACCCTACGGTCCCTGACCTCTGTCATTAAGCGTGGCTGGCCAGACAAGCACTACAACGTTCCTTTGCCAGCCCGACCTTTCTTCCCTGTTCGGGACGAATTAGTGCTACAAGACGGGATTGTTTTAAAAGAACACAAAGCCGTGGTTCCTGCTTCGTTGCATCACCGGTATTTCGACGCTGTCCATGCAGGACACCCAGGTGCTGAAGCCACTGATTCACAGGCAAAAAGCATGTTTTACTGGCCTGGGATGGCCGAATACATCAACGACAATGTGGCAGCTTGTGCTGTGTGCAATAGCATGGCACCTCATCAACAAAAGCAACCACTTCTGCCACATTCTGTACCTGCGCTCCCATGGTCTACAGTGGCAGCTGATTTATTTGAGTGGCATGGCACGCAGTACCTGGTGCTCGTGGATTCGTATTCAGGATGGTTCGACATTGATTTTCTCAGCAGCCCCACTTCCAGCGGTGTGATTTCGAAATTATCTCGTCATTTTTCAATCCATGGATCTCCAGGCAAGCTGTTGACTGACAATGCAGCCAGTTCACCAGCCAACAATTCCGAGAGTTTGCCAGACGCTGGAATTTGCACCACATCACCAGCAGCCCTGAGTATCCGCAGTCTAATGGCCTGGCTGAACGGGCTGTCCGATGTGCGAAACAACTCATGGAGCGCTCTCACAGGGCCAAATCTGACGTGTTCCTGGATTTGCTCAACTTACGCAACATTTCCCATGACCCTGCCTTGGGTTCCCCTGCTCAACGATTATTGTCAAAGCTGACCTGTACCCCGTTGCCGGTCGCAGAACAAACGTTAGTCCCACATGTCTTTCCACCTGAGGATATTCAAACCAGGTTACGACAGAAGCGCGACATTAAAAAAAAATGGTTCGACAAGACGAGCAGGCCTCTGCTGCCATTGACCCAAGGACAGGTGGTCCGCTTACAGAATGACAAAGGCCATGACTGTGTTGGGGTGATTCTTGGTCTAGCTTCGGATCCACGCTCGTAACATTGTTAGAGCCGATGGCGGCATCTACCGACGCAACAGACAACATCTTCTGCCTGTGAACGAGCCAATCCCTCATCATTATCTGGATCGTACAAGTTCATTTCAATCTGCATCTGGTGACCCTCGCATGCTCTTGCCAGCACAACAATCCATGCCTGTGACAGTTCCTCTGTCTGTCCCATCTTCGCCTGTGCCACAGTCTCTTGCTTCGGCTCCAGAGGCGTTGGTCCACTCCCCCACGGCGGTGAAATCACTAACTCTGTCCCTGGGGAAGAGGAATGGAGATGGCCTCTATCGTACACGTGCCGGTTGTGAAGTATCCGGACTATGTTTGACTACATAGTGATTTTTGTGAATTGCGTTGTGATTTTTGCTTTGCTTAGTTATGGATATACAATATTATTGATTCTTTAAGAGGGGGGGGATGTAGATTAGTGGCTCATGTTATGAGTCATGCTTTTGTAGTTACGCCCACTAGCTTATTAGCGTCGCGGTCTACTGCACTCCGCAGTCTGAGGTGAACTCACAAATGAGAGCTTGTAATTGTTTATTCTAAATAAACAGTGTATAACCTGACATTGTGTGAGGGCTTTATTATTACAAGGACCCCAAACCAACATCAATGTTTTGCAAGGCTGTACTATAACTTCCATGCTCTTAAATTCGGTGCCCTGGTTCCTGAAGTACATCGTCCAATTCGCTGTCTTTACTGTCCTATCTTCCAGTGCACGCTTCTGAAGCTCCATTTACCATTTAAATAATCGTAAGCTTGCATCTGAGTAAAATTGATTTCCAAACGCATTGAGAGTTTACGATTATTTAAATGGTAAATGGAGCTTCAGAAGCATTTTCATTTTGCATGTTAAAACCCACCCGAGAACCATGGGCGATTTTGCAATTTTACTGACGGGTTTCTAACTTTTAATACTTTTCATCTAACAAATGAATAAAGATAACAAAGTCAATAATGCCACTTTTGATGAAATGCAGCGAGCAAACGCGATAATTCCCGATATTTTGGATCTTTAAATCTCCACGAAAAATGTCCGCTAGCACTTCCGCTTATTTTGCCCCTTCAGCTCCCTCTTGTATTTACCTTAGTTTCTATCTTTTTTTTGGACTGTAAATTTAGGTAGCTGTTCCTCACGGTCACCCCGACCGGCTCACTCAATTGCAGCTCAAAAACTGGCCGTTTTCGATGTTTTTAACGGGTGTGAAAGTGCGTGTTTTCCCATCCACTAACATGTACCGGAAGTGACGCTTGTCCCCCAGTTAAAATTTTCGGTCACGTGAGTGGGGATTTACGCTCCAGTGACCTTTCGTGAAATCACCCTATACTCCAAATATATTCCTCCATACTCGAGCCTTATGACCAAAATTTTAGAAATACTTTGTTTTTACAATAATCACAGTCAGAAGATGCTTCTTGTAGCCTAAAATCAGTAATTGAGTGTCAATATTCACTATGGAAACTTAAAGGGATTATTGGCTCCTCCCCCAACCCACCCCGGGGGAAAATAATATGAGGCATTAATGATATTTTTAAAATGTATATTTTTAAAGGAAAGACTGATGTGGCAATAAGTACGGGTAAGAACAAACCAAGCCTAGAAAATGGCTTACAAAATAAAACAGATATTCCACACTACCAGACATGGTCATTTGTCAATGTTGTCAAAATATTGAATGTTTTTGAATGTCTCCATAAGTTCAAAACTAATGGAAAAGCATCGTTGATGGAAATATTAAAAAAAACAGATAAAAAGCAATTTGAATCAATCATATATAGCATGGAAACAGGCCCTTCGCCCTAATTTGTCCATGCCGACCAAGATGCCACATCTAAGCTAGTCCCATTTGCCCACGTTGCGCCCATATCCCTCTAAACTTTTCCTATCCATGTACCTGTCCAAATGTTTTGAATGCCTTTATAGTACCTGCCTCTACTACAGGGGTCAGCAACCTACGGCCCCCGAAATCACCCGGCCCGCAGGCGGATTTTTTACCCCGTAATCATCCAACCTCCCAGAGCGCGGCCGAGCTCTGTCTGTACCGCATCCTGCGCAAAGCCGCCGGCACAGCCGTGCACCTTCTATGAACACATTTAAGAAAGAACTACAGATGCTGGAAAAATCGAAGGTAGACAAGCTGGAGAAACTCAGCGGGTGAGACATGCAAGGATTGCATGAGGCTGCCTCACCTGCTGAGTTTCCTCAGCATTTTTGTCTACTTTCTGTGAACACGTGATTTGATGCCTGCCATCCGGGGCAGGGATGGGAGCGAGAGCCATGTGTACACGAGATAAATGTACCCCGCCATCCACTCACAGACATGCGTTCCATCCCCTATGCAGAACAAGGTTGTCGACCCCATTCTCTACTACCTCCTGTGGCAGCTCGATTCATTTACTCACCACCCGCTGCGTGAAAGATTTGCCCCTCAGGTTCTTACTAGATCTTGCGCCTCTCACCTTAAATATTTGGAACATTTAAACGCAGGTGATTTTAAAAAGATGTAAATTGACACCACCCTAAACTCATCTGAGCTGTTCCCCCACTGAAATAAAAGGTGCTGTGCCTGTACCAGTTAGGCAGAGTTCCCAGTTTTAAGTGCTGGAAAGTTGCCACAGAATGGTACACTCCCTTAATGGAATTGCATCTGCAGAAGTTTTATGCTTGCTGGCAATTCCTTGTTGAACTGCTTGTACTATGCAAAATCCAGACTCTTTCATTAGCAGGAACTCATCAACATCATCTCTTCATGACCAAAATAAAGAACAACAGAATCTATTTTTCTAATATTACTGATTATAAAATGTCTAATCTGGTGGCCAACTTGCTGCTTATAATATGCAGCACTTTTTCTTTTGATTCCGTGTCCCAATCTCGCAGTAGCCAGCCATTTCAACTACCATTCCCATTCCCAGTCTGACTTTTCTGTCCTGGGTCTCCTCCATTGCCAGAGTGAGGCCACATGCAAATTGTAGGAGCATCGCCTCTTATTTTGCTTGGGTAGCTAACAACCTACAGTATGAACATTGAATTATCTCATATCGCCGCCCATCCTTTTGCTCCAGAGATACTACCGTAGCTGCTGAGTTAATCCAGCACTTTGTGTCTAAAATAACATTTGAGCTGTTTGGTGGGAGGGAGCCAGCAACTCTTTGTTTATTGCTGGCTAACAGCTGCTTCATTCAGTATATTTATGTATGAAATGTTCAAAGAAATGTTCCTTTAATCATGCCTCACATCTTGTAATATTTAATTATTTTTTATCTTAATATTTCTGTAATATTTAATTATTTTTAATCTGTCCCCCTTAGTGCTCTTGGTGTTCCTGTGACTGACTATACTTTTGAAGATTGTCAGATTGTAATGTCCGAGAGTCAACTGAAACTTCCGCTGTATACCTGTCTGCTAGAATTTGCAAAGCTTGTCAGAAAACTCAAGTAGGTTCTTACTTTCAAAAATACAAGGCACTCGTGCTTTTTTTGCCTTAATTTCACATTTCCAGCCTAAACAGTACTTTCCTTATACCTTTCCTTACGAAGATACTTACTGTAAAAAGAAAATATTTCACAGGAGAAAAATAAGTAATTATTTCAATCATATTTCGAATCATAGTACCTTTATGTTAGTTTACTGGTGCAAATTATGTATCACATCTCTGGAAGGAATATTGGCATTATATTTAAAAAGTGCCGTTCATGATTTTTGAAGAAGTTAACGATATTAGTTTGCCAGCAAAATACATCAGGTATATGATTTTTTTAAATTATTTGCTCAATAGCTTCTGAATAACTAAATGTTTGGGAATGACCCTTTAAGTTTAGTATAAGGTTGATAATTAAGAATTTCCAAAGGTATCATAATACATTTGCTCTTCAGTAATTTTATTCATTTTCTAGGATTCCGATGATATTGACACAACCACTATTTATTGCTATATATAATTCCCCTTGATGCAGTGTTTGGTAGGGAATTTCAAAATACAGATCCAGCAACAATGGCTACATATTTCCTGGTCAGAGTGGTTTGTAACTTGGAGGTGCTGGTGTTCCCCATGTACCTGCTGCCCTCGTCATCTCTGGTGATAGAGTTCACAGTCAAGTTTAACAGGTTGTTTATGAAGGAACTGCTTAAAGAATGCTGGAAAATCGAAGGGAGACAAAAATGCTGGAGAAACTCAGCGGGTGAGGCATCTGTGGAGCGAAGGAAATAGGCAACATCGGAACTTTTCTGTCCTGGGCCTCCTCCATGGCCAGAGTGAGGACCACCGTAAATTGGAGGAGCTGCAACTCATATTTCGCTTGGGCAGTTTGCACCCAAGCAGTATGAACATTGACCTCTAATTTCAGGTAGTACTTTCTCCTCCCCTTCTCAGCTCTCCCTCAGCCCACTGGCTCCACCTCTTCCCTTCTTCATCCCGCCCCCCCACACCCTCACATCAGTCTGAAGAAGGGTTTCGACCTGAAACGTTGCCTATTTCCTTTGCTCCATATATGCTGCCTCACCCGCTGAGATTCTCCAGCATTTTTGTCTACCTTCAAGTTTAACAGGTGATGTTTGGGTGAGTAATTGCAGTGCATTATGCAGCCAGTGCACTGGTGGTGGAGGACATGTTTAGGGTGACAGATGGTGCTAATTACGTTTCTTCCTTTTGTCCAGATTGTCAAGCTGCTTGAGAGATGTTTAGATCTATACTCATCCAGACAAATGGAGAGTATTCTGTTCCTGACCTGTGGCTTGTAGATAGTGGAAAGGTTTGCATGTCAGCAGGTTGGTCACTAATCCCAGCCGCTGAACTAATGTTGCATTCACACTATATTTGTGGCTAATCCAGTTTAAATTTGAACCAAGTTCTCTTACAAAGATGTTGGTGGTGGCGGTATTTGAGTATCAAGTGTAGATGATTATACTTGTTTGGAGATGGTTATTACCTGGCATTTATGTGGTGTAATGCTATTTGTCATGTATTGTGTGTTGCCTTGCTCCTGCTGCATGCAGGCATGTATTGCTCCATTCTCTGAGTAGCAGCAAATGTAAGAAATATTGCACTTCTGGTACTTCTGACCAGTTCTGACCCTATGATGGAAGAAAGATTGTTGACAAAGTAGCTCAAGATGGTTGAGTCTGGGACCAGCCGTTTGAACTCTTTCATCGGTGCCCTGGGCTAGGATGGTCGATTTCCTATTATATCAATCATCTTTATACAAGAAATGAATACAACCATTAGTATATTTTCCTTGATTCCCTTGATTCATTGACTTCATTTTTACCAGAAACATTTGATGATATATTGAAATGCTGCAATGATGTCAAGAATAGTCACTCGCCACTCGCCTCTGGAATTCAGCTTTTTCGTCCATTTAACCAAGGCTTGAAGTCTGGAGAAAAGATATCCTGGCAAAACCTGACCTGAATGTTGGTGAGCAGGTTATTTATTGGAGAGCAAGAGCTGGTTGATAATACTGTGGTTGACTATTTTGCTTTGCAAGTTGTCCGAGTGGTAATTTATCACATGAGGTTCAACCGTTTTTCATAAACAGAGCATAATTGGACAGTTTTCCACATTAGGGAAATGGCAGTGTTTTTAAAGTACCAGATCAGCTGATGCAATGGTTCTGGATTGCAGGTTTTCTCTACTACAACAGCTTGTGGTGTGTAGTTCCGTTGGCTACAGCACTGAGTGCTCTAGGCGGTTGCTCAATATCATATGCAGTGAATTGAATTGGTCAATTTCTGTAAGCTGAGAATCTCAACATGAAGCAGTGATATATCATCCCCTCAGTATTTCTCGTTGAACGTGGTTGTGAGAGTTCCAGATTTATCTTTTCTGCTTGCCTGCTGGGCCCAGCAGTTGTTGAGGATGGAGATATTTTTGGAGTCTTCTCCAAGTAGCTGTTTTAATCGTTCACCATCTCCCGTGATGAGATTTAGTAGGATCTGCTTTGGGATTGCCTTATTTTGTCTGTTGTGGGTAGTTTAGTTTTGAGATGCAGCATGGAAACACGCCCTTCGGCCCACAAAGTCCGTGCCGACCAGTGATCCCCAGACATTAACACTATCCTACATATATTGAGGGACCATTTACAATTTTACCAAGCCAATTAACCTACAAACCTGTACGCCTTTGGAGTGTGGGAGGAAACCGGAGATCCCGGGGAAACCCACACAGGTCACGGGAGAATGTACAAACTCCATACTGACAGCACCCGTAGTCGGGATCAAACCCGGGTCTCTGGCGTTGCAATGTTGTGTTTGCTATTTGGCAAGCATGTCATTCTAATTTTGCAGCTTCCATAGGTTGGCGCCTGGTTTAACAGTTATAGAGATTATAAACATCCAGACTGATTTGGGTAGTCAACATAGTTTGGGTGCAAGTAAAAGAATTGTTCAGTTATAATCTACTGTTAAATTCTCCAAAATATAGAATGAGTGTAAATATTTCCATTTTTCTCAATGTCGACCTAACATTTCTGTCTTCCAATTTTCATTTGTCAAACTAAATTTTAAAAAATACTAATTTTACTAATTTTTAACCTACCAGTCACATTGGCATTTCCTCCACAGCCCTTTTGTTGAGTAATTAATACTTTCTTTCCAATTTTCCAGTTCTTTTCCAGTCACATTTATTTATTTACTTTAATCAGAGGTTTATGGTTCTTATGTAAATAATTAATAGATAAGATAAAATGAAATACAGCTTACAAAGGCAGCTCATTTTTTCTTGGATGATCAAACATTAGCTGCTGCCTCTGATTACTACTGTTGCAATAGGTTTTGGAAATCGATAGAAATTATTGAGATTAGTTCAAATTAAATTTCTTGGTTAGCCGACATTCTACTGACTAACATTTCTATATGTAGTTTACAGTGTGCCTGGCATTATAATTATGAACAGGTTTGGAACAGGACATGGGACACTACAGCACAGGAGCAAATCCTTCAGCCCACAATATCCATGATGTCAAGTTAAACTGATATCCTACCCCTCCATATGATCCAATCCATATCGCTCCATTCCCTGCATATGTATTTGCCTACCTAAAAGCCCCTTAAAAGGCATGTTTGTATCTGCCTCCCCCCCCACTCCTGACAGCACATTCAAGGCACCCACCACTCTGTGTTTTGAAAAGAATTGCTGTGCACATCTCAGTTCAGTTCAGTTTTATTTGTCATATGTAGGTTAACACAGGGTCAACGGTACAATGAAATGTGTTTGACAAGACAACGGGTCACCTCAGCAATTAATGTATTTTATTCAAGGTTACCCAGATCTTTATTTGCAAGTTGATCACTTTTCCTTCTTGTCGATGGATCTAATTCTTGGAAATCTGCATGTGCTAAAATTGTGGGAGTATCTTGACCAGCAGTTCAAGAAGATCGATCACCATCATCTTGAGGACAATTATGGATGGGCAGTAAACACTGGCCTTGTCGATGAGACCCACATCCCAAAAACAGAATAACGCTCCTAATTTTCTGTTTTTTGAAGATTGTTGTAGGAACTGCTAAGTAAATTTGAGCAAATCTTCAAAACTAAAAGCCAAGAGCTCTGGTGTCTGAAATGTTTTCTTTATCTTTAATTTCCAAAGGAACAATATCAGTTCTGCCAAAAGGGCTGAATAAAATAAGCAGAGCTGATCCCTTCCATCATTTACTTCACTGCCCTGTTAGATTAGCTCCCAATTATGAAATATCATTTGCAGACATGCCAAGTCATTTAATTCATCTCATGGATGTGCACTAGAAGTGCACAATTCCTATCCTTCAAAATAGCTTTCTTCGAAAGTTCAGTATTAATTGCATAAAAACCATTGCTTCAAATAAGTACAAATGCTTGGGGGAAGGGTTGGAATAGATGCTGATTGGTGGAAAGTCTCATGCAGAGAATGCACTTTCAAAAGGAAATTTTACTTACTAAAGCAAATGATAAATTAACTTTTTACTGCATTTGTCTTTTTAATTTTAGAATTAATGCTGGTTGATTGACTGTGTTAATTTTTTTTTCTAGTTTAAAGCCTAAACAAGTTGAAAAAGAACTGGATGAACTTGCAGAGAGTGCCAAAAGAGAGAGAGGAAAACGAATAACTCTGGAGATATTCGCTGATTATTTGAAGCTGCCAATCACTGATGCATTAACAGATATCTTTGCACTTTTTGATGAGGTGAATTATACTCTCGGCAAACATAGAATAGAATAAAATGCCATTTATTGTCATTCAAACAGACATGGTTCGGATGAAATTTCGTTCCTGCAGTCATAACATCATTAAAAAAAAAACTAAGGCACACAATTAACACAATTTACATAAATATCCATCACAGTGAATCTCCAAACACCTCCTCACTGTGATGGAAGGCAAAAGTCTTCTCTCTTCCCTGTTCTTTATTCTTCTCCCGCGGTCAAGCAGTCCAACTGCTGCGTCGAGGCGACCGGGGCTCCTGATGTTAAAGCCACTGGAGGGCAATAGTAAGTCCAGCGGCCGTCAAGGCCGCGCCGGGCGATGTAAGGTCCTGCTCCGGGTCTTGATGTTAGAGCCCCCAGCAGGCGATGGTAAGTCCCGCGGCCATTAAAGCCGCGCCGGGCGATGTAAGGCCTTGCACCGGGTCGTTTTAACCCCGCGATTCGGGCGGGAGAAGTTGCTGTTGCGGGAGCTCCGAATAGCGGTCTCCCACCAGGGACCTGCGAGCTCCCGATGTTACCGTCCACAGGGCCTGCAGCCGGAGCCTCTGAAGTCGTGTCGCAGCCGCGCACCACCACAGCTCTCCACGCTCCGAAGTCGGCCTGCTCCGCGATGGTGAGTCTGCAGGCTCCACGATTGGAGCTCTCGGGTTGGTTCCGGTTGGATGTCGCCGGCTGCATGATGTTAGGCCCAACGACAACTGCGACCCGATAAGGATAACGTCGGGTCCCCGTACAGGGAAGAGATTAAAAAGTTTCCCCCACCCTCCCACATATACACATCTAAAAAATCGAACTAAAAACATACACCTAATGGGACAAAAAGAAAGAAAAGATGGACGAACTGCAGTCGAGCCGCTGCCATAAGGCGCGCCACACCGAACATGCCACTGAATATGTGGACCTTGTTAAATTTATAAACTGGTATTGCTTGGGAAAGGCTAAGAAAAGTCCCCAAAAATTAAAATTAATTTATCCAAGTGACATCTTCTATCTATCCAATGGGAGATGTAAGCCAAAGGTTGTACATTATGGCATAATAATGCTGTGTGTTCATTAACTTGCCTGATTATTCAATTTTTGGTTTGAAAATGTTCCCTTTGCAATTATGGGACCCATTGGTAGCACTTAAAAGCAAGAGCAGGAAGATGCGGCAGTAATAAAATTCATAGAAAAGCAATGAAAAATTGACCTTAAAAATCATATAAACAACCATATGATTGGTGCCATTGAGTGTATATCTAATAATGGAAAGGGGATGACCACATTTACAGGCCTATTGGAAGAAGTATTTGGTAGATGAGAGTAGTGTGGTTAAAATGCACATGAAATCAGAATTTAATTCACATAATGTTTTTTAAGCACTCTGTGCATGAATTGCAGAAAATGTAATCTTTTAAATTGCCAGAGGTTGCCCACTAGCAAATCTAAGATGATTTATCCAGTGGCTACATCTGTAATTATTTCCATTATGTATTGCTCATTTGAGCATTGCCCACTGAAAATTGAACATATTTCTACTTTAGATACAATGCAGATTTCAGCCACTTGTTTAGCCGAGTGAATTTTTCAGCCATTGATTTGCAAAAGATGCTGGGCAAAATACAACATAATAGTTGGCCTCAGCTTAAGTAGTGAGACAGTCTTTCAAAATGGGACTACTACTGTTCAGCCTTGAAACTGAAGTAAGTCTTAAACTTTGACTTGCCTGGTCTGAAACATAACACTCTAGGACTTAATGCCAAACTCCGAGGGCAGATGTTGGGAAACGGTGAAGCCCTGTTGGCAATTGAGAAAATTAAGAGGAGATTCGTAATTTCTATCCATTTTTTTGGTCAAGTAAATATAGGAAAACACTTTCTGGTGACAGGATGGCATGTGGCCAGAGGATACAGATTTAGAGGACAGCATAAAATAGCCAGAATATCTATCTATCTATTTACTATTAAAACTCTCGTGCCATCCGACCGGCTGCCATCCGTCCGGCTGCCTGTCTGCCTTTTGATTCGTTGACTTTCTGCCTTTTGATTTGTTGACGGCTGCTCCTTCCTATCAGCTTCCAACACACTTCGAAACAGCTTCCAACACACTTCGAAACAAACTTGCAAGACAGGAACACTCTGAACCTTTCACTGCTGCAGGCAGGGGAGGTGCAATTGGATTTTTTTTTAAATCCACTGCTGAGGGAGGCAGGGGAGTGCTGGAATCTTACATTTGGGGACGGCTTCAGTTCCATTGGAGGAGACGAGTGCATGGTGGAATATTTGGTTGGGGGATCACACCATTGGGGGAGCAGACCCAACGGGTCTGCACTTGGTCTAGTATATATTATAAAAAGCTAGTTGTGTCATAATTATTTATGAAATTATTAATATGTAAGAGTGCAATTGTAATTTTAAGTTTAATAGCAATACTTCCCTGTGCAACTTCTAATTTGTATTGATTTAATATGTTATGATAATTGTACAAATATTGGTTTTCTAATTCTACTATTTTTTCTAATTTCAATAGTAAGAAACGTAGGTGCACATTTTCGTCCATATTGATTGACAACAAATCATAGCATAAAGTCAACTGTACATATTTTCCACAGATCCTCAATGGTACTGTTAACCACTGTATGAATTACTGAATTTATACTGAATACATTGTAATCAATATTGTCCGAATGGTGACCTCTACTGAGTGAATTTGCAGATTGAGAGTTGGATCCTTCTTGCCTCGGAATATTAAAAAAAAAAAAAAAATGCATTTGTACTTTTATACTCTCCCAATTAATATAATCACAGATATATCCTGTGATTATATTAATTTGCTGCAAGGGTTTTGCCATCCATCTGAAACTTTGGTTGAAGGCTTAATATATGCATGAAGATGTTTTTTCCCCCAAGCCTAGACAGTGAAAAAAAAACTTCCACAGGAGAAATATACACCAGCCATTTTCTATCCATATTCATTGATCAATTCCATAATGGTAGAGCAACAATGGAGTTCTTTGGAGTTAGCTCTGCCATGTTCTGCAGGGAATGTCTCTCGTGCTTTCTGCTCATTTGAAAGCTAAACTCGTATTTTTGCTGACACATTTTTGCAATTTGTTTGCATTTAGAATTACACTGTGTTCTTTGGAGACATGGCATAACTTACCCCTATTGACTCTATTCGTGCAATATCATTTTGGATTTGATCGATGATCATAGTGATAAAATGGTGGTTGTATATTTCACCAGTGGAAGGTTTTTTTTTACATTCCAGCAATGATCAATAAATATCAAGATTAACTGCAACTGCTTAAAAATACTGGCCACTAAGATGACTGGCTAATTTTCTTTTAAAGTTATGGATATTAGATATGTGGAATATATGTCAGACTTACTAACAATAAAAGTTTTCAATGAAAATTGACAATTGCATTATTTCAAGGTGTGACTGAGATGTCTCATACTCTTTTTAAATTGAACCTCCATGGCATAGAGCAGCCTCTGCATTTCTTCAGTCTTAAATGTCTTCATGTTTCATTCTTTCTTCATATAAAATAATACCATCTAGGTTGATTTAAAAAAAATAAACAACACCAAAATGAAGTTCACCAGATTTGCTTTGGTTTGCAAATTACTAATTGGTTATTTCTTTCAGATTAAAGATGGAACAATTGATTTTAGAGAGTATGTGATTGCCTTGTCAGTAATATCAAGACCATCTAACACGCTTGAAACTATTAAGCTATCAATTAAGGTAAGTATTTGTTATGTACAGAGTCAAAAATTATGTACATATTGTTGAAATGGAACCATCAAGATTCAATTCAGAATTAAATATGTCTGCTGCCCTATTTAATGAAGCTGACTAAAGATAAAGCTAGGGCTACACGTGTGGGTTTAAACTAAATAGTGGGGGGGAAGGATTGACAAATTGGGAGTATAAAGATGGAGTTGAAGGGGAAGTGGCTACAGGAAAAATTACAAAAGATTCTCAAATTAATGGGAAGGAAAGCTTGAGAATGGACAACAGAGTAAGGTCAGGGCCAATTGCGAGGAGGGAAGTGAATACGGAGGTCAAAGTACTGTATATGAATGCGCGAAGTATAAGGAATAAAGTGGATGAGCTTGAAGCTCAGTTAGAAACGGGCAAGTATGATGTTGTGGGAATTACTGAGACATGGCTGCAAGAGGGCCAGGGCTGGGAACTGAATATTCAAGGGTATATCTCCTATCGAAAAGACAGACAGGTGGGCAGAGGGGGTGGGATTGCCCTGTTGATGAGGAATGAAATTCAGTCCCTTGCAAGGGGTGACATTGAAACAGGAGATGTGGAGTCAGTATGGATAGAACTATGGGACTAATCTACAGGGCCCCAAACAGTAGCCTGGACATAGGGTGCAAGTTGAATCAGAAGTTAAAATTGGCATGTAGTAAAAGTAATGCTGTGGTTGTTATGGGAGATTTCAACATGCAGGTAGACTGGGAAAATCAGATTGGTACTGGACCCCAAGAAAGGGACTTTGTAGAATGCCTTTGTGATGGATTCTTTGAACAGCTTGTATTGCAGCCTACCAGGGAAAAGGCAATTCTGGTTTTAGTGTTATGTAATGAACCGGATTTGATAAAGGACCTCGAGGTTAATGAGCTATTAGGAGGCCGTGACCATAACATGGTCAGGTTTCATCTATAATTGGAGAGGGAGAAGAGTAGATCGGAGGTGTCAGTGTTGCAGTTGAATAAAGGGGACTGTGGGGCCATGAGGGAGGAGCTGGCCAAAGTTGACTGGAAAGATACACTAGCAGGGATGACAGTGGAACAAAAATGCCAGGTGCTTCTAGGAATAATACAGAAGGTGCAGGATCAGTTCATTCTTAGGAGGAAGAAAGATTCCAAGGGGAGAAAGGGACGACCATGGCTGACAAGGGACGTCAGGGACAGTATAAAAATTAAAGCGAAGAAGTACAACGTAGCAAAGATGAGCGGGAAGCAAGAGGATTGGGTAATGTTTAAAGAACAACAGAAGTTAACCAAAAAAACAATACAGGGAGAAAAGATGAGGTACGAAGGTAAGCTAGCCAAGAATATAAAGCAGGATAGTAAAAGCTTCTTTAGGTATGTGAAGAGGAAAAAATTTAGTTAAGACTAAAGTTGGACCGAAAAAGGTGCATTTATTATGGGGAACAAGGAAATGGCAGATGAGTTGAACAGGTACTTTGGATTTGTCTTCACTAAGGAGGACATAAACAATCTTCCTGATATAGTAGTGGCCAGAGGATCTGGGGTGACTGAAGGAAATCCACATTAGGCAGGAAATGGTGTTGGATAGACTGATGGGACTGAAGGCTGATAAATCCCCAGGGCCTGATGGTCTGCATCCCAGGGTACTTAAGGAAGTGGTTCTAGAAATCGTGGATGCATTGGTGATAATTTTCCAATGTTATATAGACTCAGGATCAGTTCCTGTGGATTGGAGGGTAGCTAATGTTATCCCACTTTTTAAGAAAGGCGGGAGAGAGAAAACGGGGAATTATAGACCAGTTAGCCTGACATCGGTGGTGGGGAAGATGCTGGAGTCAATTATAAAAGATGAGATAGCCGCACATTTGGATAGCAGTAACAGGATCGGTCTGAGTCAGCATGGATTTACGAAGGGGAAATCATGCTTGACTAATCTTCTGGAATTTTTTGAAGATGTAACTAGGAAAATGGACAAGGGAGAGCCAGTGGATGTAGTGTACCTGGACTTTCAGAAAGCATTTGATAAGGTCCCATATAGGAGATTAGTGGACAAAATTAGGGCACCGCCATTCAATGTGATCATGGCTGATCATCCACAATCAGTAACCCGTTCCTGCCTTCTCCCCATATCCCCTGACTCCGCTCTCTTCAAGAGCCCTATCTAGCTCTTGAATGTATCCAGAGAACTGGCCTTCACCTCCTTCTGAGGCAGAGAATTCTAGACTCACAACTCTGTGTGGAAAAAGTGCTTCCTCATCTCCATTCTAAATGGCTTACCCCTTATTCTTAAACTGTGGCCCCTGGTTCTGAACACCTACCATCGGGAACATGTTTCCTGCCTCTAGCGTGTCCAAACCCTTAATAATCTTACATGTTTCAATAAGATTCCCTCTCATCCTTCTAAATTCCAGAATATACAAGCCTAGCCGCTCCATTCTCTCAGCATATGACAGTCCCGCCATCCCGGGAATTAACCTTGTGAACCTACGCTGAATCCCCTCAATAGCAAGAATGTCCTTCCTCACATTTGGAGACCAAAACTGCACACAATACTCCTGGTGTGGTCTCACTAGGGCCCTGTACAACTGCAAAAGGACCTCTTCGCTCCCATACTCAACTCCTCTTGTAATGAAGGCCAACATGCCATTCACTTTCTTCACTGCCTGCTGTACCTGCATGCTTACTTTCATTGACTTCTTCTTGCGTATGGCGTGCACAGCCTAAAGTTGTAGGGCATCTTGTTCTATTTGATCTTATTTGATTGACTTTCATTGACTGATGAACAAGGACCCCCAGATCCCGTTGTACTTCCTCTTTTCCCAATTTGACACCATTCAGATAATAATCTGCCTTCCTGTTTTTGCTACAAAAGTGGATAACCTCACATTTATCCACATTAAACTGCATCTGCCCACTCACCCAAACTGTCCAAGTCACCCTGGATTCTCAGAGCATCCTCCTCACAGTTCACACTGCCACCCAGCCATGTGTCATCTGCAAATTTGCTAATGTTACTTTGAATCCCTTCATCTAAATAATTGATGTATATTGTAAATAGCTGTGGTCCCAGCACCGAGCCTCGCGGCACCCCACTAGTCACTGCCTGCCATTCTGAAAGGGACCCGTTAATCCCTTCTCTTTGTTTCCTGTTTGCCAACCATATTTTCTATCCATGTCAGCACTATACCCCCAATACCATGTGCTCTAATTTTGCCCACTAATCTCCTATGTGGAACCTTATCAAATGCTTTCTGAAAGTCCAGGTACACTACATCCACTGGCTCTCCCTTGTCCATTTTTCTAGGTACATCCTCTAAAATTTGTATTGCAATCTGTGGTACTAAGTATGCAGTAAGAACTGTGGGACAGTTCATTTATAATAGTTTGAGGTCAGCATTCAATACAATATTGTTTGCATGGATAATAATGAAAACAATATAAAACAAAAAAATATTTTGAACCCTGGAATCCTGCCAACCTGAACAAGATATTGAAAGACCATGCAATATTGAATGATTGAGGGCAAGGTTCCAGAATTTGAATGTGATTGATCAATATTCTTATTGTAGCTACATTTCTCTATTTATATAGTGCCACTAATCTAGTAATTGATCCTAATGTTTCACTCCGGGGCTCTGTCCAAAAAGTCACAAGATGTTGTGGCAGTTGACCAAAGATTTGGTCAGGTTTACAATTTAAGTGATGTCTTAAAGGAGTAAGGAAAGATTTAGTGTGGTTGTGTGGTGAGTTAATTAGGATCTTGGCATCTGAAGGTAAAGCTTGCAGTGGCATTTGCATTCTGGTGCATAAGCACTATAGGGTTTAAGGAAATTATCACAATAGGGAGGATGAAGCCATTGAGGAATTTGGAAACCAAACATAACCTTGCAAACTCTATTGATTGTCATGCACAATTGACCTGTCTGCGGTTACAACAGTTGAAGATCCATCATATTGGTCTTGCATATTTCTATTTTTACTCAATCTTCAGTCCCATTCAAAGTCAAAGATATCTGATATTTTGTTTGTTAATTGTGTTAACTGCTTTTAGTGTGCATAATAATATGTTACAAATATTGTGTATTTGTTTCCTGTGCGTACCTTCCCCATTTAGACTGCATCAGTCTGAGAAACCATCCCATCATTCCTCACCCTCAGACATTGAGGATTGGGAATGAAATGCCAATTTCTTTACCGCCAATAGCCTTCGCCCATGAATGTTTTTTATGTTTTTTCCATACAGAAAAGTCCTGATCATGTTGTCTTTATTCACTGTAAGCATTACAGTTGTTTGTCATTTTTTCTAATTTGGATTGTTCAATTTCCAATGAGAATACATAATAACAAGCTATTTATCTGATAATTTTCTACGGCTCATTGATGGAAGGCTTCTGTAAAAATACTCGTTTGAACTAAGTGCGCATGGAAAATCCAGTTAAATTATTTCCCTAAAGATATTTTTTTATCGTTTACATAGTTTAAACCAATCATAATCTGTTCACAGAAAATAACATTTTGATTAAGCCGTCATTATATTTTGTGTTTGTATCCCATGGTTATTTACTTTCTTGAACTGATTTGTTTTGTTTGCAATTTTTAACAACTTTGATTTTGTATGAATTTTCTTGAAGATATGGTTATCCACAGCAAATAGTATTATGGCATGAAACACGGCCATTTTATTGTCTGTTGTTTAACTTCCTTAAATCCATTTGATTTTTCCCTTGATGAATATGTTGCTCCCCAATGATGGGTAAAGTAATTTAACAGATAGTGAAACGACTGACTCAAAAATGTGAGTTGGCTTATTTGTTTGCCAGATTTGCAGTGACTTCATTTGAAGGGATTTTTTCTTCCTTTATAGTACAGGTGCACAACCTTTTATCCGAAGATCCAAATAACGAAAACCTCCGAATAGCGGACATTTTTTCGGTCCTTGAAGAAAGGTCCTTGAAAACGTTCACCGAGGGCGGCCCGCAGAGGTGACAGCGGAACCTCCGGTCGGTCCTCGAAGAAAGGGGAACTAAATCCCCATTCATAAAAGAGAAGGTGAGGGTATATTGCGCGGGAGGGTTAATAATTGACAATATGCTGCTGCCTGCCCGCTGAGTTAAAAAGTTCCCACGGTAGACTCGCGATACACAGTGTATCGTGAGTCTTGCGTGGGAACTTTTTAACTCCGCGGGCAGGCAGCAGCAGATTGTCGCTCCCTTCAGTTTCACCCCACCTACACCCACCCCTCTGCTTCCCGGCCATGTGTGTGACCCCTTCCCTTCCCTCCCCTCTCCAGCTCCCCGCCCATTGCACCGGCGCGGGGGCTTTGCACTGTCTTCACGTCGGCGATGCCAGTGGGTCAGTGCCAGTCACCGGAGACGTCAGGACCAACGGGACACCGACCCCCAGGCCCACTGCAAGCACGGAGATCCCAGAGACCCACAGCCAGCAGCAGCCCAGCCCCGTTCCAACTCCAGAGGAAAACTGCAAACTGGCCGGAGACGTCAGGACCACCAGAAGCCGTTCCCCGATGGGCCACTACGGCGACAAGTGGCAGTTCGCCCACAGCCCGAGCTGTGCCCCCTTATCGGGACACCGACCCCCAGGCCCACTGCAAGCACGGAGATCCCAGATCAGCAACTCCAGCCCAGCCCCGTTCCAACTCCAGAGGAACACGCTCCCCGTATGGGCAGAAGCTGATGGTGTGCAAGGGACGTCTTGTTCTTGGGGTCGCGCAGCTCGGGCTGTGGGCGAACTGCCACTTGTCGCCATAGCGGACCATCGGGGAGCGGATTCCTCTGGAGGGGGAGGGGGGTATTGTGCTGTTTGATCGCCCCCTACTATCCCAGGGACAGGGAGACAGGACGTTCACCGAGGGTGGCCCGCAGAGGTGACAGCGGAACCTCCGGTCGGTCCTTGAAGAAAGGGGAACTAAATCCCCATTCATAAAAGAGAAGTGGAGGGTATATTGCCCGGGAGGGTATATCGCCTACCTGGAAGAAACCGGACATTTTTTCCAGGATGTCGTCTGCACACCAAAGCTCACGTTTGGCGCTAAACATGGCACGCCAAAGCTAACGTTTGGCGCCAAACGCACGTCGCCTCTGCTGCACACGGATATAAGAGTGTGAAAATGTCGCCTTAGGCCGCCTAAGGGCATGTAGCCCCGCTAGGGTGACATGAGTGCGAGAGGTGATTCAATGCTGCGGTCACATTTACAAATTCAGGAATTCATTCAACACACTGCATTTCATTCATACATTTATTCTGCAAGAAAAAACTACATTGAAGACTCAAACTCGCGACCGAGGAACTGCCGGGATCAAGGCGCAAACTCGCGACCTTGCGGATATGAGCCGAGCACTCTACCACTGAGCCAGCCATTAAAATCTACGCTAAAAAATTTCCATTCCGAAGGCCGACATTTCGAATTACGAAAAGTGTCTGGTCCCAAGGCTTTCGGATAAAAGGTTGTGCACCTGTATAAGGTTTGTCACCAAAACAGGTTAACTATATTTTCAATTTGTTGCTCCTTTTATTTCTCCAATTCCACAACTTTTTTTGACAGATATACAATTACAAAACCCCTTCCATCATAAGGAAGGTGTCATTAACAAAGAAATTCTCCTGACATTAGAAATTACTATTATGTGGTAATGGTTTATGATTCTAAATATAATTTCTGTGAATGAAAAGGCAGCCGGTATTATGGGCAGATCACAGCATGGCTTGAACACCACTCCCTCTGCTTTCCATTGTTTTGTCCAAAGTGTATCTCAGAACTTCGCTGTGTTTAGTGACACTCACAAGCATTCCCAAGTTGTGGTCACTCCTGCCCCCTCTCTGCAGTTTACAACATGTTTCCTTCTTATTTTGTGTCAGATTTTAATCCATATCCTTGCAGATTAAGGTTTATTATGTTCAACAATTTATTTTGTAAATGTGATGTTTTCCTCCTTACAACAGTCCCTCAAAGCCATGCTTTCAGGCAGCAAGTTCCTGATACCCTCCAGTGTATACTGTGTATCTTCTCTCAACTTTTTTCATTTATTACCTTCAAGCCCTCTTGTGATTGACTGAGGAAATAGTTGAGAGAAATAGATGCCTCATGTCACCTTCAGGATACTTTTCAAATGTATACACTTTAGTTATCTACACTCTCTTACTGTCACCCACTGCCGCTGCGCTTTGGAATTTTCTCGCAAATTTCCCACATTAATTTACGATCACAAACATGTAATTATTTGGTCAATCCCTTTTCTTAGCATCTGTATTAACAAAATACCCTTTGCAGCATTCCAGCACACAGAATCATGGCGATCATGAGCAAGGGACTGGATAAGATGTCAACCTCTTTTTCAACTGCCTAGGATACGTTTTATCCAGGCCAATAGGTCCAATTATTTTTAACTGATTTCACCACTGGACTGGATCTTGCAGTCTATAACAAAGTGGTAGCACTTGCCCTCAAAGAAAATTGCTTACAAAGTTCTCTCAATCTTTAATGTGGACAGTCCATTTGATCAATGTTATCTGTGTTATCTGTAACAAACAGTCAATACTTAAGAAAACTCAGAAAATCTTCAATTTTACCGAATGATTATTTTATTCCGGGGGGGCATTCCACTGAAGTGTTCATTGAAATGGTGCTGGGATTTGGGCTCAGTGCCTTTCAAGTGGTAATTGTGGCATAGTACACCACAAAAATGTGTTTAAACTTCACACAGTGAAACAGGATGTTTTTACGCTATCTGGCGTTGAGAATAATTTGTAAAAGTATCAGAAGTTCTCATAAATTCACTGATTAGTCTGGCGAAAGCCTCAAGCAATGCACCTCTGGAATTGTCAGCAATCACTGACAGCAACCTATAGATTTGTGTTTAACTCTGCTTGCGCTTACTCCAGCAGTTAGATACATGGCGATAATGAGTAAGGGACTGGATAAGATGTCATCTGTCTTGTATGGTTGGTAACATGCAAATGAGGTCTATTTCTGGTGTCTATATGCAAGATTAAGCCAACTCGAGACAGATATTTAGTAGTAGCAATATCCAGAGTTTATTTCCTACACCTTTACCTTGGAGTAATTGTTGTATTAAATAAATGTGTTGAGATTTTCCACAGCAAAGAAAGTCAAATCTTGTATATCAATTTTAATTTTACTGCAGAAAGTTAAAATGGAAATATGTTATATTTTGACAGATGTACGCATCAGCTGAACAAACAATTGATGACAATGATCTTGCATGCATTCTGAAGACTGCCTTGGGAGTTAATAAGCTTGATGTATCAAACTTATTTGAAGCCATTGATATTACTCGGAGAGGAAAGATTAGTTATAGTAAGTGTAATATTCATTTTTATTGGACATATTTTTATTCATCCATTCATTTTCATCAAGTGATGCTAATGTCATTTCCAAATTTCTCTTGCTGATTAAACTTCAACTTTACCTTATTGTAGAACCTTTACTCAATTCCATGTGTCAAACTGTTTTTCTGTTGTGTCCAATTTTTAACAAATAGATTCATACGTTCCATTTGTATTTTGTGTAATTTGCATCTGAATAGGGAAAAATGTACACATTCAGTTTCTCATTCTGTTTCTGTGCATTTGAAGAGATGTACAGTGCCGTCCATAATGTTTGGGACAAAGACCCATCATTTATTTATTTGCCTCTGGACTCCACAATTTGAGATTTGTGATAGAAAAAATTTGTGATTAAAAAATAGAAAAAATTTGTGATTTAAAAAAAAAAGAAAAAAATGTGGTTAAAGTGCACGTCAGATTTTATGAAAGGCCATTTTTATAAATTTTGTTTTCACCATGTAGACATTACAGCTGTGTTTATACATAGTCCCCCATTTCAGGGCACCATAATGTTTGGGACACATGGCTTCATAGGCGTTTGTAATTGCTCAGGTGTGTTTAATTGCCTCCTTAATGCAGGTATAAGAGAGCTCTCAGCACCTAGTCTTTCCTCCAGTCTTTCCATCACATTTGGAAACTTTTATTACTGTTTATCAACATGAGGACCAAAGTTGTCCCAATGAAAGTCAAATAAGCCATTATGAGTGAGAAACAAGAATAAAGCTGGTAGAGACATCAGCCAAACCTTAGGCTTACCAAAACCAACTGTTTGACACATCATTAAAAAAACCAGAGCATTGGTGAGCTTGCTAATCGCAAAGGGACTGGCAGGCCTAGGAAGACCTCCACAGCTGATGTCAGAACAATTCTCTCTACAATAAAGAAAAATCCCCAAACACCTGTCCAACAGATCAGAAACTCTCTTCAGGAGTTAGGTGTGGATTTGTCAACGACCACTGTCCGCAGAAGACTTCATGAACAGAAATACAGAGGCTACACTGCAGGGTGCAAACCATTGATTAGCCGCAAAAATGGGATGGCCAGGATACAGTTTGCCAAGAAGTACTTAAAAGAGCAACCACCGTTCTGGAAAAAGGTCTTGTGGACAGATGAGATGAAGATTAACATATCAGAGTGATGGCAAAGGCAAAGTATGGAGGAGAGAAGGAACTGCCCAAGATCCAAAGCATACCACCTCATCTGTGAAACACAGTGGTGGGGGTGTTATGGCCTGGGCATGTATGACTGCTGAAGGTACTGGCTCCCTCATCTTCATTGATGATACAACAACTGATGGTAGTAGCATAATGAATTCTGAAGTGTATGGACACATCCTATCTGCTCAAGTTCAAACAAATACCTCAAAACTCATTGGCCGACGGTTCATTCTACAGCAAGACAATGATCCCAAACATACTGCTAAAGCAACAAATGAGTTTTTCAAAGCTATAAAATGGTCAATTCTTGAGTGGCCAAATCAATCACCTGATCTGAACCCAATTGAGCATGCCTTTTAAATGCTGAAGAGAAAAGTGACGGGGTCTAGCCCCCAAAACAAGCGTAAACTAAAGATGGCTGCAATACAGGCCTGGCAGAGCATCACCAGAGAAGACACCCAACAACTGGTGATGTCCATGAATCACAGACTTCAAGCAGTCATTGCATGCAAAGGATATACAACAAAATATTAAGCATGACTACTTTCATTTACATGACATTGCTGTGTCCAAACAAAATGGTGCCCTGAAATGGGGGGCCTATATATAAACACTGCTGTAATTTCTACATGGTGAAACTAAAGTGTATAAAAATGGCCTTTATTAAATTCTGACTGCACTTTAACCACATGTAATTTTTTTTATTACAAATCTTAAATTGTGGAATGCAGAGGCACATAAATGATGGGTCTTTGTCCCAAACATTATGGAGGGCAATGTTTTTTCTCATCGGTAAACCTTTAAAAATCTAATTATAAAAATTATTTCCCGCTACAATAAAAAATATATATTTTGTAAGTCTAATTTGGAACTCAGTACATGGAGCAAACCTGTGCAAATGTTTATGCTCCACCTGTGCCATTTACTATATTTTTCCTGCCACTTAATGGCAGTTTTTTTAAATCTTACAGCTTCTAAATTGCATTTGTTCATTATCTTGATTACCCTCAGGAACTAGATTCAACATATAACTTATTTAATTTCTTGGTGAATGTAGTTGATAATTTTGAACTTCTCAAGTGTGAACTCGATAGTGAATAGCTTTTTATGGAGGGCAAGACTATCACTGAACTTCCTGAGAGATCTTTACCCCATACACTTCACTTTGGTAGTTTACACCCCAGCGGTATGAACATTGACTTCTCTAACTTCAGATAACCTTTGCTTTCTCTCTCCATCCCCTTCCCAGTTCTCCCACTAGTCTTACTGTCGTCGCCTATATTCTATCTTTGCCCCACCACCTCCCCTGACATCAGTCTGAAGGGTCTCGACCCGAAACATCGCCCATTCCTTTTCTCCAGAGATGCTGCCTCACCCGCTGAGTTACTCCAGCATTTTGTGTCGACCTTCGATTTAAACCAGCATGTGCAGTTCTTTCTTACACACTTTCAAGGAACTCCAATGTTCGACTTGGTCTTTTATAGTTGCAAATATGCTTGTGGATTGAGCATCTAACGTCCCTTTGAGTAGAAATTGATAAAGGCTCATAATCCTGTGAAGACTTGCCTCCTTATTTGATATCTACTCAGCAAATGTTATCTATTAGACACCAGCACCTTCTCGGCATTTATTTTTAACATATCCTTCTAGAACCTAAATACTTCAAGTGATCTCTCCTCATCTTGACAACATACATGGACCCATTCTATCAAATATCTCTTTGGACAATTATCGCATTCCAGAAATTGAGTGCACCTTCGTTATATTCAAGTATATCAACCTTTGGTTAAGGAGACATTGACTGTAATTTCCGAGATGTCCTCTTTCTTTAGTAAACGTAGTTTCCCTTTGTTGTTGTCGATGGCTCCCTCACCTTTGTCTCTGTGTCCTGTAGTTCTACTCTCGCTCCCCTTCTCCCCAGACAAACTGACAGATAAGTGATCCTCACCCCGCCATAAAGGACTAAGTTCTTAGGAGAAGACTGCTTGTAACCGATCTTTTATTATCAGGGATATCCCAGATTTCTGCCCATTTTATTAATCTTTTCTAAGTTCCCTGTATATCTTAGTAATGCACCTTTCTGGTGAATATTTCACACATTCAAAATTAATTTATTTTTTAGTTTTATATATGTATAAAACTAAATGTTTGCCCCACCTTACTCAACATTGCAGTTTTTGCCCCACCTTACTCAACATTGTCTTGCGCTGTAAATGAAACAAGTTTTGTTCAGATCTATGGTATATTTTAAAAGTTAATAACGTTTTAAAATCAACTTAAAACAGCGCCCCCACCCGCGCATGCGCAGTTAAGGGAGAGTTCCCGTGCGCATCTTTGCTGGTGTCGCAAAGGGCACCCAACAGGTCCTCAGCTGCGCCTGCGCAGTTGGGGCCTTTACAGAATTTTTATCGCCATCTTTTTTTCACAATGGCGAAACAGGTAAGATTTTAGATACAGCATTTTACTGCTACTCCGAGCCCACTGGGATCCGCTGCCTTGGCACTGTGGCTGCGGCAGCCGGCGGGGACGGGGAGAAGCCCCACCAATCTAAGGCCTGGGCGTTGAGCCTGGCTCTGAGACCGACGGCGCTGCTGGCTCCCGACACGCTAGGAGGGAAAGGAGCAGCACCCTCGAAATCCTGGGGAGGTGAGGAGGGAGAGTGGGGGAGGAAGGGAAATAGAGGGAGAGGAGTAGGGGAGGTAGGGAGTGGGGAATACCTATGGAGGTGAGGAGGGAGGTTATGACTGTCTACCCTATCTATGCCTCTCATAATTTTATGTACTTATGTCAGGTCACCCCTCAACGTCGTGATATTCCTGCGAAAACAATCCAAGTTTGTCCAACCTCTCCTTATAGTGACTACCGTCTAATCTGGGCAGAATTTTGATAAACTTCTTCTGTACCCCCCCTCGCAAACTTCCACATCCTTGAGGATGGTTATTGACCAATGTTAAATTTTGCTTTTTTGCCCGTTTTTAATCACTAACACAAAAAATAATGATTTAATACTCAGTGCTGGTGAGGTCCTTGGCTTAGATTCCACACCAGAAAAGGTGCAGGCCACAAGCTGTGGCCGATCTGGGCTGATGAATGCTAAGGTTCTGCTCTGGAACATCCTTATGAAATTTTATTACTATCTGAGCTTTTGGAATTAATTACTTATAAATCATAAAACAAAGTAAAAACAAATTACTTGCCTGGCTTTTTAATCAACATCGACAACTCCGTGGAATTGTGAAGGGCTGCATGTGCACTCAGCTATTTGACTAATGAGTCCATTGGTGGACAAAGGGGGTCAAATGCAGGGGATCACGAGGTTAAATGCAGAACCACCAACTAAAGGAAAGTGCAATTCATTCCTTTAACTCACAATCCTAGATTGTCTAACCATAAATATAAATGTTATGATATCAAACCCCCTTGGCTGTTTGAATGACATCTATAGGGAAGAGTTATTAGAAGCTGGAAGTGACTGCCCCAATTGGTTATTGACTTTTCCAGAATCGACATGTATAATCTAGCCGCTCCATATTGTGTTGCTATTTCATGCCAGAAATTAAGATTTGTTTCAACAACAAACTAAATCTGTGGTCGCTGTATGTTCTACCATGGTGGAGTTGAGAAGGAGGAGAGTTCAACACGTGGAGAATTACATACTCATTTTCATGCATTCATTTTTCTAACTTCAGTGGACTTCTACAAGTTTTCATGTTGGAATCCTGATTATGCTGAAGATTATCTTTATCCAGACCAGAAGATGGATTTCATAGACAGCATGGAAAATCAATTTGCTCCGACTGTTAATGGATTTTGCACAGACTTCTCGCCCGAGGACCAAGAAGGGGAGAAAGAAGAAAGTATCTTGGAAAAAAAGCTTAACTAACTCCGTAGCGATGAACCTTCTCCTGGTGAGAAGTTAGACCTATTGGGGATCCATTCATTACTTCTATTAACTTGACTAAATGTCTTTTCCTATATGAGCCTACTGCCATTTTTTCTGTATTTATCATCTCTCCAATGTAATATTTGTTGAACTTGGAGACGGTGAGTTTGAAAGAAAATTTAACATCAGAACCATGATTGTGAAGATGCTTATTATTTTTCCCTGTACTTGAAGGAAATCAAGCACTTATTCAGTTGAATTTTCATGTCTATGGTATGTGTTATGGTGACTATGCATGTTTAAAACTTGTACCTACAGTTTTTATCCATTTATTGTCTTCTTATTTTGTCTATGCTTAATTTTATTGCAGTTTATGAAAAAAATGTTTGCAGAGGAAGGGATATTGGTGTTTTTCTGCAATTGTTACAATATAACAAATCTTTGGTGTGGTGCATTCCATTCCGTAATGTGCTAGCTTGGGGTATTGTTAAATACTTAAAAATATTAAGTATCATCACTGTTTCCCTGCTCTTGCTGTCAAGACTAGAATGAAAATATTCTAATGTAAATGCAGTAAAAAGAACATAACTGTAAGGAAATCAATTGATATTCAGATTAACATTTGAATACTGTACTGGATATAAACATGGTACCAGCAGGTATTCCTTCACAGTTGCATAGGAATTCTATTGAAAGGTTTGTTACTATGTTAAATGTAACCATATGATGGAATATACTTGAGGGATATTGTTCCATATAATTCATTTGATTGACTATTTTGAACAGGGAATCACGTGGATTTTGTTGATCTGGTAACAAAGCATGTTATGTTGTCTGATGTGTGTAAATAACCGAAAAGAACAAGAAAATTAGTGTTACAATGGACCAATAAGGACATGGCCATACAATATAAACTAGATGTCAATATTTTGAATGTGAACTAAACAGTTATGCATTGTATGTGACAGTAGCCAAGGAGTGGGCAAATTTATTTGTCTGGTTCCAAAACACAATGAAATAATCATCTTATGAAAACCATGGATTTAACAAGATGCATCGTACATTTGCATTCCAAACTGCCTTTATGGCTTCTTAACTACTTAATATCAAGTCTACTCTTTTTTATAAATTTATATCTTGGGAATAAATGGGAAACAATTAAATTGGTTATGGTTTATAAGAATTGTATGATTTTGAAGCTACAGATACAAAATTGAAGGTTTTTTTAAATGTGAAATAAACTGACTATTTAAAGAAATAGAATATGATGACCAGCTGAAAATATATAATCTGATCAGGGCTGCTTTATTCTGTAGGCAAGAGGCTGCTAGAATTTACCAAAAACAGAACATTGGAAAGACTCGGTGGATCAATCCGCATCTATGGAGACAAGACAACGAGTGCAGGTCACTGTCGGTTCTGGTGCAGGATCTCAATTCAACATCAGCTTGCACCTTTTGCCTTGCCTCTACAGATGCTGATTGACCCGCTCTATTCTTCCAGCATGCTGTTTTTGTTCTGATCCTGCTACAATAAAAGCACTGCAGTATTTCCCTGATTTTGCAATGTCTATACATAATAGTTAATTTCTGAGAATTTATTATCCAACGATGATTTTCAAGCTACAAATTACAGTCACTGATGTTAGTAGCTGGTGATGCCACATGAAAAGCAATTTAGATTCTTTGGAATAAATTCTACTTGCAAGATATTCCACTGGTTATTGGCATGTCCTGAGCATTGAATCTCCTACGCATCTTAACAAAAATGTGGATCAAATGATTTCCCTCTGACGTGAAATAATTCTCTGGAAAGCACCTTGCTGATGTGGCTGAATACAGTGATCAGGTCAGCATTGCTCCGATGCACCCTCTTTGAACTGTGGTGGTAGAACCTTGTCACAAGCAGTCAGTTCTACATTTACCAATTATTATAAATTCGTCAACGATGAAAGCCAGTTCTGCAGAAGACGCGAGGGAAAGAAGGGTAAACAGTTATTTCTTGCAGGATAGAAGCTTTTCCCATTTTAAGTGTTTGGCAGTTTTTTTTCTCAAGTTTGTCAAGTATTGTTTGGTGCCAAGTATTCAGGTTGTTGCAATGAAAAGTGAAATTTGTTTTAATTTGGTTTCTGATCAAAGTTCAAGATTATTGCACTTTGCTCCATATAGGATACATTTTAATCATCCACTCCCATTACTTTCAGCACAGAATAAATGCCTGTAAACTCGGCCACCTTTTTTTTCTGCCCTCTCCATTCTACATGATTTCAAGGGGATCTTTACATGGTTTTAAATATTATTGCTGTTTTAGGATGAGCTTATATCTTTTGCCTTTTCCTCAAAATATCAATATAATTTATATCCCACCTTGATGAATAATGGCATATGATTACAAAAATGGCTTTGTTGATAAATGGGTCACCTGTTGCTTGAGTTGACGCCTTGAAGTCTTAAGTTCCCACAATTCAATATTAAAGAAAAGTAGACTGATGCTGAGTAAGAACAGTTAATGGGGGAAAAAATGGTGAAGCAGGTTGAGAGATTATCGATTTGTATTCTTGGGTAAATTTACAAAGGAACAGTAGTCTCGCTGTTTTTACAGTCAATATTATAGCACATCTTGTGAATTGATGTTGGATGATATGAAACATTTATTGATGAGCATCCTGCAGTATTAAATCAAGGTTTGTCAGAATCAGGAGAATAGTTAAACTTACAGGAGTGGGGTGGGAGATGCAAGGGTGATAAATTTGTGATTTATTGTGATAACATTAATGTAGAATCCTACTGAAAATGTACATTGGCACTGCCATATATAATCAACTTGTGATTTCAGAATTATTTAATGATTTTTAGTGTTATATACAGATGAATCCTTTGGTGAAGCAAATTAATGTTTTTAAACATTGGTACTGTATGCATTTGATGTTGAGCTGAGTGTCTTCTCAATCAAGTTTGACATTTTGGAAACAATACAATCCAGCTCTATGTGCTGAGCCTCATTGAGGATACAATGGGAAGAGTTTTGATTGTCAACATGTGGACAATTCCAGATGAACCATGAATTTACAGTTTATTGTGCTTTGAAAGGTAATGTACTTTTTCTGAGGATTTTTCAATTTATTTTGTATGTATATCCAACTGAATATCCAGTTGTCCTTTTATAAACTTCAGTGAAGGTTGATGGTCACATGATTTTAAACCTGAGAACTGTACAGTTTCACTGCAATGAGAATGAATGTTAGTAATCTCGCGATGCAAGTGACGTTCAGAAAAAATCCTGTGAAGATTAGACATTACTTATTGGCATGAAGTTTCTGTGCGATTTACAGTCAACAACCTATCATGATTAGAATTATGATCATAGGTTTTGGGAGTTAATTTATTTCTTTGAAATAACTTTTCTACCATTGTGAATCATGTAAACATCTCTGGTTGCTGCATTTTAATTGTGGATCAGGTAATTGCATAATCTGAAATAATACAATATGAGAAGTAATACTTTTAATCATGTAACTCCATTATCACTCATGGTTTATATTGACTTTTGCAATCTATAATGCTTGTTTTCTTTGAGAGAAATACCTCAGTAGGCACACTGTTATGTGTTCTTGGTTGTCTTTGAAAGAATCCATGAAATTGTGCAGAAGGCTGCTTATTTTTTTTACTGCTGTATTTTGTATTCACCTTGAACATATTATGACATTACTTTGTTATTGCTTCATAATAGGTTATATGTGGAAATATGTTGCAATAACTGACATTATTTTCCTGAGTTTAACCTGTACATAAAAAGATTACTGCTCAAACTTGCATTGGATTTTGTGTTTCACAGTGAAATTATTTGGTTTGTCTGTGAGTCAAGAATAAATGGATCAAATAGTGTCCTGTGGTTGTTTCTGCTGTTGAGCACAGTAAAATATCCAATTGGATGTTTTGAATGTTGACTGACATGTGCTCCCACCACATTTTGCCATTTTATGTTCCACTCTGAAACCATGTAAAACAAATGAAATATTCCCATGAAGTTTGTCCTAAGGCTTACTAGCATTCTGCCAAAATTCTCAAACCTTCGTGAGCTGGATTTTTTTATTGCCTAAGATTAAGTGATTAATTTTCCTTACTCCCAATGCAGGATTGAAACTGTTCAAATGTTCCTTTTTGATAATGTAGAAATGTGAGTGGTCAGTATATCCTTGATTGATTGATTGAAAGTTCGAAACAGGCCTTTTGGCCCACCAAATACATGCTGACTATTGATCATCTGTTCAAACTAGTTGGAAGTTGGAATTAGTTCTACGTCATCCCACTTTTGCATCCATACCCCACACTAGGGGCAATTTACTAGAATAATTAATCTACAAACCTGCACATCTTTGGGATGTAGGAGGAAACTAGAAGAAACCCACTGTGGTCACAGGGAGAACATGCAGACTCCACAGACAGTGCCCAAGGTTCTGGATAAAATCTGTCTTTGACACTGATGCAGCGACTCCCATCAGCTGCCCGACTGTGCTGCTCTTTGATCCTTGATGGAAAAGACCAAATCTACAGAATAGTCGTAGATCTCCATTCAGATGCAATGGGGAGATATAAAGGAGAATGTTTGATACACTAATAACTGAATTATGTTTGAAGATTTGGATTTCATAGTTTCATGAAGGCTGCCCAAGAAAACCCCGATCGCAATACATTAATTGATAATCAATAGGTTTTAATTTTTAAATGATTTCATTTACACATGGATGTTAGAGAATAAACTCAACGGGTTTTAAATAAGGCTTATTTTTAATTTATTGAAGTTAAAAAAAAAATGGCAATTGCTACATCAGATACAATGACACCCACATATACGGCTTAAGTATATAAACTTGCAAACTATTCCCATTAACCCACTGCAGCTGAAGATCACCTGTATCACAGAAATAATGTTTATAGCACTGAAGAAAGCCATTCAATTCACTGGTCTAGCCCAATATAAGAGAAATTCAGCTGCTTGCACACCCTTGTTCGCTCCCGATAGCCCTGCAAACTCTATCCAGATGTTTACCTATTTAAACATTAGAATTGAATCTGCCCTGGTCGTACATTCCAGAGACTAATCACTGAGTAATGAAGCATTACAAACTTGATGTTTGGTGGCAAGTGTTAATTTGGAAGATTAACTTGGAGATGGACACAAAATGCAGGGGTAACAACGGGTCAGGCAGCTCGAGAGAAAAGGATTAGGTGACATTTCGTGTTGAGACCCTTCTTCAGAGTCCTTTTCTCCAGAAATGCTGCCTGACCCGCTGAGTTACTCCAGCACTTTGTGTTTATCTTGGATGTAAACCAGCATCTGCAGTTCCTTCCCAAGCATGGTGAATGGATCTAGCTTGAAGATTAAATATATATATTTTCAAAGGCATCCATGCCACTTTCCTATGATAACTTCTGTAAGATGGCAGTTATGGATAACTAACCTTGAATGAGGAAGAACATCAACTTGTACTTGGGTGATTTGGATTTTTAGAACTTGAGTTCTGTAAGTTGCATACTTCTTTCCAACAGAGACACCTTTGGTTTGTCTTGGATACAGTAAACAGCAATTGCCCAGAATTGGAAATTCACAGAATATGGCTGAGAATAAAAGATGAGCAACAGTAAATGTTAGGGTTGCCAATGTTTTCTTAGTTACTAAAGAAAGATTTAAAAGGAGTGAAATAACTTGCAGATGATGGGCTTTAATAAACTAAGTTCTCAAAAAAATATGCCTTAAGTACTTTAAAAAATATTAATCTTTGAGTCAATAGATACATTTTTAACATGAGTTACATTTTGTATCCACTCAAATTCAGTCAGAAACATCCAAACTGATGTGCTGCAAGCACAGAAGGATATCAACCTATCGAGGAAGAGGAAACCGATGGTATTATAGGTATTAGCTATTTTAGAATCATTTAACATGCCCAACAAGGAACAACAACTGCAGAATTTAATAAATGTTAATTGGGCTTGGGTAAAAGTGTTGGGTGGTATTTCCATCCAGTGGATTCGAGAAATGAATGTTGGGGTGAACTATGAGAAAGAGTCACCAAATGGCTATGTTTTGTGTTTTATTCAACAGTACCCTCCCTCTTCTTTCCCCTCTCCTCCACTCCCTTTGTCACCTAAGGATCACACTCACCACAGACACGCACACGGACAGACATAACAAACAAGATGAGAGTTTTAGTAATATTAGATTAGATAGATAAGACTAAGTGGGACCCGATGGGCCCCCATCCCCCCTCAACGCAATATTGCATCCCTGAAATTGTTGCTGTATCGTGCACTGTTTTGGCTGACTTTCGGGAACATACGGGCATGCATTTTTTTTAAAAGATTTTTTTTTGTCATTTTTATAGTTTATTATGGGCTTACTTTGTCAAATCGAAGGAAACTTGCTACTGCACACCACAGCCAAATGGTGAGTAAGGCGGGCCTAAACTGAAATCGAGACGTTAAGTTCTTTCGAAGATTTAACAATTATTTCCTTAGACGCAGAAAAAGCTTTGGACCAAGTGGAATGGGCTTATCTTTTTACAGTGTCAGAAAAATTCCAATTAGGAGAAAACTTCATTTCATGGGCGAAGCTGTTTTATAATAATCCGACAGCCAGAATACTGACAAATCAAATTATTTCACCTAAATTTCACTTATCATGGGGTAACAGACAAGGATGCGCCCTTTCACCAATGTTATTTGCCTTAGCCATAGAATCTCTCGCAGAGAGTATTAGAGTACATTTGGGTATTCATGGATATAACACTAATTATACTAGTAACAAGATTTTGTTATATGCAGACGATGTACTTTTATACATTACTAACTCCCAAGTTAGTATCCCAAATGTATTAAACCTTATAGAACAATTTGGTGCCTTTTCAGGGTATAGAAAAAACTGGAATAAAAGTGAAATTATGCCAATATAAGCTCAAGATCCTTCTCAACTCCAAAAATTTCCCTTCAGAATTGTTACTGAAAAATTTAGATACCTCGGAGTTTACGTGACTAGAAAATACACCTCCCTATTTAAAACAAATTTCCCACCACTAGTTACTAAACTAAATGCCCACATTCTATTCTGAAAAACACTCCCTATTTCCCTTATAGGTAGAGTAAATGCCATAAAGATGATCTTCCTTCCACAACTCCTTTATTTATTTCAATCAATACCATATATCTCCCTAAAAGTTTTTTCAAAAAAATTATTATTACAATTATTACAAACTTCATCTGGGACTACAAAACCCATAGAATACACAAAAGACATTTGTGTAAATCCAAAGAAAATGGAGGATTAGCTCTTCCTAACTTTCTTTTCTACTATTGGGTGACTAACATCAAAAATAAAATCTTGTGGATGGATGATACATGTCAACAGGTAAATTGGTTAAAAATGGAGAGGGAAGATTGTTTGCCATTTAATTTAGGCTCCATTCTTCTTTCTCCAATACATCTGAATAAATCAACGTATGAGCAAAATCCTTACGTATCTGGAAACAGTTGAAATTAAGTCTCAAACTGAGATATTTGTCTCTCCTACCTATTCCTAACAAGGCGTTTGCGCAATGGAAAAAACCTAGGAATTAAAACGGTGGGAGACCTCTATAAGAAGGGGACTTTCCTGTCTTTTCAAGAACTACAGGAGAAATATCATTTGAAAGCAAGCAATCTTTAGATATCTTCAAATCCGCGATTATGTGAAAACATACACACAAGACTCGTTTTATGGGTCCAGATATATTAGACGATTGTTTGAATAGACATGCCGATACAAGTAAGTTAATATCTTACATCTATAACACTCTCTTAAATGTGGATACCCCAACTTCTGAGATGTATAGGCGAGCATGGGAAGACGGGTTTATTAATTTCAAAAGATATATGGGAAGAAAGCCTACTATACATACATTACTGCTCTCTCAATGTCAGGCACTCCCTGATACAATTCAAAATACTGCATAGGCTATACTATTCAAAGACTAAATTGAATAAGATCTTCCCAACTGTCTCCCCTATCTGTGATAAATGCCACCTGCAAGAAGCGACCTTAACCCATTCCTTTGCATCCTGTATAAAGATACAAAACTTCTGGATGGGAATATTCGATATCTTCTCTAAAACACTTAAAATTAAACTGGAATCAGATAAAAAATTAATAACTTTAGGTATGTCAGAGGCCTGTTCTAAGTTAACGATATTTCAAAGACGCTTCCTTGACTACGGTCTAATAACTGCGAAAAAACTCATACTTAAATTCTGGAGAAAGACAACAGTTCCCACAGTGAAGATGTGGATTACTGACATGTCCGAGACACTACATTTAGAAAACATTGGGCTTGTTTTGGCTGAAAAAGCAGACCAATTCTTCAAAACATGGTCTCCTTTCACTGAATTTCTTCAACAACAGAATGGTTCAACACAAATTTAAAGCCGATGCTAGGGATGGGTGAGCGAGGGGGGGGGGGGGGGGGGGGGGGGAGAGGGGAGAGAGAGAGGACAGTGGGGCATATCTCCATCTTTTTTCTAATTTCTCTTTTTTCTTCTCGCACTTGTTTGGTAGTTCAGGGGTCTTTTCTTCTCTCTTGCATTTTTTTTCATTCGTTCCTTTTTTTGATTTACGTATTAATGTTAAAAATAAAGCTTATGAAAATAGTATAACTTTCATGTCGATTGCTTTATTCTTGTACAATTGCTTCTAATAAAATAAATTCAAAAAACTAAAAGAACTTCTTGAAGAATTCTCTGCATCGCCTGAGTTAATTTTGAGTATCAGCAACCACAACAAAATTGGCGCAGCAAGCAGGGTTGGAAAGAGACCCATTCAATAAAAGACTAACCGCCAAGGGCGCTTCCCAGCCCCTCAGTGGCTTCCAGGGACAACAGGACAAGGTTGGCCACCCGCAAAAAGATAGGCGGTTTTCCACTTCATTTGGACTAATACCCTGTTGAAAACGGGAAGCCACTGGGGACACAGAAATGTCCAGGCAGTCAGGGCCTTGCCAACCCAAAGAATCTGTCGCTAAATTATCCTAAGAGGAGACCTGGAGGATTGCTCGAGAACACAGCGCAGTAGGGTAAGTAGAATATAATTCATCTGAGAAAGTAGTTTTGTGATAAGAATGTGAGAAGTGAAAGGGGTCTGAATGGACCAGTCATCATGTGGCTACCGCCCTTAGAAGAATAAGGGGTCTGAACCGGCAAGATAAGAATAAGACCTTGTGGCTACCACCCTTAGAAGTGAAAGGGGTCTGAACGGACAAGGCATTCTGTGGCTACCTCCCTTAGAAGAATAAGAGGTCTGTACAGACAGAACATAGAAAATAGGTGCAGGAGTAGGCCATTCGGCCCTTCGAGCCTGCACCGCCATTCAATATGATCATCCAACTCAGTATCCTGTACCTGCCTTCTCTCCATACCCCCTGATCCCTTTAGCCACAAGGGCCACATCTAACTCCCTCTTAAATATAGCCAATGAACTGGCCTCAACTACCTTCTGCGGGAGAGAATTCCAGAGATTCACCACTCTGTGAAAAAAGTTTTCCTCATCTCGGTCCTAAAAGATTTCCCCCTTATCCTTAAACTGTGACCCCTTGTTCTGGACTTCCCCAACATCGGGAACAATCTTCCTGCATCTAGCCTGTCCAACCCCTTAAGAATTTTGTAAGTTTCTATAAGATCCCCCCTCAATCTTCTAAATTCTAGCGAGTACAAACCGAGTCTATCCAGTCTTTCTTCATATGAAAGTCAGGGAGAATAGGAACTAATTGGGAAACATAAAATTGCAAAATGTTAAGGGCCAAGGCAGGGAAAGAAAGCACTGATAAGAAGAGTTCAGAAAACAAGCAAACAGTTAAGAACAAACCCAGTGCTGGTAATTTCTCTGGAGACCCCTTGATGACATGGCAACCGTGTTTAGAGAAGAGGGGGGATGAAGGAATAAATTTGGTGGGGAATGAGGAACAAAGTTGGGAATAGTGTAGACCACCTCCCCAATATAAGATCCCGTAGGGGTTAGGGGAGAAAGCTCTAGCACCCCTACAGGGAAGGGCACTCCCAGACGAAGATGATACCATAGCGACTAGGAGACTGAAAAGGCAGATGAGAAAGAAGAAGGGAAAGGGTTGAGGCAGAAGAGGAAGAAGCAGCAGTATTGAATTCAGCAGTGAGAGAGTTAAACAACACAGAGCATCAGAGAGAAAAAACAAGACAAAATAAAGAAGAAAAAAGAGCATGAGGATCAAGGCTGCTCAAAACATTTAAATCCCAGCCAACAGCCTGTACTTTTGGTTAAAACAAACTTACAACTTCGAACTTTGAATAACTTTTGGCACAGAGCAGCGAGCTCGCTTCTGCTGAAGAGAAACAAAGAGGAGAAATGTGTGTCTTTGTTTGTGGAGATTGATGGGTGTGAGGTGTGGCAAAACTTTGAATGACAGGGAGTCTGACTAATCACAATCTGGATCAATGTCCAATCACAGCGCCCAGGATCCTGACTGAGGGAATTGCACCATCCCACTGTGAATTATGCCCGCCCATTCTTAACAGATTAATCCTTATCAACTTAACTCTCTCATTTCAACAAGAAGATTTTCACAACTTAAAGACAACGATACCCACACTGCAGGCCTCAGTCCTCCCACTCCACCTGGCCATTATTGAGTGCAATGCCTATATGAATGGCCCGATAAAGCAGTCCGGGGGAATGCTGAGCAAGCAGTATTTCCCCCGCGGCAGCTTGTAAATTCGTTATACTGGTCCCCACAGAACCAAAGATTCTAGTAAACGAAACGGTCTTGTCAGACAAGGGAAGGATTCGAAATTACTAAGGGACACCTTTGAATAGACAATAGGTGCAGGAGTAGGCCATTCAGCCCATCGAGCCAGCACCGCCATTCAATGTGATCATGGCTGATCATCCCCAATCAGTACCCCGTTCCTACCTTCTCCCCATATCCCCTGACTCTGCTATTTTTAAGAGCCCTGTCTAGCTCTCTCTTGAAAGCATTCAGAGAACCTGCCTCCACCACCCTCTGAGGCAGAGAATTGCACAGATTCACCACTCTCTGCGAAAAAGTGTTTCCTCATCTCTGTTCTAAATGGCTTACTCCTTATTTTTAAACTGTGGCCCCTGATTCTGATCTCCCCCAACATCAGGAACATGTTTCCTGCCTCTAGCGTTTCGAAGCCCTTAACAATCATATGTGTTTCAATGAGATGCCCTCTCATCCTTCTAAACTCCAGAGTGTACAAACCCAGCTGCTCCATTCTCTCAGCATATGACAGTCCTGCCATCCCGGGAATTAACCTTGTAAACCTACGCTGCACTCCCTCAATAACAAGAATGTCCTTCCTCAAATTTGGGGACCAAAACTGCACACAATACTCCAGGTGTGGTCTCAGCAGGGCTCTGTACAACTGCAGAAGGACCTCTTTGCTCCTATATTCGATTCCACTTGTTATAAAGGCCAACATGCCATTCACTTTCTTCACTGCCTGCTGTACCTGCATGTACCGGCTGTACCAATATGGAAACCTGGTACCTGCTGTACCAATATGGAAAAATAATTATGAAAACGAGAGGGATGCATCATGACGCTTTGACGGGCCTCTGGCAGCACTGTTCTCGGATAAAATTTGTGTATGTGGGAAAGGGGGAAAGGGAATGTGGAATGTAGCTTACACTTTGAAGCTATGAGCAGTGTCTAAGAGGGAGAGAGGGTCGAGAGGGATATAAGACTGTCTAAATGTGTTTTGGATTGTGACTATTCTTCAGTATGTGTTGAATTTATGAATAATGTATGAATGTATTTGGGCGCATCGAAGTATTAAGAGTTACATGATTTCTTTGAAGTGAGAATGAGAAGACTATTACTTTTTTGTGGAACTGGTTTTGGATGAATGCTGATTTAATCCTACACTTCAGATGAAATAGCATATCATTGAATGAGCTTGCTCTTTCATGTGATAAATCTTTGTAGAGCCTCATGTGTATTAAGAGGTAGTGTGTGTCTCTTTAAGAAACTGCAATTGTATGGGGATGGGGCTATACACAGCTATTTTCTGCTCCTTTATTATTTGCAAATGTGTTAGCAATCTATGGAAATTAACTGTTCATTCTTTATTTTCTCTCAACTTTCAACAGAGATGAAAAAATGCAGGTTGCTTTGTCTTATTGATGTTTTAAGTTTATTTTCTTTCTATTTCTTATCTTTTGAATCGTTCAAAAGGAGACTTGGATGCCACATGGGCCATGTGTTAGATGAGATTGGATAATGAGATTGGATAAGCCAGGAGTGGGGAACCTGCGGCCTTAAGGCCGCATGCGGTCTTCTAGGCCATTAAGTACGGCCTTTTGAATGAATCCAACTTTTGTAATTGGCCAAATAAAAGATGTCACAAAATGGAGAATCTCTGTATTTGCAAAGCCTGCTTGGCCTCTTTCTATGAAAGCTGCAAGCTATGAATCAGCTCAAAGGAGTCTGGACCCTAGATGGAAGTTGAGGATAAGGTGAAGTCCAGATGTCCTTCCTTTTGTTAATATATATGAGGGTTTTGCAGAAGAGCTGAGCAGGTTTGTAAATACATGATTAGGATGAATTTGTCCTCAATGTAACAGAACAATTTCATGAAATACACCAGAAGGAAAATATATATTCAATCGCTTTGGATGAATCAACTGATACTACTGACTTTATACTTCATTCGGGCCATAACAGAAGATTTTCTTTGCTAGGAAGAGTTACTCACTTTGGGCACTCTTACGGGTAGAACACATGGAATAGATTTCTTCAACAACTTTCTAGATAAATGTCATGAAGTTGGACGGGATTTGGTTAATTTAGTGAGTGTATGTACAGACGGTGAACCTTCCATGACAGGAAAACATGAAAAGTTTATTATACAGATAAAAAAGGTATCAGATCCAGGTGCTATCATTTCTTTTCATTGTATCTTACATCAGCAAAATCTCTGTGCTAAATCTACTATTTTAAGTGACATAGAAACATAGAAAATAGGTGCAGGAGGAGGCCATTCGGCCCTTCGAGCCAGCACCGCCATTCATTGTGATCATGGCTAATCGTCCCCTATCAATAACCCGTGCCTGCCTTCTCCCCATATACCCTGACTCCACTAGCCCCTAGAGCTCTATCTAACTCTCTCTGAAATCCATCGAGTGACTTGGCCTCCACTGCCCTCTGTGGCAGGGAATTCCATAAATTCACAACTCTCTGGGTGAAAAAGTTTGTTCTCACCTCAGTCTTAAATGACCTCCCCTTTATTCTAAGACTGTGGCCCCTGGTTCTGGCCTTGCCCCACATTAGGAACATTTTCCCTGCATCAAGCTTGGCCAGTCCTTTATAATTTTATATGTTTCTATAAGATCCCCCTCATCCTTCTAAACTCCAGTGAATACAAGCCTAGTCTTTTCAATCTTTCCTCGTATGACAGTCCCGCCATCCCAGGGATCAATCTCGTGAACCTACGCTGCATTGCTTCAATCACAACGATGTTCTTCCTCAAATTAGGAGACCAAAACTGTACACAATACTCCAGATGTGGTCTCACCAGAGCCCTATACAACTGCAGAAGAACCTCTTTACTCCTATACGGAAATCCTCTTGTTATGAAGGCCAACATTCCATTAGCTTTCTTCACTGCCTGCTGTACCTGAGCGCCAACTTTCAGTGACCGGTGTACAAGGACACCCAGGTCTCGCTGCACCTCCCCCTTATCTAACCTAACCCCATTGAGATAATAATCTGCCCCCTTGTTTTTGCCGCCAAAATGGATAACCTCACATTTATCTATATTATACGGCATCTGCCACGCATCTGCCCACTCACTCAACCTGTCCAGGTCACCCTGCAACCTCCTAACATCCTCTTCACGGTTCACACTGCCACCCAGCGTTGTGTCATCCACAAACTTGCTAGTGTTGCTCCTAATTCCCTCTTCCAAATCATTGATATATATGGTAATTAGTTGCAGCCCCAACACCGAGCCTTGCGGCACTCCACTCGCCACTGCCTGCCATTCTGAAAAGGACCCGTTCACTCCTACTCTTTGCTTCCGGTCTGCCAACCAATTTTCTATCCATGTCAACACCCTACCCCCAATACCATGTGCTCTAATTTTAGTCACCAGTCTCCCGTGTGGGACCTTATCAAAGGCTTTCTGAATGTCTGGATACATTACATCCACTGGCACCCCTTCATCCATTTTACTTGTCACATCCTCAAAAAATCCCAGCAGTTTAGTCAAGCATGATTTCCCTTTCATAAATCCATGTTGACTTTCTGACTAATCCTTTCACTGCTATCCAAATGCCCCATTATTACCTCTTTAATAATTGACTCCAGTATCTTTCCCACCACCGAAGTCAGAACTTTGCAACAAGTTATAAGTACTGTTAAATATATTCGTACAAATGCAGCAGAGCATCGTCAGTTTCGTAATATGCTAAAGTTGGACGATGAGGCATTCAGTGTGGATTTGCCGTATCATTGTAAAGTGTGTTGGCTATCGCAGGGACAGGTGTTAGTAAAATTTTTATCTTTGTGACAACAGATAGTTAAATGTCATGAACAACAGAATCAGCAATTTGAATTATTGAAAGAAGATTTCTATAGAAATACTGTATTTCTGTGTGATATCATGTCAAAGCAATATGACTTGAATGTTTCTTTGCAAGGTAAAACTAAGTCTATATATGATACTAGACTAAGTGGGACCCGTTGGGTCCCAGCATCACACGGGAGGGCTGGTCCCCCAAAGAAATATTCCACGTCTCCACCAATTCTAATATTGGTGGCCAGTGAGGGGGGGAGCAGGGGGGCTTTTTGGAGCACTAGTATGCGTGTTGTGGGCTGAAGGGACTGGTTTTCAGAGGGCTAGTATGGACATTGTGGGCCGAATGGATTCTTGGGCTGGCGGCTCAGTCACTCAAGCCTGTTGTGCTGGCAGCTCACACTCACGGCTGGTGCGCTGGCAGTTGACTCACAGCTATTCCTTGAAATTTCATTTCAAGCGGGGTGCAAGGCCACCAAATTCAAGTGCAGTTTCATACCATTTCAAGCAGGGTGCAAGGCCACTAAAGACAGCGAGTCATGACCTCTCCCTCCTCCATCTTGCAGACTGAGCCACGCCCACACTGCTGGGTTTTATAGTCCCTCCCCCTCCCACCAGAAGGGGCATGGCCTTCATGGCATGATTGACAGGAGAGAGAATCTCAACATTTTTTAAACACCAATAACTTTTATTTTTCATTGATGGGAAAAATCCTCGGCATCTGATGAGCGGAGGGGGACTCTGAGTAAGGGCCAAAAATCACAGCCGTACGTGGTAGCGTTTTTTCTAAAATCAATATTAAGCGTAAATAGGAAGTGGTCAAGATTGGACTTTTAATTCTATAGTCGGCAAGGCAGCTTTAATTAGGCAACACAGCTTTAGCATTTCCAAACCAAAGGCAACACAGCTTTAGAATTTCCAAACCAAAGGCAACACAGCTTTAGAATTTCCAAACCAAAGGCATCACAGCTTTAGCATTTCCAAACCAAAGTCAACACAGCTTTAGCATTTCCAAACCAAAGGCAACAAGATGGCTCCTCAGAGGAGGAGCCATCTTGGTGAACGGCTGCTAGCCAGCAGCCGTCCGTTTTAAATCCGGTTTTTTTATAGTTTTTAGTGAGTCCTGTTTTTTGTTTGTAGGGGATATGGTCTTTTTAATGTGGGGGGTAGGTGTAAACTTAATTTCTAGGTCCCTACCTGGTCGGTGAGGCAGCTTCTTCTCCGGGCTGCCCGTCGATCCGTCCTCGTGGCCTACCTGCGGGCTTGGAGCGCCGTTTCCTGGCGGGAACCGCCCAGCACCTCGGCCTCGGCGGCGGCACAGCATTGGAGCGCTGGAGCGGAGCGGGCGATCCCTTGCCTGGGTCGCCGCGCTGGAGCGACGCGCTGGAGCTCTGGCGAGCTGGACCGCCGAGAGCAACAACTCCGGGCTGCGGGTCTGCGGTGCGGAGAGCGGGCGCCGACTTTGTCATCGGGAGCCTGGGAGCTCCAAACCGGCGCGGCCTTGTCGGCTTCGGCAGCCGCGGGCTCCAACCAGGAAGCGGCCGTTCCAAGTGGCCCAGCCGCTGAGAGGACTCTCCCGACGCCGGGGCAAGACCACCCGGTGAGAACGGCCAGGGACATCAGGCCTCCGTAGAGGCAATTGCGGTGGCCTGAATAGGCCTGACTTTGGGGTGAACATGGGGTGGGGACTGGACATTGTGCCTTCCTCCACAGTGCTATCCACTGTGGGGGGATGATTTTTTTGTCTATTTGTAGTCTTGTAGGTCTGTGTCCAAGATGGCTGCCGTGAAGAGAGAGTGGACGCTGGCGCGCTTTGGCTGCCGCTGCTCCCTCTTCACACTGTGTTTTTGATTTTCTGTTTTTGGATTGAATCCTGTTTTTAATTTGTGTCTCTGTGATGTCTTTATTGTTATATTCCGATTATATGTTATTCCGATATACTATGTAAGGTGTCCTTGAGATGTTTGAAAGGCGCCCATTAAATAAAATTTATTATTATTATTATAACATAGCTTTAGCATTTCCAAACCAAATGCAACACAGCTTTAGCATTTCCCAACTATATTTTCAAACCACATTAAGGGCACTGACGTCAGTAAAACCACTCACAGTTTAGTAGACATGTGTTCAGTGTTATTCACAGCTCAGACTGAGAGACGTGACCATCTCGCTCCCCCATCTTGTAGAGACTGACTGAGGCTCTCAACACTTCCGGGTTTTATACTCCTTCTGGAAAGGGCGTGGCCTTCAGAGCAGAGAATCTCAACATTTTATAAACACTAATAACTCTTTTATTTTTAATCGATGGGAAAAATCCTCTTGTCCTGCGCAGCGGAGGGGGACTCTGAGTAAGATGGCCAAAAATCACAGCCGTAAGTGGCAGCGCTTTTTCTAAAATCAATATACAGAACAACAGGAAGTGGTCAAGATCAGATTTTTAGTAATATAAGATAAGATAGAAGATAGATGTGGCAAAAAATTCAAGCATTTCGAAAAAAGCTATCTTTTTTCAAAACTCTTCTTCAAAATGAAATTTCGGATGAACTTTTTCCACTGTTAGCGAAGGTTATTGATGAGCAGGAGGATTCATGTGAATCATTTGAAGAATACACAGCTGTTATAGACTTATTAATTAAAGAATACAATTAAAGGTTCACTGACTTTGAGAATCATGACATCACACTCAAATTAGCATTTCAACCTCACCTAGTTGATGTCTCCCAGGCCCCAAAAGAACTACAGATGGAATTGATTGATCTCTCAGAAGATGACAAGTCCTTATTTGACGTGAAGAAAGATCCGATTGAAACATGGGAAAATGCAGTAGAATACCCACGACTTCAGCAACATGCACGAAAAATGCTTTCTTGCTTTTCAACCACTTATTGCTGCGAATCTACATTCTCCTACCTAACCCAAATCAAGACACCCTTGTCACAAATGACAGATACCCATCTAGAAGATCAGCTGAAACTGCGTACCTCCATGTTGCAACCAAATATTCAAATGCTTTCCCACAAAAAGCAGTCACAACAAAGTCATTAAAAGGTTAGTTAACTTTAGAATTAACAAAATTCTATCATTTTCTTGAAGTTAGTACATAGTACTGTAGTTAGATTTTTACAAAATAATGTACACTTTGAAGTATATCTAATTGACGTTTCTTGGATGCGGCCTTATTAGATTACAGCTAACTTAATGCGGCATTCCAACATGAAAAGATTCCCCACCCCTATGATAAGTGTTAATATGGGAAATTGTTATTGGTATATATTTATACTAAGAATTTGAAATTGTGAATATTGGGAAGATGGATTGGAACAATTGAAAATAATTTAATTGCTATTGCATTGCTAGCTGGAACATGACCAGATGTTATGGCTTTTTCAGACAAACTTTCCGGTTGAAAAAGGTCAATCAGATAAGAGAGGCCCGAAAGGGGAACTAACTGACAACAGGATAGCCATGAACTGGCATAGAAAAACAACATCGGACATAACCTAATGCCCCTGATATTCTGCATATGTGACTATTTTTGTATAAAAGACTCCAGAATTTTAATAATTTAGGTGGTATTTTGGGGAACTAGAAGTATCACTGGATTCTTCTGGACTGTAACATCTCCGGCCACTCCCGTTTGACGTAAAACGTAATAGCTTGTATGGTTTACTTTAATTTGTTGTATTTTGTCTGTTTTTTAAGATGCAAACATTATCATTTAGCAAGCCAGCTGGGATTTCACTGGGACCATCAACCAATGACTGAGTAAGTGGCCGCAGGTTCACCGGGATCAGATGGGGAGAGAAAAGGGCACTAGTTAGATCCTTTGAGACTGACCCCACCGAAGAAGCTCCCGGGAAGACTGAGGACCTTCGTACTAGGTTGATCTGGTTCCCTGCTGAAATTCTTAGAAACAGACAGGATAGTATAGTGACTACAGGAACGGGATGGAATAAGAATAAGGACAATGACTGGACTGATTGATAAAGTGCACTGAACAAGATAATACAATGAGTAAGGTAACTGCAGTTGAACTACTAAGTAAAAAGTTCCCTGTATCTAAAGAGGACATTACAAACATAGAAACATAGAAAATAGGTGCAGGAATAGGCCATTCGGCCCTTCGAGCCTGCACCGCCATTCAATATGATCATGGGTGATCATCCAACTCAGTATCCCATCCCTGCCTTCTCTCCATACCCCCTGATCCCTTTAGCTACAAGGGCCACATATAACTCCCTCTTAAATATAGCCAATGAACTGGCATCAACTACCTTCTGTGGCAGAGAATTCCACAGATTCACCACTCTCTGTGTAAAAAATGATTTCCTCATCTCGGTCCTAAAAGACTTCCCTCTTATCCTTAAACTGTGACCCCTAGTTCTGGACTTCCCCAACATCGGGAATAATCTTCCTGATCTAGCCTGTCCAACCCCTTAAGAATTTTGTAAGTTTCTATAAGATCCCCCCTCAATCTTCTAAATTCTAGCGTGTACAAGCCGAGTCTATCCAGTCTTTCTTCATATGAAAGTCCTGCCATCCCAGGAATCAGTCTGGTGAACCTTCTCTGTACTCCCTCTATGGCAAGAATGTCTTTCCTCAGATTAGGAGACCAAACTGTACGCAATACTCCAGGTGTGGTCTCACCAAGACCCTGTACAGCTGCAATAGAACCTCCCTGCTCCTATACTCAAATACTTTTGCTATGAATGCTAACGTACCATTTGCTTTCTTCACTGCCAGCTGCACCTGCATGCCTACTTTCAATGACTGGTGTACCATGACACCCAGGTCTCGTTGCATCTCCCCTTTTCCTAGTCGGCCACCATTCAGATAATAGTCTACTTTCCTGTTTTTGCCACCAAAGTGGATAACCTCACATTTATCCACATTAAACTGCATCTGCCATGCATTTGCCCACTCACCCAACCTATCCAAGTCACCTTGCAGCCTCCTAGCATCCTCCTCACAGCTAACACTGCCCCCCAGCTTTGTGTCATCCGCAAACTTGGAGATGTTGCATTCAATTCCCTCATCCAGATCATTAATATATATTGTAAATAGCTGGGGTCCCAGCACTGAGCCTTGCGGTACCCCACTAGTCACTGCCTGCCATTCTGAAAAGGACCCATTTACTCCTACTCTTTGCTTCCTGTCTGCCAGCCAGTTCTCTATCCACATCAATACTGAACCACCAATACCGTGTGCTTTAAGTATGCATACTAATCTCTTATGTGGGACCTTGTCGAAAGCTTTCTGAAAGTCTAGATATAACACATCCACTGGTTCTCCCTTATCCACTCTACTAGTTACATCCTCGAAAAATTCTATAAGATTCGTGAGACATGATTTATCTTTCATAAATCCATGCTGACTTTGTCCAATGAATTCACCACTTTCCAAATGTGCTGCTATCCCATCTTTAATAACTGACTCCAGAATTTTCCCCACCACTGATGTTAGACTAACTGGTCTGTAATTCCCCATTTTCTCTCTCCCTCCCTTTTTAAAAAGTGGGGTTACATTAGCTACCCTCCAGTCCTCAGGAACTACTCCAGAATCTAAAGAGTTTTGAAAAATTATCACGAATGCATCCACTATTTCTGCGGCTACGTCCTTAAGTACTCTGGGATGCAACTTATCTGGCCCTGGGGATTTATCGCCCTTTAATCCATTCGATTTACCTAACACCACTTCCCGGCTAACCTGGATTTCACTCAGTTCCTCCATCTCATTTAACCCCCGGTCCCTTGCTATTTCCGGCAGATTATTTATGTCTTCCTTAGTGAAGACAGAACCAAAGTAGTTATTCAATTGGTCTGCCATGTCCTTGTTTCCCATGATCAATTCGCCTGTTTCTGACTGCAAGGGACCTACATTTGTTTTAACTAATCTTTTCCTCTTCACATATCTATAAAAACTTTTGCAGTCAGTTTTTATGTTCCCTGCCTGTTTTCATTCATAATCTATTTTCCCCTTTCCTAATTAAGCTTTTTGTCCTCCTCTGCTGGACTCTGAATTTCTCCCAGTCCTCTGGTAGGCTGCTTTTTCTTGCTAATTTGTACGCTTCATCTTTTGTTTTGATACTATCCCTGATTTCCCTTGTTATCCACGGATGCACTACCTTCCCTGATTTATTCTTTTGCCAAACTGGGATGAACAATTGTTGTAGTTCATCCATGTTGTCTTTAAATGCCTTCCATTGCATATCCACCGACAACCCTTTAAGAATCAATTGCCAGTCTATCTTGGCCAATTCACGTCTCATACCCTCAAAGTCACATTTCTTTAAGTTCAGGACGCTTGTTTCTGAATTAACAATGTCACTCTCCATCCAAATGAAGAACTCAATCATATTATGGTCACTCTTGCCCAAGGGGCCAAGCACAACAAGACTGCTAACTAACCTTTCCTCATTACTCAATACCCAGTGTAGAATAGCCTGCTCTCTCGTTGGTTCCTCTACATGTTGGTTTAGAAAACTATCCCGCATACATTCCAAGAAATCCTCTTCCTCAGCACCCCTGCCAATTTGATTCACCCAATCTATATGTAGATTGAAGTCACCCATTATAACTGTTTTACCTTTGTTGCACGCATTTCAAATTTCCTGTTTGATGCCATCCCCAACTCCACTACTATTGTTAGGTGGCCTGTACACAACTCCTACTAGCGTTTTCTGCCCCTTAGTGTTTCGCAGCTCTACCCATATCAATTCCACATCCTCCAAGCTATTGTCCTTCCTTTCTATTGTGTTAATCTCCTCTCTAACCAGCAACGCTACCCCGCCTCCTTTTCCTTTCTGTCTATCCCTCCTGAATATTGAATATCCCTGGATGTTCAGCTCCCAGCCTTGGTCACCCTGGAGCCATGTCTCCGTGATCCCAACTATATCATATTCATTAATAACTATCTGCACATTCAACTCATCCACCTTACTACGAATGCTCCTTGCATTGAGATACAAAGCCTTCAGGCTTGTTTTTACAACACTCCTACCCCTTATACAATTATGTTGAAAAGTGGCCCTTTTTGATTTTTGCCCTGGATTTGTCTGCCTGCCACTTTTACTTTTCACCTATTGCTTCTACCCTCATTTTACACCCCTCTGTCTCTCTGCTCTTGCACCCATCCCCCCACCACATTAGTTTAAATCCTCCCCGACAGCACTAGCAAACACTCCCCCAAGGACATTGGTTCCATTCCAGCCCAGGTGCAGACCGTCCTGTTTGTACTGGTCCCACCTCCCCCAGAACTGGTTCCAATGCCCTAGAAATATGAATCCCTCCCCCTTGCACCATTTTTCAAGCCACGTATTCATCTGCAATATCCTCCTATTTCTACTCTGACTAGCCCGTGGCACTGGTAGTAATCCAGAGATTATTACCTTTGAGGTCCTACTTTTAAGTTTATCTCCTAGCTCCCTAAATTCACCTTGTAGGACCTCATCCCTCTGCACTCTGAGAAATGGGGAAAAAGAATGGGAAACTGGTGACGGAAAACTGAAAGTGGCCCTAGGAAGGCACTTTCGATATAAATATGTGTGACGAGATGGAAGTGTTAATTAAGAATTATAGGTCCAAAGATAAGTTGGAAATGCAGAAAAGATGAGAGAAAAGGAGTTAGATGTACTGTTTAAAGCAAAAGAAGAGAGGTTGAGGAAAGTATACCAGGTTAAATATGACAAAGGAAGAGGGTGAGAGAACCGAAATGCAGCATGAAAGCCAGGAACTCCAAGGAAAAAGTCAATGCTATATCCAAGCTTGAGAGACCCTGGGCAACCTCCTTCCTATCCAGGCCCGGATGGTACAAAGCAGTGTCCCTTGGTAAAGTGAATAGTGGAGATAGAAGGAGAGGTTGCAATTTGGAATGATGAGAAGGAAATAAAGGAATATAAACAGAGAAGTGGTCAAAGAGAAAGGGAAAGGATGAAGCAAGAAATAAGGTAATTAGAAGTGGATATTAGGAGGCTGCAGGATCTGAGGAACCAGAGGGATTTTGAGACATCCTATTCAGCAGAATGGGGAGCGAGGAAAGTGATAGACAGGACTGGAAACTGATGGACAAGTGGTCACTGAAAGGAGGGCAAAGCAGTGAGGTGGAAACAGAATCGGGAAGCAATAGGGGGGATGCAAGAGAAATAAGGGATGAGGATTTAGTGGAAGATTTTAAAAGAAAGGTGAAGGAATCGCAAAGGCTAGAATATCTGAGAAGCAAGAAATAGAGATTAAAATGAGAAAGAAGGCACTCCAAGAACGATTGGAATGGGAAGACATACAGGAAGAAGAAGAGTAACAGGAATGGAGGGATAAAATGATGATGTTGCTTTTAAAAAGAACGGGACAGACACCGTATATCCCTTAGGGGGACCCAGGACCTGGAAGGGCTAAAAAATACCTTGCGCAATATTCATGATGGGGCAGGAAAATGGATTAGGGCCTTTGAGGAGGAGAACGCGGGATGGTTGTTGGCTATGGGAGATTTGAAGACACATTGTGGTGAAAGTGATAGGAACCACTAAACTGACAGAACTCCTGGAGATGGCTGCTATAAAATTGCAGTGGATAACGCAATGGTCAATGGCAAGCCGTTTGAACCAGTCAGGCAGAGGGTATGGCAGGCCCTCAGACACTGTTATCCGCTTAAGGTGGACACCAAGGCATTAAAGGGGAGATCAACTGGGGGAGGCAGAGAATCCAGCAGCCTATCTGGAGAACCAGCTGAAAAAGTGGAGACTAGTACATGATCTGCGAGCGGTAAACGAGGTAGTGAGAGATTGGCCAGCGGAAGTCCCAAATCCACATACACTGCTGACTAATGTTCCAACAGAGGCAGCTTACTTTTCAGTAGTAGATCTTTATTCGGTGTTTTTCAGTGTGCCCTTTGCAGAGCAATGTCAGTATTTGTTTGCTTTTACATGTAGAGGTACTCAGTACACCTATACTAGGATGCCACAGGGATTCAAACACTTGCCCCATGATTTGGAAGGCATACCCTTAGAAAGTACATTAATACAATATGGATGATTTGTTGGTTTGCTCCACAAGTGAGGAGCAATGTGAGCGAGGCATTTTAACTCTCTTGGAAAGGCTGGCGTGCGGAGGTCATAAAGTATCCAGGAAGACGCTGCAGTTTTGTAAGCAGCCGGTAGAATATTTAGGACAATTAATATCCAAAGGAGTAAAGGCTATAGCATCGGATCAAATTGAGGCAATAATTAAAGCTCCCAAACGTCAGACGGTAGGACAGATGATGATGTTCTTGGGAATGGTAGGATACAGTTCAGAATGGATTGGAGAGTATGTTGAAATTGTGACGCCATTAAGGAAAATAATGAAGGAAGTAGGACACACAAGCCTGAGAAATGTTTTGCAATGGAATGATGAGGCAGAAACAGCTTTTAACACTATTACGAAGCAGCCAGAACAGCGTCTGGATGCCGATCAGCTGTTGTTGCACCTCAGGTAAGCTTGGATCTGCAACCCACAGATGAGGACATAATTGACATGCAAGGTAAGGCAACCTTAGCAGAGCAAACAATGTGGAGACAAAGGGGAGCTAAGCAGAACATGGTGGCCATGTGGACTACTGAGGGATTGTTGGTAGCACCCACACCATTGTTGACCACTCTTATTTCAGAAGTGCATGCGTTAGACCGTTGTACAAGGGGAGAAGTAATAAGAAAGGTAAAAAAGGATGGGTTTTGATCACCCTATTTATAGGCTTCGGTAGACCACATTTTGTCACAGTGTGAGGTATGTGCTCAAAGCAATGTTAGAAAGGGAATAACCTCCACTACCACTTCCAAAAGACGTGGTCTGCATTTATCGACTTACTACAAGTATAAGGTGCAACAATACTTTAAAAAAGAAATGGTATCAGGTTCTGGTAAGGGGGGATGAAAAATACGAAGTTGGTATATCCCTTTTTGCGCGGTTTTCATAAGCTTGTGTTTCTTTTTCTTTCTTTCTTTTCTATGGCCTTTCTTAACTTTTTTCCCTAACTCTTTGTTTAATGGGTTTTTCTTTTTGATCACTCTTTCACACTAACACGACTCTATCTCACTTTCTTTACTTTCTTTATTTCTATCTTTCCTTAAAGCTTAAAAAAATGAAGGGGTGCAATAAATGTAATAAAGTATATGTGGCTTGTACTACTGTAACTTACTGTACTTCTAATAAATAAAAATATTTAAAAAAATAAAAAATAATAAAAAAAGAAAGGGAATAACAACGCCAATAGGTCACATATCTGTGCCCGAAAGGCCATTTAGGCACCTGGTGATCGACTATGCGGATATGATAAAGATGGAAAGAGGGAAAAGGTACATGCTAGTAGTGATTGATAGATTTAGCAGGTGGGTGGAGGCAGTACCTTCCAAAGATTTAGGTGTAGGGACTGTAGTAAAGTTTCTGACGAATGAAGTAATCCCAAGGTTTGGTAAACCTACAGAAATTAGCTCCAACTACGGATCGGCTTTTATTCAGAGAGTAGTCAACCTGGTGCTACAGGCCCTGAGAGTGAAACAAAGGTTTGGGTGTGTGTACCACCCTCAGTCACAGGACATGGTGGAAATAATTAATGGGACGTTGAAGGCTAAGCTAAATAAGATTTGTGCAACTACAAAGTTGAACTGGATCGATGCCCTGCCATTGGCACTGATGAGCTGTCGCATGCAAACTAATCGAATAACTCATTTGACACCACATGAGATGCTCACTGGCAGACCCATGCCGGCGCCAAAATGCAGAGGTCCCCACAAGGGACTAAGTTTGGACCAGTTAGAGGTAGAACGTGAGCAGTATATGCAACAGTTAATTATGATACACAAGTCTATTCATGCACAGGAAAAGAAAATGAACCTGGAGGAAGGACCCATTAAACCTGGTGACAAGGTTTGTGTACGAGCCATCCGAAGGAAGTGGAATGAGCAAAGAAGGGAAGGACCATTCATGGTGGCTAGGGCCTGGCCCATTGCTATTCGGGTAGAAGGTCGATCCACATGGTACCATCTCAATTATTGCACGAGGGCTGTCCCACAGTTACGGCTCGATAATAACCCTGAGGTAAGTGAACTGGAGGACAAAGACATAAGGGGAGAGCTGAGTTTTAGCCAGATAGTAAGTGAGGTGTTTGGAGACACTAGTGACTCTGAGGCTGTTGTAAATGAGGTCAGAAAAAGGGGTGTGTGGTGTCCTGTTTGGGGAACACTGCTGCACCTTCATACCTAACAATACTAGCCCGGAGGAGTCCTTCACTAAAGCAATGTGTAAGTTGAAGAATCAGAGAAAAGAACTTAAGCAGAATGTGGGTTTTGGACATAAATTATTTGATTGGCTGGAACATATGTTAGGAGCAGCATGGTTGGCTAAGTTGGGGGTGACTATTGGAGCTGCGCTGCTGGTGGTTACTGTTGTGCTATAGTGTGTTTTACCCTTTATTAAGTCTCTCCTGGTAAGAGCCACTGCAAACAGCTCCCCCTCCAGGAAAAAGGTGAATCTGGTCCCCCAGAGAAGCAGACCCCGCTGATTGAATACTACAATGACGTGCAAAACACACCAGAGGAATATTGAACAATAGTCTATAAGGATAGCTGGGTCTTTTCCCCCGCCCAGTATAATGGGGGTGGGTTTTTGGCCCAGTTACCCAGGATTCCAGAGAAAGAACGCCGTGAGGCTGAACATTACAAATAAGAGGACCCTGATTTTGGGGGCTGATTGTAGTTTGATTCAGCGCCGATATGTGCAGCTTGTGGTTTTCTTTTTCTGTGAGACCATTTAGGTCTCAAAGGGGGGAATTATACAGAAGTATATTATCTTTATATTTTATATTCTTGGTGTTTATCATGCTTGAGATACTTAAATATTATCCTTTATCTATTATCCTTTGTATTAGCTTTGCTCTGCACATTTGGATTTGGCTTTGCTCTGCATGTTTGGATTAGCTTGTTTCTGTTAAGATAAGACATTTGTGCAATATATGACATTTGTGCTCACCTTTGTGTGTTTTGTTTATATACATTGAGGGGGAAGGTGTTTGGGTTCTCCCCTCGAAGCTAGCTCACTACAGCGTAAATTAGTTGTAACCGTTATATAACCTTTGTAACTTTGTAACATCCCTAGCTGAGATAACTAAGAGAGATAATGGAGTCAAAGTGCTTTACATTTGTTATAAGAATAGTATAAACAAACAAACTACATACATATATACATATAGCCCTCACTCAGTGGACGTCAGGAAAGGCTTGGGAGTATAGATAAGATTTTAGTCTTGACTTAAAGGAGTCGATGGAGGGGGCATCGATGGGAAGGGGGATGCTGTTCCACAGTCTAGGAGCTGCAACCGCAAAGGCGCGGTCGCCCCTAAGCTTATACCTAGACCGCGGGATATTCAGCAGCACCAAGTCGGCCGATCTGATGGACCTGGAGGTGGAGTGGTGGGTGAGAAGACTTTTAATGTAGGAGGGGGCAAGCCCATTGAGGGCTTTGTAGACATAGAGGAGGGTCTTGAAGTGTATACGGAACCGCAAGGGAGCCAGTGGAGAGAGGCCAGGATCGGGGTGATGTGGTCCCTTTTTCGGGTGCCCGTCAGGAGTCTCGCTGCGGTGTTTTGGACCAGTTGCAGGCGGGACAGGGAAGATTGGCTGATGCCAGTGTAAAGAGAGTTGCAGTAATCTAGGCGGGAGGAGATAAATGTGTGGATGATCTTTTCAAGGTCATCAAAGTGGAGGAATTGTTTATCCAAGATTATCTTGCAGCCATAAGCTAAATCAGTGGTGACAATTATATGACCTTTGTAACTCTGTATCAAGCCCTAGCTAAGAGAAATAAGGGGCCCAAGAAAGGGGAGGCATGTGATTTAAAAATAGGAATTATGGAATGGAAAATAACTGGGAAGGAGGAAAAAAGTAAAAGCAAGTGATTGGTTATTGCTGAGGAAATGTTTGCAAGTGACTGGTTATCGATAAGGGAATGTCTGCAAGTGATTGGGTATGGAAATACACTGGAGGTGGGACATACAGAGTTAAACATGCCATAAAAAGAGACAGCTCTTTGTTTGGAGTGAACTCTCAAGTGATTTGCTCTTTGAGTGTTCCAGCCTTAATTTGCAAATAAAGGTTTGAACTTCTTGAAGAATTCTCTGCGTCGCCTGAGTTAATTTTGAGTATAAACAGCCACAACAGGTTCAGAAGCAGATTTACAGTGAGCACCATTTCACACGTGCATTTTTGACAATCAGAATACTATGGAAGTGTCTTAACATTGGATTATATTGTTGCCATAAAAATGTAATTTGTCTTCAAACATGCAATCTGGGAATGATAATAGTACTGCTCCTTTGCAGCATTTCTCTTTAACAATCTCAAGTGCCTCAAATAATAATGTGATGTAAAAGTATAAAAGGAGATGTATTTTTAGATAACATGTAGTGGAAATCCAGGTGCTTCTAAGATGGCAACCAGTTGCGTGCTAGCTACAGAAGCAGATCTACAATCATACTGAGCAGATGCCACCGAGAAACAATAAAGATCACATTCACTGAAAAACTGTAACACTGAACTTGCTTGGTGGAATAAGCCTGCGTTATGGGGATAATTTCTCCATTACAGTTCTCACAACGTTGATGCCATTGTTTGGTCCCTGGGAGACTCCAGTTCTACTTACAAAGGGTTAATAAGAAGCTCTATGCATTGAACACCATGCCCTGCTCCCTCAGGAATTGCAAGGACTGGCAAATGTTTAACCCAGTAAGAATCCCTGCACTACCTACACCGCAGCCAACGTCTGCCATCCTGACTTCATCCAACCATTATCACATCGGTTGAAGTTCACCTCACCATTATTTATGTAAATGTTTATTTCCTCATATTATAGATGTATTCCACACACGTTGTAAACAATAACTCTACATAGGCGATTGTCCGTTACGTAGAACATCATATGAACGAGCCCTTCGGTATCTGTGCCAAACATGATGCCAAAGATAAACTAACCTTTACCTATACGTGATCCATATCCCTCCATTCGCTGCCTGTTCACGTGCCTATCTGAAAGCCTCTGAAACGCCACGATCTTGTCTCCCTCCACCACCCCCCTAGCATTGCATTCCAGGTACTCACCGCTCTGTGGAAAAACTTGCCCCGCACATCTCCTTTTAGCATCCCTCCTCTCACCTAAAAGCTATACCCCCCTTGTTCTTCGCATTTCCAACCTGCAGGACAAATAAAGGTTCTTCGAGATTAGGAAAGATAAGTAAATATTTATTCCTAGTGCTGGCACAAATAAATTAAAATGCTCCCGCGATTAATATGGAATGTTTTATTTTTGAAGCGTGATCCATTTGTTTCCTGTAGAAACTAGGAACTGCATGTGCTGACATGGAAAGACAGAGAGTGCCGGAGTAACTCGGCGGGTCAGGCAACATCTCTGGAGAACATGGAAAGGCAACGTTTCGGGTCGGGACACTCAGTGCAAAGAGCTTCCATTAGCTTCAGTCTGAAGAAGCGTCCCGACCCGAAAAGTCACCCACCCATGTTGTCCAGAGACGTTGCCTGACCCGCTGGGTTACTCCAGCACTTTGTGTCTTCATTTGTTTCCTGCCGAGCAGAGTCTTCTCCCCGTCATTGCTTTGATTTCCTTTTATTCAGACATTAACACGTTGCCAATTATTTGCCAGGGCAGAACATGTTATCAATGTATTATTGTGTCCCGCTGGATACAAAGAAAGGCGCGGTTTAATTCCTGCATAATTAATCATATTCGTTTTAAAAGAGTTGGCTTGTATGGTGGAAGGTTTGAAAATGTATAAGAAGCAAAATGCAAACATGTGGTGTGGATTCGTCCGAGATTTTGTACAGATAAATAAAGGGATTGGACAGATTTTAAAGCAAATAGCGTTCTTGGGTGGCAATATGAAACGTAAAAAGGTGTCGGTTGCAATGTTACAAAATAAATAATCCAATACAAACTTCAAATATACTTGATATTATGGTTTAAAATTAAAGTTCAAAATGACGTGTTGATTCCTTCCCAGCACAATAACACCGTTATGTATTGTGGTTAATGTAGTGTTGTAGTTAAAGCACGGTGTCGAGCTTGAAAATGTACACATTCATTAGCTGATATCAAGCGTAAACGAAACTTGGCTGCTAATTGCAAGGAAGGCATTTCGACTAGTCATTTCGACTAGTCATTTAAACGTATTTCAGTCAGACGTCTGAAGAAGGGTCCCGACCCGAAACGTCACCCATTCGTTGTATCCAGAGATGCTGCCTGTCCCGCTGAGTTACTCCTGCATTTTGTGTCCATCGTCGGTTTAAATCAGCATCTACAATTCCATCGTACAATAATCAAGCGGAAAATGCGGATTCCGTCTGAAAAATAAACGTTCAAAGTGCGAAATGATAAGGACAGGTGATTCAAGATGCATTAGTTCGGTTTTTAATCCACTATTCGATACAGGAAACTTTCCCTGATACCCACATTCACTGCAAATAATGGTAAGGATTTCGTTAATTAGATTACGCATTGATACAAATGAAAGAAGTCTATAAATATATTGTTCTATAGCTTGTGTAAACTAGAACATATTAGGTGAATAATGATGGGATTTTTAAATACACGATGGACTGTTTTCATTGCTGACGTTTGAAACGTCAACGTGTTTGTATTTACAGGGATGCTGCTTAGCGACTTGATCATTTCCAACATATTCTGCTTACAATCGTGAATTCCGTTTCCGAGACATGCTTTGTTTCATTTTAAATACATATCTAATCGTGTGTTTCTCAATACTTAAAAAATATGTTAACATTACGCTAATATTCGACATATCCCACGGCAACCAAGCTAAATTGAAGAGCGCAACCTTGATTTAAGTCTCTTCTGATGGGTCAAGAGGTGCACCATCGCCATTAAAGATGGAAATGATTCCGTATTAAACGCTGTCATCGTAAGAAGATTGAGTAGTGCTGAGTTTCTGATTCCAGCGTCCACATTGCTTGCACCTGCTTTCTCAAGTCTCCGTGCAATTATTGTATTTTATTGATGGTCCGTCCCATCTCGGCGCATTGATCATCAGTCTGTCGCTCCGGCGGCGTAACCTGCGTCTCATAAATGCAACCCCGTATCCCTGATACCAAAACCAAAACCTTCCAATTGGTGCTTGCAGTCATCGAGCGGCGAGCTTGTGACAACTCCGGGCAGAATCTCGCCATCTCCATCGAACAGGCAATAGTTGCCGGCATTTCGTTTTGCCGCATTGTTTTATAGCAGTCATTACAATAAGTTATTTATTATTACATAGGTAAAGCTGGTGATATCTTAATTCTATTGTATTGTCTGAAGAAGGGTCTCGACCCGAAACGTCACCCAGTCCTTCTCTCCAGAGATGCTGCCTGTCACGCTGAGTTACTCCAGCTTTTTGTGTCTATCTATTGTATTGTTCATTGGTTTATCTCGTAAAATGTCAATCGTTGATAAAATGCACTGGAGTCGGGAAGAAAACTAATTTGACTATTTTGCCTCCCCAAAAGCAGAGGTGGATAAACTTGAACAAAATATTCTGTACTTTAAAGGCGATCCTTTTCGTTATACTGTTCACTTGAGATAACCGAATGACATTGAGATTTACTGTGACCGCACTTTGGGAAAGGATCGCACTCTACTCACCTTGTTTGTGCCGTTTCCGATTGCGATTGGATTTCCAGATATTGTTTTGTTTTTTAAATAATCTGCGGATTTGTTTGGTAGCCGAAGGTCGCGTTTCCTAGAAAGAGCTTGTCAAACATGCCATTGTTAGAAAATATTAATGTTGCAACCGTGCTGGGGGTGGGGGTATGGGTGCGCAGTTTATTCGAATTGTGTTTATTTGTGAATAGTGCAGAAGGCTATTTAAAATATTGTGTATTTAAGTAGTTTATCACGAAATAATATAAATCAAGTAATAATTAAGCAGAAAAAAAACAAATCTGTTCGCTGAATTTTGTATTATCTAAAACATTAAAATGTATATAACAGTTATATTAAACATAGACACAAAAGGCTGGAGTAACTCAGCGGGACAGGCAGCATCTCTGGAGAGAAGGAATGGGTGACATTTCGGGTTTCGTGACTAGGGAAAGGAAACAATTAACTTATACTGCCCATAAAGGTACAGGGACCACTGCAGAATTGTGTAGAAATCATAAACCTGTATTTATTCTACGTGTATCCTTTTAAACTAATCTCATCCGCGCACATCATCGAATGTCGCGCGACAACTACATTGATAAAACGCTGAAGGTTTCAAATGTAGGGCTCCTCCACCTCTCTGTTGTTTCTTGATGTGGGGATGTTTGCGTGAGTTCCATGTTCCTGTTTCCGCAGTTGGAGCGGTTCCCTTCACTGACATGCTTCCTTACAATTGCAGTTAAAACTCAACCGGCAAGTCGAAAGGAGTTCGAGCGTCAGCAGATCCCGATTCCCATGATCAAAGGGAGACTCCTCGGCCTGATGTCTTCTGTAGTGGCCCCAGCCCAAGAGTTCAACAAGATGGAGACCAAGAAGGTGGAGCTGATTTTGGTAAAGGAACTGAATGGCGTGCAGTTTACCAACTCGGCGCTTGTCCCGTCGACTGGGGAAAGGGAGGACGAGAACCAAACTCGTGAGACCTGGGCTAAGAAGATCGATTTTCTCCTTTCAGTTGTCGGCTTTGCGGTGGACTTAGCCAATGTCTGGAGATTCCCATATCTCTGTTATCGCAACGGCGGAGGTAGGACGTTTAGACATTCACCTTAATATCCGCTCATTTTTAGCACCTTTCCTAATTGGCATCATTTTGAAATCTGTACTAAGCGCATGTCGGAGAGGAATACGCTTAGTACAGTCTCATAATCTGAGGAAAGACATTCTTGCCATAGAGAGAGTACAGAGAAGGTTCACCAGACTGATTCCTGGGATGTCAGGACTTTCATATGAAGAAAGATTGGATAGACTCGGCTTATACTCGCTAGAATTTAGAAGATTGAGGGGGGATCTTATAGAAACTTACACCATTCTTAAGGGGTTGGACAGGCTAGATGCAGGAAGATTGTTCCCGATGTTGGGTAAGTCCAGAACAAGAGGTCACAGTTTAAGGATAAAGGGGAAATCTTTTAGGACCGAGATAAGAAAAACATTTTTCACACAGAGAGTGGTGAATCTCTGGAATTCTCTGCCACAGAAGGTAGCTGAGGCCAGTTCATTGGCTATATTTAAGAGGGAGTTAGATGTGGCCCTTGTGGCTAAAGGGATCAGGGAGTATGGAGAGAAGGCAAGTACAGGATACTGAGTTGGATGATCAGCTATGATCATATTGAATGGCGGTGCAAGCTCGAAGGGCCGAATGGCCTACTCCTGCACCTATTTTCTATGTTTCTATGAATGCACAGGATAGGACATTGCATGGATTAAAGTGGCAATGACCGTTTGATAGTTTAACCGAATGTCTCACGGGTTGGACACTAAATTAGAGTGAACTCGATGTTCCTCGGAGATGTTGTCTGACCCGCTGAGCACGAAACTGGTCCTTCGGCACACTGAGACCGCGCCGTTAGCGATCACCCTGTACACTAGGACTATCCTACACACTAGGGACAATTTACACATTTACCGAAGGCAAATTAACCTACAAACATGTACGTCTTTGGGGGTGTGAGAGGAAACCGCAGCACCCGGGGAAACCCCACCAGGTCACGGGGAGAATGTGCAAACTCCTACAGACAACACCCGTAGTCAGAATTGAACCCGGGTCTCTGGCGCTGCAAGGCAGCAACTCTACTGCTGCCCCTTGTTTGATTTTCTTAGAGTGTACAGGACGTGGTTTTTCCTCTTGCCAGGCATATCCCGTTTCCGATGATATCCGAGTTTGTATCAAGTTGTAAACATTAAGTGCTGAAGGATTTCAACAGATTATGTAGCATTCCGGGGCAGACACTTTAGACGCGACCCGAAACGTTGCCAGTCCAGATGCTGCCTGACCCGCTGAGTTCCTCCAGCACTTTGTGTTTAGCTCAAGTTTCCAGCATCTGCATTCTCCCGTGTCCCTCTTTGTATCGAGCCATTTATCTGAATTTATACTTAGGAAGCTACTCGTATTATTAGTCGTGAAGTACTCATCTTAAAATAGTTTGGTGTAGCGGTAGAAATTACAGCGCCAGGGACTCGAGTTCGATCCTGAATTCAGGCGCTTCTCTGTATGGAGTTTGTACATTCTCCCTGTGGCCTGCGTGGGTTTTCTCAGGGTTCTCCAGTTGCCTCCCACACACCAAAGACGGACAGGTTTGTAGGTTAATTGGCTTTGGTTAAAATTGTAAATTGTCCCATGTGTTAGTGTGCGGGGATCGCTGGGACTCGGTGGGTCGAATGGTCTGTTTCCGTGCTGTATCTCTAAAACTAAAAAACGAAAATAGTTAATTTTAAAAAAAGCGATTTTAAACAAGAACCTGTGCACAGCGAAAACGTGTTGCCTTAGAGATCGCTGCCAGTCTGCCTGGACAATGGGCAAGTCCGTAACAGCTGTCCACCCACATCTCCAATCTTGTCCCTGACATGCTAAATGTGTTCTGTTTTCATCTAGGGGCTTTTCTCGTTCCTTATTTATTCTTCATGCTCATCGCTGGAATGCCACTGTTTTATATGGAATTAGCGCTGGGCCAATTCAATCGACAAGGCGCTGCGGGGGTTTGGAAGATCTGCCCCATATTTAAAGGTAAACAGTTCCTTTGCATTCACTTGCAAACTCGGATTTCAACTCCCAATCATTTATTTTTCGCCTCCGTGAAAAGGGTTGGTGTAAATGTCCAATATACGTCTCTTTGTGAAAGAATCTGATGTATAGTGTTTAACAGTGTTTCTGGATATTCTTTAAGGCGCTAAGAGCTGGTAACTGCAAAGCTAACTCTACGCGCTGAAGAAGGGTCTCGACCCGAAACGTCACCAATTCCTTCTCTCCAGATGTGCTGCCTGCCCCGCTGAGCTACTCCAGCTTTTTGTGTCTAGCTCCGTGCTGTTTGCCGGGTGCTGCGTATGACCAGGATCTAACAGCTACTGTTTGCATTGGGAGGTTGCTACTGACCGCGAGCAGAGCCCAAATGGAAGAAAATCACTTTAAAATTGGTGTTACAGCGATATGTAGTATGGATATCCTGCACAGAATCTTTGACAACCTCATCTTAAGTGTCAAATGCTGCAGGAAAAAATGCTTGAATAATGCTTTTTCAATTGGTGACACTGTAAAAGTCCTCAGTCACAACAACATACAACATACAGTCACAACAACACACCCTTTCAATTATGTTCAAGTTCAAGTTCGCAATTATTGTCACATGCACCAATTAGGTAACAGTGATATTTGAGTTACCATACAGCCATACAAGAACAAAATACAATACAATACAATTCAATTTATTGTCATTTGGACCCCTTGAGGTAGCAATGTTACAAAATTTTGAGATTTTAAAAATCAAGTCTGTAATTTATCCCATCAGATAAAGCATAAAAATAAGTTTAATTTGACATCTAATTCACTTTCATATCTCAAGTATTTAAAAAGTTATGGCCATTTTCATACTCGGAAATGAGCATCTTGTTCCCTATTGATTTTCTATGGACATAACAAAAAAGTTGTGATCGTGAACAGTCAAAAGCCCATAACTTTCTTAAAAATTAAGAGAACTGAATGAAATTTTCAGTTATCATAGATTGAAGCATTCTGAAACAAATATAAAATAATCTTACTTGGATGACCTGAAATTAAAGCATATAATTAGTTAGTTACCTAATTGTAGCTAATTTCAGACTTCAATTACTAGATCTCAACATCTATCCATTTCTTAATAAATGATTAACATTTTTAAATAGCCTAAATGTCCAAATAATATTCACAAATAATTCACAATAAAACATGATTTTAAAATCTCATTTACATTAATTTATAGGCCAAATGGAAGGAATTCAGTGTTCAATTGCTGTAAATAAATGCCCATTTAAATCAGCTTTCTAGCGGGATCCTGTGGAACGCGCTGGTTTAGAACGTTCACATTGCGGTAGATTTGTGCCTCAAATGCCGAGAAAAATACTGCGCGATATAATGGGCCCAAATTGAGCTACTCGCAATATTAAACTTTGTATAAAAGGATCTTTAGAAGCCCTTTTGAATGTAAAAATATACAACCTAACTTCTGCTATTTTCTTTATGAGACTCTGCGGTTGCTGACGGTCGCGGGTTTAAAGATTGATTTTTAAACTACTATAACTATTATTCAAGGCCTTTAAACCTAATAATAGCTTTTGCGACGGGGTCTATCAGCGATTTTTCGTTAATAATTAACTAGGCTGAACATTTTCGATTGGAACAGCTTAGAGAAAATCGCGTTTTAAACCCGCCCCCTCTAAACGGCGCCAAAATCGCGCACAACCTCAGCGGCAGATCTTCAACGACGCTTCAGGTAGGCTTTGCAACATACCTACTTGAGGTCCAAACGAAATGTCGTTTCTGCAGCCATACATTACAAACAAATAGACCCAAGACACAACATAATTTACATAAACATCCATCACATTGCTGTGATGGAAGGCCAAAAAAACTTCTCTCTCCACGAGAATGCAATTCACAATAATTTTAACATAAACATCCATCACAGTGGAATCAACATTCCTCACTGTGATGGAAGGCAATAAAGTTCAGTCATCTTCCTCCTTTGTTCACCCGTGGTGGTCGGGGCCTTGAACCCTCTGCACTGCCTCTGCCGACAGCCCGATGTTAAAGCCCTTTGGTCGGGATGATAGAGACTCCGGCGTTGAGATGGAACGGAAACACTCAGCCTCGACGCTGGAGTCGGCCTTTTCTTACCGGAGAACGCGGCTTCACAGTGTTAAAGTCCACAAGCCCCGCGGTCGGAGCACTTCCACAGTGATCCTCGGCAAAGGATCGCTAGCTCCGCGACGTTAAGTCCGCGCCGCACTTGCGGCTTAAAGCTCCAGGCCGCTCTCCAGGAAAGGCCGCACCAATCCAGTTGTTAGGCCATGGGGAGGGGACGGAGACATGATACGGAGAAAGATCACATCTCCGTCGAGGTAAGTGACTGAAAATGGTTCCCCCCCCCTTACCCCCACATAAAAACATACCGAGAAACATTAAAACATACATTTTAGACACACTAAAAATAAAAATTATAAATTATCTTCAATTTAGTATTTTTCTTTGCATATCTCTCGTTTCCCTTATCCCTAACCAGTCTGAAGAAGGGTCTTGACCCGAAACGTCGCCCATTCCTTCCCTCCATAGATACTGCCTGTCCCACTGAGTTACTCCAGCCTTTGTGTCTATCTTCAGAATTCATTATAATGTGCGAGGGAATTAAGATACAGTTTTAAGATCTGATTTATTGTTTACAAATAGCACTGGAGGACTACAGCTGACTTTGATTCCCTGTTATTTGCACCATTGCTTTAGGAGTTGGCTTCACAGTGATCTTGATTGCATTGTATGTCGGTTTCTATTACAATGTCATCATCGCCTGGGCTCTCTATTACCTTTTCTCATCCTTTACAATGGAACTCCCCTGGATCCACTGCAACAACAAGTGGAACAGCCCTAATTGTTCCGAAATCACCAACTTTACCCAGCAAAACTCATCCACAAAATATTATGAGTACAAAAACAATCCCGCAGCTGAATATTATGAGTAAGTAGAAATGTTTTATCATAATTACTCATTGTATCATGGGATGGCTTTCAAAGTATTGGGCATTGGGCTACAACTAATTAAATTGTAACATTAGTTCTGATATGGTGGGATTAAGTATGATTCAAATGGTCACCACTCAAAGATGTTGTTACAGGGTATGTTCCACAGCAAATGTAATTGTTAGGCTGGCAGTAATTGAAAGTTGACACATCAGGTTTTCTGACATATACATGAAAAAAATAATGATGGAAGTCTCTCTCTCTCTCCCCTCTCCCCTCTCCCCTCTCCCCTCTCCCCTCTCCCCTCTCCCCTCTCCCCTCTCTCCTCTCTCCTCTCTCCTCTCTCCTCTCTCCTCTCTCCTCTCTCCTCTCTTCTCCCCCCCCCCTCTTCTCCCTCCCCCTCCCCCTCCTCCTCCTCCTCCTCCCCCCCCCCGCCCTCTCTCTCCCAGCATCACAACATATGTTTTCTATTTATTTTCCTAATCTCTTCTATATCCCCTTATCTTTGAAGAATATGTCTGAAGAAGGGTTTCGACCTGAAACGTTGCCTATTTCCTTCGCTCCATAGTTGCTGCCTCACCCGCTGAGTTTCTCCAACATTTTTGTCTACCCCTTATCTTTGGTTTCTTTTACACTCCCTTCTGAAGGATCCCATTGACTATTATGTCTTTCCAGTCCATTGTTTCTCCCCAGAAGCGTTGGCATTACTATTTTGGAACAGAATACATTGCTGCAAATTGTGGCTTATGAAGAAAGAGATAAGGAGTTAACCTTTCAGGATGAGAATCTTTCATTGCTCATTCATGCACTTTCTCTCCTCCCCAGATGCTTCCTGACTTGCTGAGTATTTCTAACATTTTCTGTTTTATTCATGACTGTGTGGCTGGAGAAATGATATACGAATTAGGGCTGTCTCTACAAGCTAGATAGGTCACAATCTAACACGTATGGGACAAATGCCCTCACTGTAGGGGTGTTGCTCATGCTTTTGGGGAATCGGGAAATGGTAAAATCAGTTGGCAAGTTTGGAAATAGAACATAGGTGTTTGGGAGTCAAGGTATTTAGAAAGGCAATACGAAATGAAACGGTAGAAGGCATTGAGGGGTGTAAGCAGAGCCAGAGTGTATCTGAAAAGAATGGAGCATGCAAGTGAAAGGGGGCACCAGCAGATAGTGAGATGAAGGAAAAATATTAAAATAATATTTAAAGCACTATCAGTATTCACACAGTAGACACAGCAGTGAGATACATGATTTGGCAGCAGAAATAGAGTATTATATCCATTTCAGAGATATGTTTGTAAGGTCACCAAAGCTGGACCCTGAATATTCAGGGATATGTGACATTTTAGAATGAGGGAAAGAAAGGGAAAGGAGGTGGAATAGCTCTACTTATAAACTGTAATGTCCAGGTTCAGGAATTACTTCTTCCCAACAACCATCAACGATCTCCAACTAAACTATGAACTACGAACTGCCTTGATTGCACTGAGGACTTTGGGCTTTATTTTTGTTTTGGCATCGTATTGTTTTGTTTTTTCTAATTTATTGAACAACGTTATTTACTGAGTGTTTACATACCTGTTTTGCTGCTGCAAGTATGAATTTCATTGTTCCATTTAGTGACATGACAATAAAACACTCTTGACTCTTGAAAGGTTGAGCTCAATGTAGAGGTGGGACATGACAGTCTCAGATGCAGAATCAGCTTCAGTCTCAATATGAAATAGTAAGAATTCACCTGTAGTAGGAGTAGTATATAAGGTCCCTCAACAGCAGCTATAAATTGAGAGGGAAGAGGGGGCTTGCAAGAAATGGACTGCAATAATAACTAACTATACAGATTGGACAAATCAAATTAACAAGGGTAGTCTTCAGGCTGAATTTGGAGGGGGAATCTGGGATAGTTTCCCAGAGCAATGCATTGAGGAACCAACCAGGGGAAGGCCATTATCTGTTTTGTGTTGTGCACTTAAACAGGGTTAATTATTAATCTCATAGTAAGAAAGAGTAATCACAGCATGAGAGGATTACAAATTTAATTTAAGGGTACGGCACCTTGGTCTGCAGCCAATGTCCTAAATCTAAATAAAGACAAGTAAAAGTATCAGGGAAGGGGGGGGGGGGCGGTGGCACAGTGATAGAGTTGCTGTGCTTACAATGCCAGAGACCCATGTTCGATCCTGACTATTGGTGCTGTCTGTTGAAAAACTTTCCAGACTTCAGTTGAACCAGAAACTATTTAACTATTGCTGGTAAGTAGGAATGTTGCCCCTTATTGCAAGGGATATGGTGTATAAAAGTAGTGAAGCCCTGATGCAACTTTAAAGGGCACAGGTGACACTACACCTGGAGCACTGTGTACAATTTTGGATTATGAAATTATTGCCGCAGCTTAACAGGTTCGTAATTGCAAAACACACAGATAATACATAATACATTTTTTTAAATTGAATAAATTAGTAACTCTAATACTGTTGTAAAAAATAACGAAGTCCTTAGTGCAACCAAGAACACAGTTTTCAGGCTCTTGTACCTTCTGCTAGATGGTAGGAGTGATGAGAGCGTGGCCAGGGTAGTGTGGGTCTTTGATGATATTGGCTGCCTTTTTGAGACATCACCTCCTATTGTTACCTTTGATGATGTGGAGGTTAGTACCTGCAGTGGACCTGGCAGTATCTACTACTTTGCTGGTTTGTAATAGTGGAACTTGCCGCTCTGCAGAGGGAAGTATTGCAAATTGTAATGCAAATTAATCATTGGGTTTATGAGAACTAAATTAAAGTGCAAAATGTTACCAATCCATTCTAGCCCTGGTTAAGAAATTCATGATAATGTTTCTAAACAGACGGAGTATGCTTCACCTTCATGAAAGTGCGGGGATCCATGATATTGGCAAACCCAGGTGGCAGCTCACTTGTTGCTTATTTGTGGTCATTGTCATCCTCTACTTCAGCCTCTGGAAGGGAGTTCGAACATCAGGCAAGGTAAGCTCATTATTCTGGTATATTCAAACATTACATAGCTGTCAGATTTAACTAACTCCATATAAGGCAGGTTATCTTATCGTACTATTGTCGCGGTGTCACTTTAAACATATTCAATTTGCTTTAAATGGTTTGGGGTAATATCCTGAGTTGGTGAAAACCATTGCCTTCATAATCACAAAATGTTTACAGCATAGAAGGAAGGAAGGAAGTCTGTTTAAGGATATTGTTAAGGCAAAGATAGATAGATTATTGATTAGTACGGGTGTCAGGGGTTATGGGGAGAAAGCAGGAGAATTAGGTTATGAGGGGAAGATAGATCAGCCATGATTGAATGGTGATGGGATGAATGGCCTACTTGATGGGATGAATGGCCTACTTCTTCTGCTATCATTTATTAACATGATGTGTTTGGATTATCAGATTCATTAAACACCATGCAAGGACAGTTAGCTCATCCCACTCTTCTGTACTTTTCCCATAGCTCTGCAAATTCTTTGCATATCAAGTGCATATTCAGCTCCGTTTTATATATAATTGAAGCCATCTCCACTACTCCCCCCTGCAGTTCATTCCAGACTCAATGTGTCAATGCACCTTTCCCTGTTTTACTTTTAAATCTTTTGTCAATTACCTTAATTTAATTTCCCTTGTTTCTTAACAGCCTTTCTTCTCTGTGGACACTTTGCTTGATTCTAAATACATGTATCTATTCCTCCCCTAACCACACATTTTCCAGGAAGAGCAAACAACCATCTCTAATCTCTATAACTAAAGAAGTCTGTCATTTTTGGAATCATTTTGGTAAATTTCTACTGCAAAGGCTTCATATCTTTTCCAAGGGGTCACACCCAGAACTGGAAAAGATACTCCAACTGTAGTTTAATCAGTGTTTACAAATGATCATCATAATTCTCTTGCTCTTTACTCTTTTACCATTATATACTTTTACAACCATTATCTGAACCTGCCCTGCCATTTTCATTTAAATATTCACATTTATCCAAATGTCTGCTCTTGGACCTTGTTTAGAATTGTGCCCTCTAGATCATTGCTTCTTCTCATTCTTCTTATCAAAATGCTATTCATATTGCTCAGAATTAAATCTCATCAACCATCTATCCACTCATTTAATCAGCTTGCCTATATCTACTTGTAGCAATGTCACAACATTTTGAGATTTTAAAAATCGTCTGCAATTTATCCCATCAGATAAAGCATAAAAAGAAGTTTAATTTGACACCTAATTCACTTCTATGTCTTCAGTATTAAAACAGTTATGGCCATTTTCATACTCTGAAATTAGCATCTTGTTCCCTATTGCTTTTCCATTGACTAAATTCAAAAGCTGTGATCGAGGACAGTCAAAAGCCCATAACTTTCTTAAAAAGTAAGAGAACTGATTGAAAATTTCAATTATTATAGATTGAAGCATTCTGAAACAAATATGAAACAATCTTACTTGGATGACCAGAAATTAAAGCATATAATTCGCTAGTTACCTAATTGTAGCTAATTACAAAATTCAATTACTAGATCTAAACGTCTATCCATTTCTTAAGAAAAGGTTAACATTTTTAAATAGCCTAAGTGTCCAAATAACATTCACACAAGAATTCACAACATAACATGATTTTTAAATCTCATTGTCATGAATTTATAGGCCAAATGGAAGGAATTTAATGTGTAATTTCCGTAAATTAATGGGCATTTTAATCACCTTGCGAGTGGGTTTTTGTGGAACGCGATCGATTGAAATGAAATCAATCTACAATATAAAGTGAATGAGTAGTGTATTATTTAAAATAATTCTCATTAGCTTTTACTTAATTTCAGCATCACAAGGAAAATGTATTATATTAATTTAATAGCTTAAATTAAATTTTCTGATCAATTTTTGTCTCTGATCTAATTTATTTTATACACCCTAAAGACAGACCTTGCTTCAACTATATGCCTTAGTCGGCCTTAGGCAATTTGACCAGACAGAATAAAGTGTTGCACTTTTCTTTTCATCTGGATACATTTCCAGTAACCAAGCATCCGACTCTCTCCCTGCAAAAACAACTGTGCAGTAGGGTTTTCAATTAAATCATGGAAAAAGCTGGGAGATTTCTGCCTAAAGTTTTCAAGAGGTTCACAGAGCCAAGTCAATGTAAAAAGATAGGAATGTGGACACAAGGAACTGCAGATGCTGGGATCAGGAGCAAACCACAAAGTGCTGGATGAAACACGCTGGAAAGGGTACAGAGAAGATTTACGAGGATGTTGCCAGGACTAGAGGATCTGAGCTACAGGCAGAGGTTGAGTAGGCTGGGTCTCTATTCCTTGGAGTGCAGGAGAATGAGGGGTGATATTATAGAGGTGTACTGTATATGATCATGAGAGGAATAGATCGGGTAGATGCATAGATTCTCTTGCCCAGAGTAGGTGAATTGAGGACCAGAGGACAGGTTTAAGGTGAAGGGGAAAAGATTTAATAGGAATTTGAGGGGTTTAATAGGAATCAAAGGGTGGTGGATGTATGGAACAAGCTGCCAGAGGAGGTAGTTGAGGCTTGGTCTATCCCACCATTTAAGAAACAGTTAGACATGTACAATGGTCGGACAGGTTTGGACGGATTGGACCAAATGCTGGCAGGTGGGAGTAGTGTAGCTGGGACATGTTGGCTGGAGTGGGCAAGTTGGCCCAAAGGGCCTGTTTCCACATGGCATCACTCTATAACTCTATGACTCTATAACCCAGTGGGACAGGCAACATCTGTGGAGGGATTGGATATGTGATGAACTTAATCTATTTATTCCCTCCACAGATGTTGCCTGATCCACTGAGTTCCTCCAGCAGGATAAGGGTGGGACTTAGAAACATAGGAAATAGGTGCAGGAGTAGTCCATTTGGCCCTTCAGGCCAGCACGCCATTCAAAATGATCATGGGCTGATCATCCAGAATCAGTACCCCGTTCCTGCTTTCTCCCCATATCCCTTGATTCCGTTAGCCCTAAGAGCTAAATCCAACTCTCTCCTGACTCTGTTGTATACATTTCATGATCATAAAATGACATACCTTGGCCAATTTTGGAGATTTATATTCAATATCCAATGAACTTTACAAACACACCCAAACAAATATTTTTGGGTGTACAAATAGTTCTGGCATGTCCTGTCAAATGCAGAATGCCCATATTTATTGGTAGATTTGGAAAGGCCAATCTACGACAGGATTTCCTTGTAGGGACAGAGTTCAGTCTTGCTCTCATGCCCCAGCATTTACACTTAGGAGGCACCTGATGAATCTTGAACCAGGTCAGATCTGGTACAGCACTTCATTGTGGATCAAGTGAAAGGCAAAGTACTCCTACTTCATTCTTTCACTGCATTTAAACGTCTTAAGTGTTTAAAATTATTATTTTTATATAATAGAATGATTGTCAATAGCATTTATATTTCAGTTAATAATTCAGTTTTGATGGTTTTAAATATTTCCAAATGCCAGAAACATTTAAAAAAGAAATATTTCCAAAAGTTTTTGCAGCCAATACTCTGGCTCTAGCGCTTTCCCAGGTACAAGAGGCTGTCGGATATATCTCAGGCAGGGCCTTCCTCACATCGGTACTCTTGGCTCTGCAGCTGCTGGACTGGTGGAATCACTTTTTCACACAGAGAATTGTGAGTGTGGAATTCTCTGCCTCAGAGGCCAGTTCTCTGGATACTCTCTGCCTCAGAGGGCAGTGGAGGCGGGTTCTCTGGATGCTTTCAACAGAGAGCCAGATAGGGCTCTTAAAAATAGTGGAGTCAGGGGATATGGGGAGAAGGCAGGAACGGGGTACTGATTGGGGATGATCAGACATGATCACATTGAATGGCGGTGCTGGCTCGTAGGGCCGAATGGCCTACTCCAGCACCTATTGTCTATTCTAATGACCCAAAAGCCTTTGATGGTAACAAGCTTGTTCAAGACCATTGGGGTGTTCCAGGGGCAGTGCCCCAAAAGTGTGCGTGCTGAGGCAGGGTTGGAACTGAATGTCCTCATGCTCTGCCTCCTGGGTGTGCAGGATTGTATCTCATAGAGTCTTACAGCGTGAAAACAGGCCCTTCATCCCAACCTGCCCACACGGCCAACGTGCCCCATCTACACTAGACCCACCTACCTGCATTTGGCCCATATCCCTCTAAGCCTGTCCTATCCATGTACCAATCTAACCATATCTAAAATGTTGCAATAATACCTGCTTCGACTACCTCCTCCGACAGCTCGTTCCATACATCCACCACCTTTTGTGTGAAAAAGTACCACCTCAGGTTCCTATTACATCTTTTCCCCCCCTCAACGTAAATCTATGACCTCTGGTTCTCGATTTCCCCAACTCTGGGCAAGAGACTCTGTGCGTCTACCTGATCTATTCCTCTCATGATTTTGTACACACAGAGTGAGAGTAAGTGTAGGTGATCTGTCCGGTCAGCAGTCCAGGTCAAGCTGAAACAGCCCATTTTATTCGTGTCCAAATTAATTCTGATATGATTCAGCTGACATTAAATATGATGTTAAATGTTAGCTTACACTGAGCTAACATGGTCTGTATTGGCTGAATGGCCCCTGTCTCTGTTTTGAGGAAATATGAACATTAGTGTAATCAGGGGCAAGGAAGTATCCATGAACAGGTACATCGATGGGAAAGGGATGTGGGACGAACGCAGGCAAATGGGTCTCACTTAGATGGGACATCTTGGTCGGCATGGACAAGTTGGGCCGAAGGGCCTGTTTCGAAGCTCTAAGTGAAATTAACATTTGTATCTGCAAAATATGCTGATACTTTATTTTTAGGTATCACCATCTTAAATAGAATATTTAATGTATAACATCATTTATCTTCGTATTAAATGCTTTGCAGTTAATTAAATCCACAAATGATAAGTGTAAGAGTAAATTTGCTTTTCTTTATTACACAACAGGTTGTCTGGATTACGGCCACAATGCCTTACATTGTTCTCACAATTCTGCTGCTTCGTGGAATCACTCTCCCTGGAGCGATAGATGGAATCAAAGCATATCTAAGTGTTGACTTCTTACGGCTTCGTAAGGCCTCGGTATGTTTTTAAGATTAACATATCATGCCAGCTTTTTACATCTGGTTATAAAGCAGTCGCATATTTCTTCCCATAAAAGAAAGTATGGGCAGGAGTCAATTATTTTGTGCAATTTTGCTATTACAATACTGTAGCTTTTCATCCACAAATGTGAATTTATGGAATTCCCTGCCACAGAGGGCAGTGGATGGATTTAAGAGAGAGCTAGATAGAGCTCTAGGGGCTAGTGGAGTCAAGGGATACGGGGAGGAGGCAGGCACGGGTTATTGATAGGGGACAATCAGCCATGATCACAATGAATGGCGGTGCTGGCTCGAAGGGCCGAATGGCCTCCTCCTGCACCTATTTTCTATGTTTCTATGTAACTGATAATCATCATTCAGGCTCAGCTTTACAGGTTTGGTTTAGTTTCGTTTAGAGATACAGCACGGAAACTGGCCCTTTGGCCCACCGAGTCTGCGCCAACCAACGATTTCCATGTACTACCACTATCCTCCATACTAGGGCCAATTTACAATTTTTACCGAAGCCAATTAACTTACAAACCTGTACGTCTATGGAGTGTGGGAAGAAACCGAGTATCCGGAGAAAACCCACACAGTCACGGAGGGAACGTAAAACTCCGTACAGACAGCACCCATAGTCAGGATCAAACCCAGGCCTCTGATGCTGTAAGGCAGCAACTCTCCCGCCTCTGCTGCTAGGTCTCCTCAGCACGTTGAAGGTTATGGTTAGATAGCTGAACGATTTCACCTACTGACATTGCAGCCTATCACTTCTTCCTCAAGCATAAGTTTTGGCGCTCATTGTGAGGTTGTAATTTGGCCTTGGGCATCGCAAGAACTTTGTTTTCCTCAATCTACATGTAAGGGGCAACAAGCAAGGCAGCACCCTCAGCAGAGTTCTGGTTGGTGAAGGAGTTGCCTGAGATTTCTTCCCGCAGGACTTTATGCTGCAGGGTCCACACAAAAATGAGAAGGAACAGGATCAGATGAAAGATGTAAACTTGTACCACATTGCTTTTGATGCTGAACCTTTGGTGGACTCTTGTCCACAAGAGCACACTTGAAGGCCTCCTTGTGGAGTTCTTTCCTCAAATCAGCAATCTTTTTTGATAATTCACTGTTTTGAGGAAGGGTCAGAGTCCAAGGTCAGAGCCCTATATCTAAAATTCCTCATTTGTTGATGATATCAACCTATATATTAAGTGCCAGATTATATGGCATTTCCTACTCTCTTTTACATGCATTTTATTGTGGAAGTCATAGGATATTATTGTTGATGCAGCAAGCAACAACGGAGTCACTAGTCTTTGAAATTGTTAACCCCCCTCCTCTCATGGGCCTGCCCACTCACACTCCCTCCCGCACTCCCTCCTTCTACTTTAGTTTAGTTTAGTTTGGTTTGGTTTATTGTCACGTGTACTGAGGTACAGTGAAAAGCTTTTGTTACATGCTAACCAGTCAGCAGAAAGACATAATTACATTTGAGCCATCCACAGAGACGCCTTGACTCGGTGTTGGCTTCTTTACATTACTTGAAACACCTTGGAATTGTTCTGTTATAACTGACAGACTAGTTGATTTCAGAGGGCTCTTGAGAGTCACCCATGCTCTTGTAACTCTATAGTCACTCATAGGTCAGACTGGGTACAGATAGCAAATTCCAAACCCCTTCCCCCAAAAGCACAGAAGGTACCAAACAAGTTTCACAACAATCCAGCAGTTTTGTAATCTTTCATCTAATGCTAGTGTTTCTTTATTTCTATGTTGTTAACTGCAATTAAATCCCACAACTGCCTTGGTGTGAATTAGATTATTAGTCAAAGTCTGCTGACTTAGCTAGTGTACCACGACAATAAACATACTCTGGTACCCTGTTAACCAGCCTAAACATCCTTTGTTTGCATACATAGCGCATTGTGGCTACCGTACATTTGATTTATAAGATATACTATATTTACTCACCTTGGCTACTCTGACACCATTTCTCAAATCTGCAACCACTATCAAATTAAAAGTACATGCAGTGAGCACAAGAGCACAATATAGTCGAGGACGGAGTTAAAGGGAAAGAGAGTAAAGGGATGGTTAATGACCCCAGAATTAACGGGAAAGGAAACTCACAAAGGGATAGGAGAGTATGGCCAAGTGTAATAGGGATCGATGTGAAAGGTGAGATGCGTAAGGAATTAAAAGTATTGTATATGAATGCGCGAAGTATAAGAAGCAAAGTAGATGAGCTTGAGGCTCAGTTAGAGGTTGGTCGATATGACATTGTGGGGATTACCGAGACGTGGCTGCAGGAGGATCGGGCCTGGGAACTTAATATTCAGTGTTATACATCCTATAGAAAGGATAGGCAGGTGGGCAGAGGAGGTGGGGTAGCTCTACTGGTGAGGGATGGAATTCATTCCCTTGCGAGGGAAGACATAGGGACTGACGAGGTAGAGTCACTGTGGATTGAGTTGAGCAATTGCAAAGGCAAGAAAACACTAATTGTTGTTATCTACAGAACCCCAAATAGTAGCCCGGATGTAGGGTGTAAGTTGCAGCAGGAGTTAAAACTGGCATGTAACAAAGGTGATGGTGATGGGGGATTTCAATATGCAGGTAGACTGGGAAAATCAGGTTGGTTCAGGACCCCAAGAAAGAGAGTTTGTCGAGTGCCTCCGAGATGGATTCTTAGAGCAGCTTGTAATGGAGTCGACCAGAGAAAAGGCAATTCTGGATTTAGTGTTGTCCAATGAACCAGATATGATAAGAGAACTCAAGGTAAAGGAACCGCTTGGAGGTAGTGATCATAATATGATTAGTTTTAATCTGCAATTTGAGAAGGAGAAGGTTAAACGGAAGTGTCAGTGATGCAGTTGAACAAAGGGGACTATGAAGGCATGAGAGGGGAGCTGGCCAAGGTAGACTGGAAAAGGATCCTAACAGGAATGACGGTGGAACAGCAATGGCAGGAATTTTTGGGCATAATCCAGAAGACGCAGGATCATTTCATTCCAAAAAGGAAGAAAGATTCTAAAGATTCTAGTGGATTTAAGAGAGAGTTAGATAGAGCTCTAGGGGCTAGTGGAGTCAAAGGATATGAGGAGAAGGCAGGCACGGGTTATTGATAGGGGACGATCAGCCATGATCACAATGAATGGCGGTGCTGGCTCGAAGGGTCGAATGGCCTCCTCCTGCACCTATTTTCTTTGTTTCTATGTTTCTATGGGAGTAGGAGGCAACCGTGGCTGACAAGAGAAGTTAGGGATAGAATAATACTAAAAGAAAAGATCTATAACACAGCAAAGAGCAGCTGGAAGCCAGAGGATTGGGAAACTTTCATAGGACAACAGAAGGAAACAAAACAGGCAGTACGGGCTAAAAAGATGAAGTACGAAGGGAAGCTGGCCAGGAATATAAAGAAGGAACATAGCTTCTTTAAATATGTTAAGAGAAAAAGAGTAGCTAAGTCAAATGTGGGTCCCTTGAAGGCAGACACGGGTGAAATTATTATGGGCAACAAGGAAATGGCAGAAGAGTTGAATAGGTACTTCAGATCTTGATATTTAGGTGCAAGGATTGCAAGGATAATGAAATGCTTTCTGCATTTTATGGAATTGGGCAACCCCCATCACTTGTAATTCAGACCTAACTTGTCACCTCACTCCATACTCAAAATGTAATTCTAAATATGACATTGATTATATAGTAATAATAATAAAGGAGATGTTATGTTGTTAAGAAAAGCAGGGAAACAGCAGCACCGTGGTTTGCTTTCAAGGGACGATTGGACTTGTGTTATGTTTCATTTCAAATATTTTCCCAGCTTGAGATTAGCTCAATAAAACCAGTTATGAAAGTTCAGCTGCTCAGGGCAATGGGAAGGCATCGAATTTACTGGCTACTTGACTGGCATGTTGAATGGACAGAATGATAAATAGACTTGAGCTGTTTAAACATAGATAACACATAACAGTCCATGACACAAAGAGAATGTACTGGATGGATGAAATACAACTGGAACAGAACATGGCCTTTAGTCAACAAATCTGTTAGTCTCCACACCCCCCTCAATATAATATAATTAGTATAATTTGAAAGTAATTTATTTCACTCTTTATGTCTTTACATTGTTTTAATTTCTCCAGTACCACCTTCACTTTCCAGATAACATTTGGGCAACTTCAAAGATGGTTTCTGCATTTCAGCTACTATTTGTTTAAGGGAGTAATTTCTGGCACCCATTTAATTCTTCTGTAATCGAGAATGTGGGAAAATGTAACACTTGCACATACTTAATCAAAACAAGTAAAACAGGAGCAGCCATAGCCAGTGGACAATGAGCAAAGTTAGAAAAAAAATCCAGACAAGCGACAACATTGCGATTAAAAAGAAACTCCAGTTTGTTGTCATTTTTATCAGAGGGACTGCAGTGACACCCACTGATACCTGTGGCACCCATCTAATCACCATCTGCCACCGCGTAAATTACCATTTTACTCTCCATTTCCTGTCTGTCAACAGTGCCACGATATTACCCCCAATCCCATGCGCTTTAAATTTGCATGTCTACCTCTTGGGTCCGACTGCATCAAAGTCTAAATCTGAAAGTCGTAAGATATCTCATCCACATTTATTTTACCAGTTACATCTTGGAAAAAATACAGTGCAATAGTCAGCCATGATGTCCCTTTTGTAAATCCATGTTGGCTTTGTATATTGATATTTCCTGGTACCTTGTATTCTCATCCTTTACAATAGACTTAATTTTAGTTGTCAAACATCTGAGGATGGTTCATATTTTATTCTGTTACTTCATCAAAGTATTCTATACAGTTAGAAATCTCAGCTGACTGGCTCTCAGGAGAAGGGTCTCTGAGTCTGAAGAAGGGTTTCGGCCCGAAACGTCGCCTATTTCCTTCGCTCCATAGATGCTGTTGCACCCGCTGAGTTTCCCCAGCAATTTTGTGTACCTGGCTCTCAGAAGGTTTCGTTTCTCCAGTGCCCAGGTTTTTTACCTCATGTACTGATTTCCAAGCACTCTGAACAGCTATTATCATTTTAGACACACTGGCAGATGTGTATTGGAGTTTGTACACGATGCTGCTTTAATTGTAGTTCCTGTTGTTGATTTTGTCATCAATGTTGACTGATCTTGAGAGAATGCTACCAAGATATGTGAACTTGTCCACTACTGAAATCCTCCAGAACATTCACAAAGATGTTTGGTTCCACCCAATGGATGTTTAGATGTTTTGGTTTGGTTTAAAAAATTAGAGAAATCTTAGAAATGTTAGTCGCTGAGGAAAAGAACAGTGGTATCATTGTTTAAGAAGGAACTGCAGATGCTGGAAAAATTGAAGGTAGACCAAAATGCTGGAGAAACTTAGCGGGTGAGGCAGCATCTATGGAGTGAAGGAATAGGTGATGTTTTGGGACGAGACCCTTCTTCAGACTGATGTCGGAGGGTGGGGAGGGGAAAAAGAAGGGAAGATGCGGAGACAGTAGGCTTGTGGGAGAGCTGGGAAGGGGAGGGGAGGGAGGGAGAAAGCAAAGACTATCTGAAATTGGAGAAGTCAATGTTCAGATCACTGGGGTGTAAAGTACCCAAGCAAAATATGAGGTGCTGTTCCTCCTATTTGTGTTGGGCCTCACTCTGGCAATGGAGGCCCAGGACAGAAAGGTCAGATTCAGAATGGAAGGGGGAGTTGAAGTGCTGAGCCACCAGGAGATCTGGATGGTTATTGCGAACTGAGCGATGGTGTTGGGCGAAGCGATCGCCAAGCCTGCGCAGATTATTATCTCAATTGGGTTATGTTAGGTAAGGGAGAGGTACAGCTAGACCTGGGTGTCCTTGTACACCAGTCACTGAAAGTTGGCGTGCAGGTACAACAGGCAGTGAAGAAAGCTAATGGAATGTTGGCCTTCATAACAAGAGGATTTCAGTATAGGAGTAAAGAGGTTCTTCAGCAGTTGTATAGGGCTCTGGTAAGGCCACATCTGGAGTATTGTGTACAATTTTGGTCTCCTAATTTGAGGAAGGACATCCTTGTGATTGAGGCAGTGCAGCGTAGGTTCACGAGATTGATCCCTGGGATGGCGGGACTGTCATATGAGGAAAGATTGAAAAGACTAGGCTTGTATTCACTGGAGTTTAGAAGGATGATGGGGTAATCGTATAGAAACATATAAAATTATAAAAGAACTGGACAAGCAGGAAAAATGTTCCCAATGTTGGGCGAGTCCAGAACCAGGGGCCACAGTCTTAGAATAAAGGGGAGGTCATTTAAGACTGAGGTGAGAAAAAACATTTTCATCCAGAGAGTTGTGAATTTGTGGAATTCCCTGCCACAGAGGGCAGTGGAGGCCAAATCACTGGATGGATTTAAGAGAAAGTTAGATAGAGCTCTAGGGGCTAGTGGAGTCAAGGGATATGGGGAGGGCAGGCACGGGTTGTTAATTGGGGATGATCAGCCATGATCACATTGAATGGCAGTGCTGGCTCGAAGGGCCGAATGGCCTCCTCTTGCACCTATTTGCTACGTTTCTATGTTTCTATGAGACTATCATTGTGGCTGTTTCCCAAAAATTGGAGATATAATATAGGAATTTAAGAGGCCTTTATATGAGTATGCAGAAATGGAGGGAAATGGATCATGTGCAGGCAGAAGGGATTAGTTTAACCTGGCATTATGTTCGACACAGACTTATAGTGCTGTACTATTCTATTGAGGTAAAATCAAATAGCGCAGAAGGATTTTGCTCTGTGCTATATCAATAAAGTCAGTTATTTTCAGAGTGGAACAATTCTGCAATCATATCAGGGTGAAATTGCCCCATTTAAGAAATACAGGTACTTCCAGATGTGACTCGCTGTTGTGCCAATGACATAATTTCCTCATTAGAGTCACACAGACCAACATCATTCTATCTGCAACACTCGTTTAGTTCACAGACCGGTCAATATGTCACATTGCTCCAAAGTGAGCCTATTGTTGGGCACACGCTGAACAACCAGTCAAGAGTCAAGTCAAGAGTGTTTTATTGTCATTTGTCTCAGATAGGACAATGAAATTCTTGCTTGCTGCAGCACAACAGAATATGTAAACATAGTACATAAAGGGAGAAAAAAAGTTCAGTGTGTATATATACACATGCACACATACTCAATAAATAAACAAATATAGTGCAATAATAATAATAGTCTGTTGTAGTTCAGAGCTTAATTATTGTTGTTTAATAGCCAGATGGCTGCAGGGAAGAAGCTGTTCCTCTACCTGGTGGTTACAGTTTTCAGGGTCCTGTACCATCTTCCTGATGGCAATGGTGAAATGAGTGTGTGGCCAGGATGGTGTGGGTCTTTGATGATGTTGGCTGCCTTTTGGAGGCAGTGACTTTGATAGATTCTTCGATGGTGGGGAGGTCAGAGCCGGTGATGGACTGGGCAGTGGTCACAACTTTTTGCATTCTTTTCCGCTCCTGGACGTTCAAGTTGCCGAACCAGGCCATGATGCAACCAGTCAATATGCTCTCTACTGTGCACCTGTAGAAGTTCAAAAGAATCCTCTTTGACATACTGAATCTCCGTAGTCTTCTCGGGAAGTAGAGGCGCGATGTGCCTTCTTTATAATTGCATCAGCGTGTTGGGACCAGGAAAGATCTTCGGAAATATGCACACCCAGGAATTTGAAGTTTTTGACCCTCTCCACGATCGACCCATTGATATAAACAGGATTGTGGGTCCTCATCCTTCCCCTTCCAAAGTCCACAAATCAGTTCATTGGTTTTACTGATGTTGAGAACCAGGTTGTTGGTGCTGGCACCATTTGGTCAATCGGTCGATCTCACTTCCCTACTCTGACTCATCACCATCTGTAATTCGTCCAGGAACAGTGGTGTTGTCGGCGAACTTGATGATGGAGTTCACATTATGCCCGGCTACACAGTCATGGGTATAGAATGAGTAAAGCAGGGGATTTTATACAGCACAGCTTAATACAGCACAGCAGAGCAGATGGCCAGTTGGGTTGTTGCATACATGCCAACTCGCTACAGAGGAATCCCCATCAGTTGCTCCCCCTCCTACATATTTCTGTGTAACCCTACAAATTATTTCTCTCATATCCCATTAGCTCGTATTTGAATATTTTTACAACTTACTTACACTAAGGATAACTTGCAGTGGCCACCACATATTTTGGAAGTTGGAGGTAACCAGATGACTTGGAGAATTCCTCCTAGGTCTCCACACACTCTCCAACCAGGCCCTAATCAATTGCCCACAACTTCAACTTCAGCTCCCTGCTCAGCGTGGAGCTTGACCCCTATCGTAGACGGAGCAGCTGGTGGTGCAGCAGGTGAAGGGAAGTACGTGAAGAGTTTTTCAGTCGTGCTTGATGTTCTGAGCCTCGGATGCCTTTAGATTTTGGTACAGTGGGCCAGTGGCAGAAATCCCAGGGGGTGGAGGCCTGGGGACACACGTCCCCCCTCTGTTTTGAGAGGTGGGGACGATCCCCCCCCAATTTTTGTGGCCGCAGGTCTGTGCCACGTCTCCCTCCTCCAGTCACCGCACTCTATCCTCAGTCCCACCCCCACAACTCCTCCCTCCTCCAGTCACCGCACTCTATCCTCAGTCCCACCCCCCCACCCCCACAACTCCTCCCTCCTCCAGTCATCGCGCTGAAACATCATGTTCCGCCCCCATTGCCTGCTGACCGACGTCTCTTTCGTCCAATCGGTGCCCTCGATCAGCAGTCCCACCTCCACTGTCTAGCGGAAAGCGGAGATTTTAAAATCTGGATGACAAAAACTAGGGGGATATCCCCCACCTCTCAAAACATGGGGTGGACTGGCCCCCTCCCAGGTTTTCCGCCCCTGGCAGATTTAGTTTATTTAATTTTATGAAAATTATTAAGAGGGAAATAGTGTCTGTCCTGTCATTGCAATAACCATGGATTTAATTTGTTTTTCAAAAACATAATTTACAGAATCTTTAAAATTATATTTATAATTTGAGAAAATGGGCATTAGCTTTGATTAATTTATTTACGGTGAAGTTACCATGGAAATGAAGCCAGGCTTTTCAACAGCAGCAATTCAATGTTTTAAATGCCAGTAACTGATCAATATTGAATAATTCAATACATTTTCAGAAAAATGTCACTGTAAATTTACTGCCTGCTGCGCAGAATGTTTTAATCTACGGTTGTCTTTAAAATAATATGTGAATGTGCAAATAGACATATATGAGAGATACCAATTTATGCATCATTTATATAATTGCTAGTAGCCGAATAAGGCACAATATCTTACAAAAATATTCTACAGATGCAAAGCACAAGTTACAAAATTGCCCTTATTTTAATATTGTCTTTCATCTCTGTTGTGAATAGGTTCCTGCAATTATCTTTAATAACAGCTCTTTTTCTCTCCTTTGTGCATCTGTTGTTGTAGGTTTGGATAGATGCAGCCACACAGATATGTTTCTCTCTTGGAGTGGGTTTTGGTGTACTAATAGCATTTGCCAGCTATAACAAATTTAATAACAATTGCTACAGGTAAAGCCCCTTTGCTCTAGTTCTGTTTTTATGTAATGCCTCTAATGTTTTTTTGAGTATTCAAAACCTTGGCTCTAGATTGGCACCATCTGGGCCATTCTTTTCCAGTTATCTTATTAAGACCCTAAATTATTTATTCTCTGGGATATTGGACACTTTAAAGAAACAAGTACCATATGACCCACTTTTTTAATATTCTTTCGTGGATTTGGAAGTGGCTGGCGATTCCTCAGCACTAATTGTCTGTAACATAATGGGATGCAGGGACAGCTGGCAAGATTAACATTCAATACCGGTTCCTAATACAGTTCTTATCCACCTCCTTGGACCAATGCAATCTGCGAACTGAGGGTAGCGAGCTCTCAGAAGTTCGAGCCAAGAACAGTGAATGCACAATATATATCAAAATCTGATGGAATCTCCATGTACCTGTTAATTTTAACCTTCTATTTTTACAAGCGTGTGTCTTTGGTGAGGAGCAGGGTGGAGGCTCTCAAATAATTCTTAGCAAATTGGTGCAGTGGTTTTTGTTGCAGCTTTCGGTGGAATGGGGTGAATGAAGTGAATATTTAGGACACAGACAGAACTGAGGCTCTTGAGAATTACAGCTGCATTTATTCAGACATGTGAAAAGTTTTTCAACACATTGTGAAATTGTGAATTGTAGATGGTAGAGCATCTCAGGGAGTTTGGGGGTGAGGGAGTAAATCTTCACGGGACACCCGACATCTCTCCACCTCTTGTACCACAAAATCTTGATGACTCGGGCACCAAGTTTCAGGATGACTCTCTAAATATTGGAAGTTTGGAAAAGGTAATTCTATTGAATGTTGGGAAGGTGCCTAGAGTCTCTCACTTGTCGGAGATGATCATTCATTGTCTGAGACTTGTGAGAGGTGTCTATCAGACCCAACTAGTCACAAAGACAATGGGGCACATCGATTTTCATGCACTGGGCAGATCTACGGAATTGCCAATGGTGGTGCTGATGTCCACTATTTCCTGCAGGTCTTCTGAATGGTCCCAGCTCCTGTGTAGTGTTGCCATTATTGTTACTCCCGCACACCAAGCTGCTTAATGGGTTCCTACAGTGTTTGAATATGTCAGTCACTTAAACATTTAAAGTTCCAGTGGTTAATATTAGCTGCAGGTATAGTCAAGACATCTGGATATGGCACCAATAGAATCATAACCGTAATTATGATTAGAGATTACTTGCTGCTTGTCTGAGCAACGACATTGTTTAAACATATCTAGTAATGTTATCTGACACAAATTTTCATTGGTAGTTGCTTGGAAGGAAGGGGAAGAGGAACAAGAGCCCCACTTTGTTGTAGATACTGCTGTTTGAGTCACTATATTTAGCACATCTGGAGTGGATTTGATTTACTCTCATTTTTCTTGTGTTTGTTGCCTGTAGAAGTAGGCTTGCTGCGGCTCACAAAATTGTTACTTTTCTACCCTTCCTTTAACCGCTATCATCAACACAGAAGTTTCATATGTTTGAGCATTTCTAAACACATCCAGGATGTGTTTTCCTTCCATGAAAAGCAACATCTGAATCCATCATACATGGCCCTTCAATGCCTACAGCTGGTAACTCTCAATTCTGATTGCAGGGATGCCATCATTACCAGTTCTGTCAATTCTGTGACGAGCTTCTTCTCGGGCTTTGTTGTCTTCTCTTTCCTGGGCTACATATCAAAACAACGCGGAGTGCCTCTGGAGGATGTGGCCACCGGAGGTGAGGACTTGTACCTGATTTCTCAGAAGTATTCCATCAGAATATCACGTATTTGTTGAAGTTCAAGAGAATGTTTACAGAGAGAAGATGCACAATATCCCCAAGTGGGATATGTGGGGACATGTCACAGTGGAGCTTTGTTTGCCTGTTCAAAAAGGGCGTAATAAGCAATAAGCTTATCCAGTCATTGCCAGAGATCGTCCTTGACTTGAACGTACCATGCAATGATATGCAGGTCCTGCCGCAGTCACCTGGCATCAGTTTGACTAAAATGAGCTTGTTTAGGTAGACTCCCGGCATCTCTGATGATGGCCTTGCATAGATTATACTTGGCTTTCTTGTAGTATTGGATAATTATTTTTGAACAATTTAATCTCTATGATGGGGAAAGCAATCATGGGCTTTAACAGTTTAAGAAAGAACTGCAGATGCTGGAAAAATCGAAGGTAGACAAAAATGCTGGAGAAACTCAGCGGGTGAGGCAGCATCTAGAGTGAAGGAATAGGTTACGTTTCTTCGAGGCCTTTCTTCAGACCCTTCTTCAGATGCTGCCTCACCCGCTGAGTTTCTCCAGCATTTGTGTCTACCTGGTCTTTAACAGCATCATCAAACTGACTTGGCATTTTCTTGAAATTGAAAACCCGATTTATGTTTTCCAGAGGCTGGTTTGGTCTTCATCATTTACCCAGAAGCAATTGCCACTCTTCCTGGTTCATCAGTATGGTCAGTCATCTTCTTCATCATGCTTCTGACACTCGGACTGGACAGTGCAGTAAGTGCACAGTTTTTATTATTTAAAGGTCGATGAAACAAATGGGACACTTACTTTACGATTTGGTGAAAGAATTCTCAAAGCTTTCAGTACTTTGCAAGCTGCAGAACATCAATTTGCAAAAGGCATAGGAACAGGAATAAATTTCAAGTCTAGACTTTTAATTGTCTTGGTTTTAATTGTCATATAGAACCACAATGGAACAATGATATTCTTATTTACAGCAGCATACAGACCTGCAAACGCAATACTCACAGAAAATATACAGTAAACAAAAATTCAATATCAAAAAAATGCAATGTTCATATTCAAATTCTAATGCCCCAATTGTGAAATGAACATTCATGCCCTCTTCTGTGGAAAAAAGATAGCCCAAATTTCCTCAAAGTTACTCCCATCCTGTTCATCAGCTGTCTGTGCGGGAAAGGATGGGATGTGCGAAGGGTGTGGGATTTTGGGAGGGTGCTTTCATCGACTATCCTTTCAGCGCTGCCTCACTGCCTTCCATGGAAATTATAAAGTGCAATCACATCCTTCTCCAACACTTGGCTGCTACTGGTGTTATGTGTCACTTTCTCCTGCAAGAAAGAGTAAAATATGTCAGTGGTAGTTTTACGTGGCTGCCTCTGCTGAGTAGAAGCCAGGGTGTGTGAGCAGAGTTGCATGAATGTAATTAATTGACAAGTGGACAAATCTACGGTGCAGTTGCTAGGGCTCAAGAGGAAAGCATTCTAGTCCCTGATGAAGGAAAATGGATGTGATTGTTAGCGGTCTATTACCTTTAGGACCACACTGTAGCTGCTTCATCAGAGACCTAACTTCCACTTTGAAGTCAGTGGTGGGGATGTTCACTGATGATTGTGCAGACGTCAAATCCATTTGGATCTTCTCAATAAATTAGGTAATCTATTCCTGCATGCAGCACCTCAGGTGTTCAGAAGCAAGTAGTATTGATGCCACCAAAATGCAACACAATGGCTCAATAGTCCAACCACCTACCTTTAGATTAGATTAGATTAGATTAGATTAGATTCCTTTATTGTCATTCAGACCTTTCGGTCTGAACGAAATTACGTGCCTGCAGTCATACATATAATAATAATAAATAACAAAACACACAATAAACACAAATTAACATCCACCACAGTGAGTTCACCAGGCACCTCCTCACTGTGATGGAGGCAAAAGTCTTAAAGTCTCTGTCTCTTCCCTCCTTGTTCTCCCTCTGCGCTGAGGCGATCCAGGCTTCCGTTGTGATATTCAGTGCATTACTGTGGTTGAATCCCTTACTATCAATAATCTGTGCCAGAACTAACAATTGTTTTTCTTCTCTACTTTATTTTTCTTTTATTAACGTTTGGTTTTCTGCTTGTCCTTTTTCTACCTTACATCAGCTTTCTATTTCACAGCTATCTTTTTAACAATGTTCTCTCCTCGACTTTTCCATTCTCGTGTGCAACTTTTTGCCCATCTTGCTTTCCAGCCACCCGTTTACTATTTTCTCTGCATATTTCCATCTTTTTATTTTCCTTTGCTGCAGAATTTTCCTCTCTAAATGGCACATTCTACACAGTATTTTGATCTGTTAGCTTTAGATGTTTATCCTCTCATCCTTTCCCACTTTTTGCAGCCAGAACTCCGAAGAGCGTAAGAGCCTCTTGCATTGTCTTGTTGTGGATAATGGACAGGAGGAAGTGTGCTGTATCAACACTGTCACACCCTCAATCCCACAATAAAATCATGAGAGACCCCTTCCACCCATGCAACGGACTGTTCCAGCTGCTACGGTCAGGCAAACGCCTCCGTTGCCATGCTGTGAGAACGGAGAGGTTGAGAAGGAGTTTCTTCCCAGAGGCCATTCGGACTGTAAACTCCTATCTCACCAGGGACTAACTTTACTGAATGTTTTTCCTTCCAATATTTAATATGTAAAAGAATATGTGTGTGTTTATGATTGTGTTTATAGTTTGTTTGGTTGTTTGTTTGTTTGTCTTTTTGCACAAAGTCCGCGAGCATTGCCACTTTTCATTTCACTGCACATCTCGTATGTGTATGTGACGAATAAACTTGACTTGACTTGACAAAGCCAAATTTCAGCATTTGAAAGAGACTCTGGCCGCAAAATAATAAACTGGATCAATATTACACACCACGGTCCATGCCACATTGTCATGATGTTGCTGCATGCAGTATGGGTTGCCTCGTTTTCTGCCAAGACGCAAATGGCATTGGGGACCAAGCAGTTATGAGTGAACATCCCCACCATTGACTTCATGATGGAAGTAAGGTCTCTGAAGCAGCTGCAGTTGGTCATTCTTGGATTATTTCCCCAAGGAACTTCAGCAGTGAGGTCTGAAATATGATCGGCTTCTAACAAACTCTCTTTCTTCATTGACAGTACATTTAGTTTTTCAGTTAGAGATACAGTGCAGAAACAGGCCCTTCGGCCCACCAAGTCCATGCTGACCAGCGACCCCAGGATGCTTACACTATCCAGCACAAACTCGGGACAAATTTCAATAATACCGGCCACGGTGGCGTAGCGGTAGAGTTGCTGCCTTACAGCGCCTGAGACCCAGGTTCGATCCCGACTACGGGTGCTGTCTGTACGGAGTTTGTACTTTCTCACCGTGACCTGCGTGGATTTTCTCCGAGATCTGCGGTTTCCTCCCACACACCAAAGGCGTACAGGTTTGTAGGTTAATTGGCTTGGTGTATGTGTAAATTGTTCCTAGTGCGTGCGTATTATAGTGTAGTGTGCGGGGATCGCTGGTCGGTGCGGACGTGGTGGGCTGAAGGGCCTGTTTCCGCACTGTATCTCTAAACTAAACCATGCCAATTAACGTACAAACCTGCATGTCTTTGGAGTGGGAGGAAACCGGAGCACTTGGAAAAAAAACACGCAGTCACAGGGAGAATGTACAAACTCTACAGACAGCACCCCTAGTCAGGATTGAACCTGGGTCTCCTGCGCTGTAAGGCAGCAACTCTACCGTTGTGCCACTGTGCCACCTCATCTATTCATTAATCGGAATAAAGGTGCATTCCAGGCATTTCAGAATCTTCTGCTTCTCTAACAATGTTTATTCCTGGTCCTGCAGATGGGCGGCATGGAATCGGTCATCACAGGAGTGATTGATGAATTCAAGTTCCTGCGTAACCACAGAGAGATCTTCACACTTTTCATCATTACAATTACTTTTCTGGTGTCTCTCTTCTGCGTTACTAATGTAAGTAGCTCTCAGAAAGAGTCATTTTTTAAATGACAGTTTAACAGTGCTTCTCTGCTTATACATTCTCATGATTATTTAGGAAATTATTATTTAGGATTATTTAGGATTACTCGGTACAACAAGAAAGGAAGAGCTGACATGAATCATTTCACTGTGGTACTAAACTTTACCACATTTGATAGTCATCATTCATTGCAGATTGGATATTGCTTCCCAAGTGTTGTTTATCTATTGAATATGTAATCTGCTGTGACCTCTCCTGGAATATCATTTGTTTCTAGGGTGGTATCTACGTGTTCACCTTGCTTGACAAGTTTGCAGCAGAGACGTCCATTTTATTTGGAGTGCTAATAGAAACCATCGGAGTCTCCTGGTTTTATGGTAAGTTTATTTTGACTTTCTTTAATTATTTCCTTTAACCTATACATCCGAAATACTAATCCATCTGCCTAATTTTGTTTTTGCTGATGACGACATAGAGCAATCATGGTTTATTGACAGTTCTTTGTTAGTTAACAGTCATATAGCACGCAACAGGCCCTTCGGATCGACTTGCCCATGCCAACCAAGATGCCCCATGTATGGTAGTTCCACCTGCCTATGTTTGGCCTATATTCCTCAAAACTTTTCCTATCCATGTATCTGTTTAAATGTCTTTTAAATGTTGTTATTGTACCTGTCTCAACTAACTCCTCTGAAAGCTCCTTCCATATACCACCACCCTCCGTGTGTAAACAAAGTTGCCCCTTGGGTTCCTATTAAATCTTTCCCCCCTCACTTTAAACCTATGTTCTTTGGTTCTTGGTTCCCCTACTCTGGGGGAAAAGCCTCTGTTCAGCAAGGGCTTTTCCCCAATTAAGGCTTTTAACCATAGTCAACATAACGGAAGATAAGGCAGTTACAAATTTGGTAGATACAAGGAACTGCAGTTGCCAGTTTGCAGAAAAAGACAATATACAATAGACAATAGGCAATAGGTGCAGGAGTAGACCATTCGGCCCTTCGAGCCAGCACCACCATTCAATGTGATCATGGCTGATCATCCCCAATCAGTACCCCGTTCCTGCCTTCTCCCCATATCCCCTGACTCCGCTATCTTTAAGAGCCCTATCTAGCTCAAAGTGCTGGAGTAACTGAGCAGATCAGGCAGCATCTCTGGAGAACATGGATAGGTGATGTTTCAGGTTGGGACCCTTCTTCAGACTCCATTTGATGTTGTCCCTTCCTCACCTAGAACAATACCTCTCTCTCCCTCTCTGCAGCCTTCACATCAAAGCATAGGACTGGAAACCTATTGAGGCAAATCCCATACAGTTGACCTCTGCGGTAAGGGTGGGAGGTGGGGGCGCATTACTAGAAGGCTGTTCATAGCATTATTCCTTGAAACATGAAGGTACATCATCTGTGTGTGCATCAAGAGATATGGGCTGGGGTGGAAACTTTAATTATTTTTACAAAGCAATTTTTTATTCCATATCTCAGATTTTGTGGAGTGATTCGTGAATTTCACAAGGGTAAACCTGAGCAATTTGAACTTCTGTAACTCAGGGGGTTGCCTGTACTTTCCTTTTACTCTTCTGGTCTTCTCCCCCAGAAACACCGATCTTCACTGCCCACCCGCAAGCCTCACCATTAACGGCAGTGCCACCATACGCCGCCTGCCCCCAATCTTGCTCACTAATACAACTCTACCCTTATCACCAACCCAATCCCAGAGTAAGATCAGCCACTGGCAAGCTCATCATTTACACCTAGTCCCGAGTTCCTTCAATGCTTGGGTCAGACAAAAGGACATAGATTTATCATAGTACAGTTATATCACTTGCCAGTTCCGCCGTGCAGAAACAGTCACGTGGAGATAGAAACAAATAACTGCAGATGCTGGTTTATGCCAAAGATAAACACTAAGTGGTGGAGTAACTCAGGGAGTCAGGAAGCATGTCCGGAGAAAAAGGATGGATGACTTTTTGGATCGGGACCCTTCTTCAGACTTTGGACTTTCCATTGTAATGTTAGCAGATGTCTTAGTTTCAGTTTAGTTTCAGCTTAACTTATTGTCACGTGTGTACTGAGGTACAGTGAAAAACTTTTGTTGCGTGCTAACCAGTCAGCAGAAAGACAATACATGATTACAATCGATCCATTTACAGTGTATAGATACATGGTAAGGGAATAGCGTTTTGTGCAAGGTAAAGCCTGTAAAGTCTGATCAAGGATAGTCCGAGGATCATCAAAGGGGAAATAGTAGTTCAGCACTGGTTGTGGTAGGATGATTCAGTTGTCCGATAACAGCTGGGAAGAAACTGTCCCCGAACCTGGTGGTGCCTGGAGATAGGAGACCTGGTGATGTCTGGAGATAGGAAATGCCCATTCTCCCAAGGACTGATGATCAATGGACTTTGTGTACGTTATAAGACAAACCTGAAAAATAAACCAACTTTCTTTTTCCAGGAGTTGATCGCTTCAGCAATGACATTGAAAAGATGATTGGTACAAGACCTGGCTTATACTGGAGGCTGTGCTGGAAATTTGTCAGCCCCTGTTTCCTTCTGGTGAGTCATAATGAATTGTATTTGAAAAAAAATGATTTATAGATCGCATCTTAACCCAGATATTACAACCACATCTTAACCCAGATATTACAACCACATCTTAACCCAGAAAAGATTCCCCTTTCCCTCCAACTCTACGATCATATCTTTACCAGAAGATTCCCCTTTCCCTCAACTCTACGACCACATCTTAACACAGAAACTCCATAGATGCTGCCTCACCCGCTGAGTTTCTCCAGCATTTTTGTCTACCTTCGATTTTTCCAGCATCTGATGCAACTGAGTGACTTCCCGGGTCAGTTCATAATGCAGCTAAGAGTCAACCATGATGGCTTAGGTCTGGACCCATGTAACAGCCATATTGGATAAGGGCAGAAGATAGACACAAAGTGCTGGAGTAACTCAGGAGCTCAGGCAGCATCTCTGTATAAAAAGGATGGGCGACAGAAAAACGATAAAGGCTGCATTTGTCCTTCCTCAAACAGCTGCAACAAATCAAATTAGTCTAACAACCTGATCAGACAAATCAGATTCACTTCCAGAATGCTCCCTTTCAACTACCATGGTAGTATTTGGGAAAAAAAGACACAAAATAAATGCTGGAGTAATTCAGCATGTCATGCAACATCTCTGGAGAATTCCTTTATTAGAACATTTTTTCTTCATTAATTATTGGTGCTGGAGAAACTCAGCAGATCAAGCAACATCTGTGGAGGGAATGGACAGATGACATCCATTATGTTGGAATTGAGGGGAGAAAGCTGATAAAGAGAGATGAGGGAGGTACAAAGCCTGGTAACTGATAGGTGCATAAGGTGACTGCAGATGCTGGAATATCGAAGGTACACAAAATTGCTGGAGGAACTCAGCGGGTGCAGCAGCATCTATGGAGCGAAGGAAATAGGCGACGTTTCGGTCTGAAGAAGGGTTTCGGCCCGAAACGTCGCCTATTTCCTTCGCTCCATAGATGCTGCTGCACCCGCTGAGTTCCTCCAGCAATTTTGTGTACCTCCGGTGCATAAGGTGAGGTGGATGGGGGGAGTTGATTAGCAGATGGATGGAGATAGTGAGAATGGCTGGATGTGATAAGGAGACAAAGGGTGCCAGATAAGAAAAGAAGAAGAGGAGTGAAATATGGAGCTTGAGGGAGGGATATGGATGCAAGGGGACATGGGGGAGGAGAAAGAGGGGGGACAAGGAAATATGGGCTAGGGGATGGGAGAGTAGTGCTTCTAGATATCATCTGGTAAATGTTTCTCTACCACACAAAGTTGCATTGTTGAACAAAATGTAAAGTACAGTAATCACTGCTTCAAACTAATGTGAACAATTGCAGGTGTTGGCCACACAAATTATAAGCTCTCCTTCCTGTGCACTTAGTTACCCATCCCCGCAGCAAATTCAATCTCGGTACATTTTACAGTGCATCCAGCGTATAGTCATCACATGGCAGCAAATACCTGTTAATACTTAAATATTCTTTTGACCCGTACAAGGTCCAAGTGCTGTCCCATATAAATGTCTGTTGTCAGACGATCACCAATTGTAAATTGCCATTGACAGACATATTCCAAAACTCTTATGTTAATCTCTAAAATGATTAAATTAATTTTAGTTCCAATACATATCTATATATTACTAAAACTCTCATCTTGACCACTTCCTGTCTGCGTTGTAATTAAATTTGCGCAAAAACGATCCCCCATAGCGCTACGATTTTTCGCCACCTTACGCACCATTCTCCTCTGCTGCAAGTCAAATAAGTTTTGTTCCGATCGGTGAAATAGTTATGAAGGTTTTGTTATTCAATACCCAGCTTATAATGAATTATATTTTTGAAGACACAGTGCACCAAACTCTGTCTACAGCAAATTCTAATTTAAAACACAGCCCCACTGTTACTGTTGTTGTAACTCCACTTGCATCGCAAAACAAGGGCTGCTAAACTCTGCTTGTGCTTTTGTGAAATGTTTCAATGCTGCTCCCAGAATGCTGTTAATCCTGCACAGGGATATTATAAATCTCTGCAGCAGCAGTTCTTTAAAAAGCTGATGTTGTCTTAAGTGCATCATCCTTTGAATGAGGGCATGTCTGCGTGTGCTGATAGTGCAGGCGGATGTTTCCAGTAGAGAGAGACTAGGGTAGCTCACTGGCATTAGAACTAAATAATTGCCCCTTGTCCTGCTGTTCTCCCATGCACTGCCACTTGCAGAACTAACGAGCACCTTGGTAGGTGCAGCAACTCATTGACAGGACCTTTGTGCCCTTCAGAAACTCCCCAAATCCTGGAACGGATGTATTGGGGAACGAATGTATGTATTGCCCACTGTTCAAGTGTCTCAAAAAGGTAAGAGATAAGAAGAATAGGCCATTCAGTTTCTCGCACTACTCTGTCATTCAAAAAGACTATGGCTGATGGCAATACTGAAGTATTTTCACTATCACTTTCTCACGGGTGCTTAGGGTGGGCAATAGTTGCTCTACTCTCCACACTCCAAACATTAAGAGAAAATCTTCCATAGTCAGTGATCTAACATGAATACTGTTTGTAAGAGAATGTTTTGATTAACAACTGAAAGTATCAATACTGTTTCAGACATTGTTTGACATCTGCTTTCTTTTTCTCTCTATTCTGGCTGCTTATTCCATGAAGACCGTTGTGGTCATCAGTATTTCAACATTTAATCCACCAGAATATGACAATTACATCTTCCCAGACTGGGCCAATGTAATTGGATGGTGTATTGCTACATCTTCCATGGCACTCGTGCCCATCTATGCCGTGTACAAGTACGCCAGTCTGCCTGGGTCTCTGCGTAAGGTGAGCACACTGTGAGGCATCATTGATCTGTTTGCAGATACCTTTGTGTTCTTGCAGTAGATTTTTCATTGATATTGTTCTTTTTTTTTTTTTTAATAAATTTTTATTAGAGGCATCTGCATATCATAGTCCAAACCAATACAGACTTTGTTTAACGGTTACATATTAAATATCCAGGTTTCCAGGGACCCAGTTACCAAAGTAGCTGGGACCCTCCTTTATCGGTTACATATTAACATTGCCTCTAATTATTTATTTATCGATAGGAAAAATAACGAAAGAAAGAGAGAAATTAGAAAAATAGGATAAACTATCAATAATACAACTTGGGAGACCGGTCCGTAGGTCAGAGAACATAATTATTCATCTAGTCCTGGGTTCAGGCTTCAGTCCGGCCTCCGCGCCGGTCCAATCTACCCCTTTATATTGTTCTTTGAGATGTCATCTGTATGTAGTTTCTCCGACAGCTATTTTGTTCTGAGTCTGGTCCAAATCGTCCAGGTTGGGAAAATTAGATAAGGCTCACAGAGCCACAAGCTCGAAATCCTTTAATACATTATTTTATTTCTAGTGTTTGGACATGTTAATAATGTTAATACAAGCACTACAATTGATAATACATATGATGTCATGAAATTACCAAAGCAATTATATAAAATGCTGCTAACTATTACACGGTAATAGGACCCATCTATGCTGAACCTAACACACTTAAACTCTCTTACCCTTGAGCATGTAAGTGTTTGGATCACATCCATTTACATTATATAGATGTACATTAACAACAATAGATAAAGGAGGGAATTTATGCTTAGAGTCAGGGGGAAGGTGAGGAACTAAATGATAACCTTGCATCTGCATTCACCAAAGAGGACATGAAGGATAGTGAGATCAGTAAGTTAGAGTTCAAGAGAGTTTATTGTCATTGCTTTGCTTCAGCACAACAGAATATTGTAGGCATAAATAAATACAGAACAGATCAGTGTGTCCATATAGCATTGAATATATATATATACACATAAATAAGCATATAAAGTGCAATAGGATATTAAAGTTCAGATTTGTGTTTGTGTTGAGTTTAGTAGTCTGATGGCTGTGGGGAAGTAGCTGTTCCTGAACCTGGATGTTGCAGATTTCAGGCTCCTGTACCTTCTACCTGAAGGCAGCGGAGAGATGAGTGTGTGGCCAGGATGGTGTGGGTCCTTGATGATGCTGCCAGCCTTTTTGAGGCAGGGACTGTGGTAGATGCCCTCGATGGTAGGGAGGTCAGAGCCGATGATGGACTGGGCAGTGTTTACAACTTTTTGCAGTCTTTTCTGCTCCTGGGCGCACATGTTGCCGAACCAAGCCATAATGCAACTGGTCAGCATGCTCTCTACTGTGCACCTGTAGAAGTTCGAGAGAGTCCTCCCTCGACATACCGACTCTCCGTAATCTTCTCAGGAAGTAGAGGCGCTGATGTGCTTTATAATTGCATCTGTGTTTTGGGACCAGGAGAGATCTTCGGAAATATACACGCCCAGAAATTTGAAGCTCTTGACCCTTTCCACCATCGACCCGTTGATATAAACGGGACTGTGGGTCCCCATCCTAGCCCTTCCAAAGTCCACAATCAGTCCTTGGTTTTGCTGGTGTTGAGAGCCAGATTATTGTGCTGGCACCATTTGGTCAGTCAGTCGATCTCACTTCTATACTCTGACTCGTCTCCATCAGTGATACGTCCCACAACAGTGGTGTCGTCGGCGAACTTGATGATGGATTTCGCACTATGACCGGCTACGCAGTCATGAGTATAGAGTAAGTACAGCAGGGGGCTGAGCACGCAGCATTGAGGTGCTCCCGTGTTGATTGTTATTGAGGCTGACACATTTCCACCAATACGAACAGACTGTGGTCTGTGAATGAGGAAGTCGAGGATCCAGTTGCAGAGGGATGCGCAGAGACCCAGTTCTGAGAGTTTGGTAACCAGCTTGGAGGGGATGATTGTATTAAATGCCGAGCTGTAGTCAATGAATAACAGCCTGACATATGAGTTTTTGTTGTCCAAGTGATCCAGAGCGGAGTGGAGAGCCAGCGAGATCGCATCCACCGTTGATCTGTTGTGGCGGTAAGCGAACTGCAGTGGGTCCAGGTTCTTGTCAAGGTATGAGTTGATTTGCGCCATGATCAGCCTCTCAAAGCACTTCATCACCACAGACGTTAGTGCCACTGGTCGATAGTCGTTGAGGCACGTCACCTTGCTCTTCTTGGGCACCGGTATTATTGATGCCATTTCAAGGCAGGTGGGAACCTCAGACCTCAGAAGTGAGAGGTTGAAAATGTCCGTAAAAACTCCAGCCAGTTGGTATGCACAGGTTTTCAGAACACGACCGCGTATACCATCAGGTCCAGGCGCTTTTCGAGGGTTCTGACGTTGGCCTCTGTGACTGTGACCGAAATACCATCACGGTGAATGGGGGCTCGAGAAGGCACATCAGTATTCTTCCTATCAAAGCTTGCGTAGAACACATTGAGCTGGTCAGGGAGTGATGCTTCGTTGACATTTGAGCTGCCTCCTGATTTCGCCTTGTAGGAGGTGATTGCATTCATGCCCTGCCACAGCTGCCGAACATCCGTCTCATCCTCCAGCTTGGAGCAGAAGTCCCTTTTGTCCTTTTTTGATGGCCTTACCAAGGTCGTATCTGGACTTCTTGTAGACCTCTGTATCTTCAGACATGAATGACCCGATGTCTGGTCTTCAGAAGAGTGCGGATCTCATAGTTCATCCAAGGCTTCTGATTGGGAAACACACGGAAGGTTTATGTTGGAATGCAGTCATCCACACATTTCTTTATGAAGGCTGTAACAACTGTGGCGTATACATTCAATTCCGTTGCCGAGTCCTTGAACATTGCCCAGTCTAGACTCCAAACAGTCCTGGAGTTGTTCCTCAGCCCCCCCCCCCCCTCACCTCTAGGAGTGCGCTCTTCAATTGCTGCTTGTAAGCAGGAAGAAGCAGCACCGCAGAATGGTCGGATTTACCAAAGTGATAGAACTATAGGCATCCTTAATGGTGGTGTAGCAGTGGTCGAGGGTGTTTGGTCCTCTGGTGCTGCAGGAGACATATTGGTGGAAGTTAGGGAGCGATTTCGTAAGGTTTGCTTTGTTAATATCCCCGGCTATGGTGGTAAATGCCTCAGGTTAAGCCGTCTGATGCTTGTTGACCACGGCGTGCAGCTCCTCCAGTGCCAGACGGACGTCTGCCTGGGGTGGGATGTAGACAGTGGTCAGGATGATGGAGGTGAATTCCCTCGGAAGGTAGAAGGGACGGCACTTCACAACCAGGTGTGGAAAGCAGGAGTTGGACAGGATTGTAACATCTGAGCACCACGCAGAGTTGACCATGAGGCAGACGCCCCCTCCTCTCCCTTTCCCAGATGCCAGTGTACGGTCCATACGGTGGATGGAGAAACCTTCAGGCTGGACCGCTGCGTCTGGGGAGCTGGGGGTGATGTCTCTGTGAAACAGAACGTAGAGCATTCCCTCAGCTCCCTTTGATAAAGCAGCCTTGCCTTAAGTCCTCCACTTTGTTTTCAAGGGACTGTACATTGGCCAGTAGGATGGTAGGGAGAGAGGGTTGGTCCCCTGCGCTTCAGTCTGACCTGAAGTCCGGCCTGTCGGCCACGTTTCTGGACACAATGGAGGTCCACAATGGACCTCCCTGTAGTTTCCAGGTACTGTACTTACTGTACCTGCTGTTTCTGCGAACCTGCGCTGGAACGGGGATTCCGTTGCAGTCGGCAGCTCCAGCTCCGTTACAAATGGGGGTTCTCACGCAGACGCCAGCTCCAGCTCCGTTGCTCGAGGGAGGTCCTGCTCATCGGCTCCGGAGATCTTCCCGGTGTTTCCAAGTACAGTACCTGTGATTCCCAGTCGGGTCGGGTTCTCTCCAGCGATCCAGGGAACGCTTGCAGTGGGAGGTTCCCGCAGCTGCGGGAGATCGCGAAATCGCTGGTGCCTTCAAGTACACTGGCAGCTTGTCCGTTACGGTGCCGATTTCTGCCATTTCTCTGATCCAGGTACGTTGATTGTAGCTGTAAATTATCCTCTTGGGTTGGGCTGCTGGCAAAATGTCGCCACAGGTAGGCACCATCTTTAATCATACTAATAGTATAGTATACTAATAAGATAGGGCAGTTAATGGTAGGAATCTTAACTGCACTGATAGATCTTGCGGCCCAAATCCAAAGCTCCCAGAATACAGTAACACAAGTAGATAGAGTAGTAAAGAAGGCAGATGGTATGGGGCTTTGAGTACAAGAATCAGGAAGTCATGTTGCACTTTGGCAAGGCTACATTTGGAGTATTGTGTGCAGTTCTGGCCACACCATTACAGGAAGAATGTGGAGACTTTGGAAAGGGTGCAGAAGATGTTTACCAGCTTGCTGTCTGGATTAGAGGCCATTATTATGAGTGGTGGTTGAACAGTCTTGGATTGTTTTCTCTGGCATATCAGAAGTTGAGGGGAGACATGATGGAAGTATATAAGATTATAAGAGGCAAACATAAAGTAGGCAGTTAGAACCTTTCTCCCCAAGGTAGAAATAACATTGACTAGTGTGCGTAGGAAATTTAAAAGGCAGAAAGTGGTGGGTGCCTGCACCACACTGCCTGGGATGGCAGTGGAGGCAGATACAATAGTAACATTAAAGTGAGATAAGCATATGGATATGCAGGGGATGGGGGGATATGGGACACGTGCAGGCAGAGGAGATTAGGTTTTTTTTACATCCTGTTTGGCATGTTCATTGTGGACCAAAGAGCCTGTTCCTGTGCTGCACTCTTCTATGTTCTTCTATTCTATTTGGTACGAAATATAAAATGCAGTGGGTCAGTCAGCAATAATTGTTCATCAAATTTATAAAAAGTTAACGTAGGTTAAATTTCATATTATCTGACTCGGGTTTCTTCCGAGTGTTTGAGTGGGTAACTTGTCAGTGGCAGATTATAAAAAATGTCAGGAATATTGCGGAGAAAATTGGCTGGGGAATAGGATTGAGCTGCCATCGACTTAATAGGTCAAGTAATACAAACTTTATGGATGAGAAGATGATTGAAAAGGCAGTTAGACTCAAAATGCTGGAGTAACTCAGCGGGTCAGGTAGCATCGCTGGAGAAAAGGAATAGGTGATGTTTCAGGCCAAGACCCTTCTTCAGACTGAGAGTTGGGGGGGGAAAGGGAAAAGGTTTATTTTTCTCTCTCCCTTGACTCTTAGTCTGACGAAGGGTCTCAACCCAAAACGCCACCTATTCCTGTCCTTCAGAGATGGTACCTGACCCGCTGAGTTACTCCAGCATTTTGTGTTAACCAACATCTGCATTTTGACTTCCTACACATGATTGAAAAGGCTTCAGTTAGAGAGACTTGACATTTGCATCCAGCTTTGATTATAAGATGCAGAGGCCACCATTGTGAGGGAGATCAAAATAAATGATATGGTCAAATGAGTTAGAAGATGGTAAAGAAGTCAGTCAATATAATTAATGTAATCAAGGATTACTGCCAAATGCAGAGCAAGAAATAGCTGGCTGAGATAAGAATTTAATTAGGAAAGAATGGATTGGGTTCTGTAATAAAGAGACTAAGCATTGTAATCAAAATAGATGTAGAATATTATTCAATCTTAATTATGATAATCACTACCAAGTGTAAATAATAAGCCAAGAAACCTTTGAAATATTTCCAGAAGTTAGCTTTTGCAATCACATCCGAGAAGGACTATCACCTGCTGGAAGATGGAGAGGCCCGTCAGTTTACGGTGAGTACTGACCTGTGACAAAGAGATCTCCCTTTCTGCCCTCAACCCTCCTTCCCCACCACCAGCCCTGCCAACGTCACTCCTAATTATCCCTCCTTCCACTCCCCCTTCCTCCCCCACCCCTTGCATTCCCATCCTCATCCCTCTCCTCCGCTGCCCTCCTCCCTCAGCTCCCCAATCTCTCTCCCCCTCAGTATCCCTCTCTCCCTCTGCCCCAACTCCTCAGTGCCCTACTCTAGCCCTCACCACCCCACTCACCATCAATATAACTAGTGTTTTTTTTCTTATCAACAGCTGCGCCACTGGCTCATCGTCTGAGAATTAACGGCACTGGGCAAGGACGAGTGCATAAAAACCAAAAGAGGCAGGAAAAAATCCTTCACTGCTCACCAACTGAGTTACAACAAAGTAACTCAGTAAGTTGTACTTAATGCATGGTATGTGTTCTGTAAGTGATGCTACATTGTCTGTGCCACAGGGCATTCTTACATTTCTTTGACGCTGCTAGCTGCATTAGTCAAAAGAAATTGCAAGCTGGATCTGTTTTCCATGGCCCAGAGGTTTTGATTATCCCATTGTTGCCAAAATACTTGCTGTTAATTACTATATTTAACAAACCCATTGCAATTTACAAGAGTTGGTTTTATCTGTACTTCATATGTACACTGACTGGAGGCCCAGTTATTAGATATTAAAGTATGTTTTTCTATCAACCAACCTGCTTCCCACACTCTCACATTTGAGCAGAGGTGGGTGGATTCAGCTTTCATTCACAACTTCAAGCATCATTTGTGATTCTTTCTTTGAGCGTGGCTCTGTCACTTTAAACTGTGGTAATAAATTGAGGCCCTGCCTGACAGTTCAATTGGATCAAATAAATATTTGCACAACCATTTAATTCTCTCTGAAGGATAATTATTGGGAAATAATCCAATCAATAGCATTAAATCAGATTATCTGGGCATTGTTTTGAGCAAATTGGGAGACTTGTTCCCACCTTAACTACAGTTCAAAAGTACGTCATTAGCTTTCAAATATCCTGAAATTGACATAGAAGGTGCTATATAAATGCAAGTTTATTTTAAATTATCTGTTTTACCAACCTCAAGCTTCAAAATGTTGAAATTCCACTGTCATGAAAGGCACAGGAACTGTTCATTCACAGGTGTCCAAAATTCATGACTGTCTAACACAAGCAGCTAATATTCTTTTACACTTTAAAGTAGAGGAAGTGCATCCTCATTTACATTTAGATTTATCATTTTAATCAACATCAGCATGTTGAACAAGACTGTTAGCTTTACAAATGTGCTACTCAATATTTGTCACGTTGTTTAACACATGATCATAAATCATTAAATACTTTCTTAATTAGTAAACACAAGGCCAAATCATCATTGCAAAAAATGTTGTCTGTTGCTGATATCAATTATAAGTACTTAAGTGAACAGGCATTTGAGTGATGGTCAACTTAGTAAAGTCAGATTATGTAAGGTTTAGTATTTGAGTCTATAAAAAAGACAGATGCCTTGAAATCAACCGGCATAACACTTATATATGTTCAATATTCTAAGATGATAACAATTGTGTACATGTAATTTTGTGTCACTCTAATAACTGCAACCTTGATGTGATTTCCAAGTGAGACACACAAAATGTCATCCCCCAAGCACTTTTGGAACATTTCAAGGGAACTTGAACAAGGTTGTCCTGTGCACCTGACAGTTAGCGCAGCAGAGCCAACACAGCCTTACTCGTGCAGACTAGAGAAGTGAATCACTTAGTTTGATTCTTGCAAACCAAATCCAACCCAACCTGGCTAACATGCCAGTACCAACTCGTTGCTCTTCTCTTTTCTCCTCCGCAACCTTATTCATCTGTCACCTCCAACAAACACCCCAATCACGCCATCAGACACCTGTTTCCTACCCACCCCAGCCAAAATTCAGTCCAGCCCATCATGCTTGTACTCTTCAAGTACCCATGGAGAGGAGGATGAACAGCATATTTCCATGTTACAAAATGTGCAGTGACTAATCTGTGGCACTCGAGGCTGAACAGTTTCAGTGGGGATTTGGCATCACGCAGCTTTATACCCCTGCAGCATCTGAACAGGAGGAGTTGGACCGCATCTCATCAATGTCTCACTGATTACTGTAACCCATTTCCTATTTATACAACTGAGGAGATGGAAGAGGAAGTATACGTTTGAATATTGGTAATAAAAAGAGTACATAATCCCTGACCAAAGACTTCTTCTTCTTCTTGCGTTTGAGGCAGCAGAAGTCTGCAGCAGGGTGATGCAATCCTGTTCGACATCCGTAGTGCCCGCCCTAAAAAGGGCGCATGCTCCGGGTTGGCGCCAAGCTGCGGTGCTGCTGCTGTCTCTGTTTTTTGTCATTGGCCTGACTAAGGTCAGTTGACAGGGCTCACCACGGGGAGGTCGACAACATGAGCCCCAGAGCAAAGACGATCCTGTTGAACTAAAGAAAATCTCCCATCATAGAAACATAGAAGCATAGAAAATAGGTGCAAGGAGTAGGCTATTTGTTACTTAGAGCCAGCAATGCCATTCAATATGATCATGGCTGATCATCCAAAATCAGTACCCCGTTCCTGCTTTCTCTCCATATCACTTGATTCCGTTACCCAAAGAGCTAAATCTAACTCTCTCTCTTGAAAACATCCAGTGAATTGGCCTCCACTGTGGCAGAGCATTCCACAGATTCACTACTCTCTTGGTGAAAAAGTTTTTCCTCATCTCAGTCCTAAATGGCCTATCCCTTATTCTTATCATCCCATTCTCTTTACCCCTGACTCTCAGTCTGAAGAAGGGTCTTGATCCGAAATATCATCTACTCCAGAGATGTTGTCTAACACGCTGACTTACTCCAGCTTTTTGTGCCTGTCTCCCATTCAGTAACAACTATGCGAATGCACGTCAAACGCATTCACATTTCTCAATATAAGTGAGCTACTCATTAGCGCATCCACCGGCCATCTCCTGCAAGTCTAGTTTCCAGTCTAGTTCCCTGTCTCGTCCTCTTGCTGACATACCTCAAACAAATTTACTGCGCACACTTAAGATAAACAAAACGTTGCTGCTCCCAATGAAGTGCTATCAGAATTCCTACCTTAAGGTATCTGTGCGGGTCTGTTTAGATGGAGTTGTCCAGTACCACGCTGTTCAAGGTCATTCAAATAGTGCGACCACCTCAAATGTAGTGATGTCCAACCTGCAGATCAGCACTACGAATGGAGAAAGCAGTTCCTTCTTAGCTGGCACACAATTACATGTCCTGTGTCTCACCAATGCAATGTAACAGGACAGAGGGAAAAGCAGCTGAGGCACAGATATATCCAAGGAGAATTTTTTTTTTTGGAATCTCTTTGTGCTCATCTTAATGATATTGCCTCACAAGGAGACTGTTGTTGTGACATTGTGGATTATGAATAACTTTGGTTTAACTTGTGACGTATACCTATCTAGTTATTCTGTGCTGAGTATTCTTCACTGTTTACTCTGATATGCCACTGATTTCGATGTCTTGTTTACGTACAGAGTTTGCTGTCTGCTTTCTCTTTTTTGGTCTCATGACTGAGTTCAACATCTTATTTACCGATTTGCAGTGAACAATGTCTTGTAATACTCAAAATTCAACTTCAAAATAAACATTAATAATCTTAAACATTTCATAAGTGTCATAATTTTACAATTCCGCTGAGCTGTCTGAAATGTCTTTCCTACAGGCACATTTTTGGGTGCACAAAATGGGAAAATTAATGCATGGGATCTTCGGCCCACCATGTCTCAGCCAACTAATCACCTTCCTTCCCTAATTCTACACTAATCCTACCCATATTCTCCCTCAACTCCCTCTGATTCTACCCATCACCAACACACGAGGCGCAATTTACAATGGCTAATCAACAAACCTACTCTCCTGTCCTTAGAACATGGGAGGAAACTAAAGTACTGATCGTAACCTTCCAGCCAACCATTACTCCTTGCCAAAATAATGGAGACATTCACAATGGTTCATACTGTCCCTCAGAATAGATATTGATGATTGGGCCACTACTGAGCTTTTAATTTGTTGGTCTTTACTGAGGTTTAAAAGCCCTTCCTTTTTAAACACAATACCAGAACTATACGACAGGAAGATGTAAATACAAAGAACTGCAGATGCTACTTTGCTAAATAAAAGTACAAAGTGTTGGAGTAACTCAGCAGGTTCACTCAGCATCTCTAGAGACCATGTTTAGGTACCGTTTTGGGTTGGAAACCTTCTTCAGAATGATGGTAGGGGTGGGAAGAAAGCTGGAAGAGAGATTGGGCAGGGTATTAGTTGATACTGTGATGGGGGGTTTTGATAGATAGATGGTGGACAAAGGCCCGAGAAGAAAAGGCAGAAAGTGTGAGACAAAAGGATTGAAGAGTTGAGAATTGTGAAAGCTGAGGACAAGGACAGTAAGCAGCAACTTATAACATGGAGTACTGCAGGAAAAGTGTGGTTCACAATGACTGCTAAACATGATGCCAAATTAAACTAATCTCTTCTGCCTACATGACCAATTTCCTCCATCCCCTACATATGCTTGTGCCAGTCTAAAAGCCTCCACTATCGTATTTCCTTCTAACACCAACCCTGGCAACATGTTCCAGACACCCATCGCTGCTGTGTGTAAAACTCACTCTGCACATCTCCTTTAAATGTTTCCCTTCTGACCTTACAGCTATGCCCTCTAGTATTTATCATATCCACCCTGGGAATTATATTCTGACTGGCTCCCCTCTCTTTGACTTTTGTAACTTTATAAACTTCTATCAGGTCTCCACTTGCCTCTGACGCTGCAGAGGAAACAATCCAAGTTTGTCCAACATTTGCTTATAGCTTCTTCTTCTTCTTGCGTATGGTGTGCACAGCCTAAAGTTGTAGGACAACTTGTTCTATTTGTTCTTATTTGATTGTGCACGCCAAGTTGATTGCATTCGTTGAAACAGGATGGACCACGTGAAGGTTGCAATCTCCCACCCCTGCTTATAGCTAATAACCTCTAATCCAGGCAGCATGTTTGTAAACCTCTTCTGCACCTCCCCAATGCCTTCACAACCTGCCTCTAAAACGGCGACTAGAACTGCTCGTGACCAAAACTTCTCAGCTAATATTGCAAGATATTAACTAATAATGACCTTCTAATGTTTCTCTAGTCATTAACTTTTAAAAAGAACCAATAATAAATATTTGCATGGAATTTAGTTATGTATGCTAAATATTTCAGCAACATTCCAGAGTATTAGGGAGTGGGTTGGATGAGGAATAACAGAATTTCAAGAGTCGAGAATTTTTATTGTTATCATATCATATAACTATTAAAACTCTCTTCGTTAGTTTGATTGGTTGTCAGTCACATCTCCTCCAAAACCCGACGCGGTAACGGAGACATTTTTACATATTCCGGTAGAGATTTACTTCATGAATTCAAAAATCTCCTCATCTGAAAATTTAGTTAATTATTTCCCAAGTTTTTTACTAAAATTGTTTAAAATCTAACTGAATCTGAAGCGAGCGGATGACGTCACGATGCGTTTGCTCCTCGCGACCAGCTGCGCAGACTTTTCAATGCGCAGGCAGTTACGTGGCCCAGCCGACACTAGTCCTGCCTGCCTGCACTTGGTCCATATCCCTCCAAACCTGTCCTATCAATGTACCTGTCTAATTGTTTATTAAACGTTGGTATAGTCCCAGCCGCAACTACCTCATCTGATAGCTTGTTCCATACACCCACTACCCTTTGTATGAAAAATTCCTCTCAGATTCCTATTAAATCTTTTCCCCTTCACCTTGAACCTATGTCCTCTGGTCCTCAATTCCCCCACTTGGCCAAGAGACTCTGCATTTACCCGATCTATTCCTCTCATGATTTTGTACACCTCTATAAGATCATCCCTCATCCTCCAACGCCCCAAGGAATAGAGACCGAGCCTACTCAACCTTTCCCTGTAGCTCACATCCTCTAATCCTGGCAAAATCCTTGTAATATTATTCCAGTTTTCACAGTTATTTTGCAAGTATTAAGAATATCCATAAATATGCAACGAGACCTGGGTGTCATGGTACACCAGTCATTAAAAGTAGGCATGCAGGTGCAGCAGGCAGTGAAGAAGGCGAATGGTATGTTAGCATTCATAGCAAAAGGATTTGAGTATAGGAGCAGGGAGGTTCTACTGCAGTTGTACAGGGTCTTGGTGAGACCACACCTGGAGTATTGCATACAGTTTTGGTCTCCTAATCTGAGGAAAGACATTCTTGCCATAGAGGGAGTACAGAGAAGGTTCACCAGACTGATTCCTGGGATGTCAGGACTTTCATATGAAGAAAGACTGGATAGACTCGGTTTGTACTCGCTAGAATTTAGAAGATTGAGGGGGGATCTTATAGAAACTTACAAAATTCTTAAGGGGTTGGACAGGCTAGATTCAGGAAGATTGTTCCCGATGTTGGGGAAGTCCAGAACAAGGGGTCACAGTTTAAGGATAAGGGGGAAATCTTTTAGGACCGAGATGAGGAAAACATTTTTCACACAGAGAGTGGTGAATCTGTGGAATTCTCTCCCGCAGAAGGTAGTTGAGGCCAGTTCATTGGCTATATTTAAGAGGGAGTTAGATGTGGCCCTTGTGGCTAAAGGGATCAGGGGGTATGGAGAGAAGGCAGGTACAGGATACTGAGTTGGATGATCAGCCATGATCATATTGAATGGCGGTGCAGGCTCGAAGGGCCGAATGGCCTACTCCTGTACCTATTTTCTATGTTTCTATGTTTCTATGTAAAAACATTAGCACTATTTCCTCCCAAAGTGAAAATGCGCAAAAAGTTTATCCGTCTCTCCAAATAAAAGGTTTACCTTTGCTTTAGGAAAATGTAATGATATACTGCCTTGCCATCCATCAAATCACTGCAAGCTCACTGCCTGGTTATTTAAAACATACCAGAATGCTCTCACAGATTACTCCATTAGCCCTGTAAGGTGAGAACAAGCTGGGGAGATAACCTATGTCTTTCTAATGGTAGAAGCGTAAAAGCTGCAGCAATAATATGGTTGATCTGTAAGCTTGATTTTACTTGTGCAATTCAAGTGAATGAAATCACCTTCTCACATTTGGTCTGTGCTGAATGCTAAGGCTGAAATAACTTAAATCTAGTTGCAGTCATACCACAATGACTGCTTTATTGCAAAGCAGTTTCTGCGAGTAAATGGCTGAGGATAATTTCCCATTATAGTGCAGCATCCATACTGGGTATTTTCTTTAGTGATGGGAACAGCAGTTATATACTCAATCATGACTGAGCTTATCTCAGATCCCACTGGGAATAAATGTTTGTCACGTCTTGCTACTGAATATCCTTCAGGCTACATGATCAGAGACCTCATGATTCACTGGTTCCTTCCAAGTGAACCCAATTATTTCCCAAAGCACCTGACTGTTTTTCTCAGTGACACCGCTTGCTCGATATGGGGACTGTTGGCAGGCAACTCCTTCGTATCTGAATAGCCTGTTTATCCCTTACATTACACCCAAACAGAACAACATTGCAGATTCATACTGCCCAGATCTGAGAATGCAATTCAAAATTATTAGGAAATCTCTGACTGGCAGGAGCTAGAGAGCAGAAAGTCAGGGAATTCAAATTAATACAGACAAATGCCGATTCAACACAAGACATATCCAACCAACACAGACCACCCATAAACAACACAAAATGACTGCCACCTATTTTATCTCTTACAAATTACACTCTTGCCCACGATCAAACTTTGAAGCACTTTCCCCATATTTCACTTTGAAGTACATAATGTTCTAATTTGAAGGATTAAGCAACTTGAACTTCTGGGAGGGGACGACGCTGAGACAAAATTTGACATCATAGTTAGACAGCCCATAAAGTCCCACAAGCCTACTCCACTATTCACTAAGATCATGGCTGTTCCTGTGCCATGTTCTCTATTCTCTAACCCCCATACACCAATTTCACAAAATCCATCCCTCTTATCCTTGAATAAACTCTATGACTGAGGATACCCAGTCCTCTGATTCAGACAATTCTGAATACAATCCCCAAAGTAAGAATTTGAATAATTCTGAAGAAATGTTCCAACCAAAATATTGCCTATCCATTTTCTCCAGTGAAACTGCCTGACCCGTGACCCAATGAATCTGTTCTTGTGATAGACACAAAGTGCGGGAGTAACTCAGCAGGTCAGGCAGCATCTCTGGAGAAAAAGGATGGGTGACGTTTCCCCTTTATCGGACAAAGTGTGGACGGGGGGGGGGGGGGGGGGGGTGGATAAGGCTGCAGAGGGAAGACAGCTGGAATGAACAAAATCAGAGATGGTCTAAGAGATAATGGCCTGGTGCTCTAGGAACGCTAGATCCACTAAAGATACATCTAGCTACAGACATTGCCCCTTCCCCCAGAATTCATGTTCATTAAGTTCAGAACTAACTTTACAAGCTTGGAACTATCTCATGTCTCAACCACATTGAGGAGTTTACATATTACCAATTATCGAACTGCAACCGGCACCTCATCCCAAAAGGTTATTTAAAGTTTGCCTCTCTTCCAGGACAAGAAGGAATATAAGACTGGAACAATTAATTGTCAGGAGACAGAAATGTCAATGATAAGCTTATACCCACAGAGAAGACAGCACTTGCCATCGCTGAAACAAATAGTACCGAGTCTACGGCCGGGGATTTAGTGAAACTTTTTTGCTTAAAGTGTCCTTACATCTCATTGCCTAAAATCCCAGCTGAGTCTGCATTTCCCACTGATTTTCAATCAGGGTATAAGAAGGCAGCTTAACTTTCTTCTTCACAAATCTATACAGTTTCTCCTTTCATATGTTTAGGAAAGGAGAGCACAGACGACAGCTCCTTCCACCCTCTCTCCCTTCCACCTTCCATCCTGCAAAAATAAACATTTTCCAGTCAAAGACCCAACTCACCCATAAAATCAAGTCCTATGTCAGATCCAAACTAAATGACCTTGGGACAGTACCAAAATCTTCAGAGCCGAAGCAATCAAAATGCTGTAATCCTTGGCTAACCACTGACCACCAAATTAAATTAACAATTATCTAAAAAAGGTCTTAGCAGAATCACTGGGGAAAATTATGTTTCACACTGAAGGAATGCAAGGTCCACCCACACAATACCCCAACCACACTGCTGGCAACCCTCAGTGTGCAATAGATGCACATGCACTGATGCTTCATAAATATGACATCCTGTATGCCTCATGCACCTTGTAGCCCACATTGTCATTAAGTTGCACTTATTTTCCCAGAATGAAGAGTCCTACAAAGGCATCATGCCTTAGAATACTGTATTTGCTTTTCTCACACAGCATTACCATTAAAAAAAGTCATCATCAGCATTTATTGGTGTAGCCAGAATATTTACATATTCAGAAACATAGAAACATAGAAAATAGGTGCAGGAGTAGGCCATTCGGCCCTTCGAGCCTGCACCGCCATTCAATATGATCATGGCTGATCATCCAACTCAGTATCCTGTACCTGCCTTCTCTCCATACCCCCTGATCCCTTTAGCCACAAGGGCCACATCTAACTCCCTCTTAAATATAGCCAACTAACTGGCCTCAACTAGCTTCTGTGGCAGAGAATTCCAGAGATTCACTATTCTCTCTGTGAAATCCTATATGTGTTTAAAATCCTATATTAATATAGCCCAACATTTCTAGATATATTATTTGTTTATATTTTTTTATCTTATTTGGAAATATTCAAGAACATTATTATGCTACATTAAAAAGAGTTTTGGTCAATTATTTGATATTTAAATTGATAAATTCCAAAAATGTCAATTCAAAATAATGTCAATTCATTTACCCTTATTGCAATCACTTTGCCACACTGAAGATTGGTCATTCTGTTGTGCGCTCTATAGTGAATGGAGGAAGCAATTTTGCTCAGTAGATTTGCAATACAAGAATACAGCTGATACCCTTTTTACACATTATAAATATTAAGCAACGTGCCTTTTACAGGCACAAAGGAAACAATAATCTTTGATCAAGAAGGTAGAGTGTAAGACAGCTGAGCAGGCAGGGGCTGCATGTTGCTGGATTGTATGTTCAGTGTGCTGTACATTGAAGAAAATAATTAAATCTCAGTTCTAATCTAACAGCGGGATCAAACTTATACACGAGTCTACACACAGCCCTATATGTAAAAACAAAACAAAGATTCCGAAATCAAGTCATTTTGATCAACAATCAAAATCATAATTGTTTAAATAAAATATTTTGATACACTGATCATGTATATTATGTGCAATGTAACACAAGAATATTTGAAAAATAAAACGGTTTTATTCCCCCCCCCAAAAAAAACTATTAAAAATGTTAATGATTGAAAAAGGACACAGCTGTTTAGGTAGAACGAATGAATGACAAGAGATTATTCATATAGTTGTCAATTGTCATTATAATTGTCTCTCGCCAAACAGAACAATAATAAATAATGAGATACGACCACCAAAGACACATTCATAACATTGTTATTTTTACAATTTCAAATAATTTTCCAATGTTTCAAGTGGATCTCCTCAGATAAGCTATTTTTATTTTTCCTCGTTTTAAGTATGCCTAACACCCCAGAGAAACCTAAAACCCTCACATTTTAGTAGTCTCCTGTAATCGCTGCAAATGAAGATGCAGGGCAAAATGCATAGGAAGGAACTGCAGATGCTGCTTTACACCGAAAATAGACATTAAAAGCAAATATGAATTGTAATGAAAGACTTCCATCCCATCATCTTCAATTATTGTTAATATATAAGCAGCAATGATGTTCCACAGTAATTTACTAGGTGATGCATCTTGATTTGAATATTATATCACCATTAACCTTCCTTTCTATGGCCTAACTATTGAAGTAAAAAGCAATCAAAACTCCACTATTAACCATTTCAACATTTTCCCTCACAATCTCCATTCTCCTCATTGACAAATGTGGGGGAGTTGATGACCCTGCAGAGGAGGGCAGAAGCAGATGTCATGGATTTAATAGAAGGAATGGTCTCTTTACAACTATTATCAAGAGAAACCTCTTCCCTCCAGAAGAAGTGGTAAAACCGTGGCATTCTCTATTGTAGAGTACGATGGAAGCTCAACCACAGAGTTTATTCCGAAAAACTCAACAGGTTTCTGAAAATTAAGGGAATCAAGGGATAAGGAGAAAATCTTCTCCCATCGCTCCGTCTACTCCTCCACTGCAGCCACCTCCTCCTCATCCTTCTCTCTTGCAGTCGCGACTTCCAAGGTTGAGTATGTCGGCGACTCCAGGGGAGAAGGAGGGGGAGGTGGTGGTGGAGGGAGAGGAAGAGGCCGAGTGGACAAAGCAACGGCCAACAGGATGAAGTGGCAGCTGGTGAAAGGGGAGGGAGCCCCATGGTGACCGAGCGAGTCCTGTCGATGGCAGTGGCCAGAGCGAAGTGCCATTGGCCAGGGACTGCAACATGAGCCTCAACAACAGCAGCATCAACCGAACAGTGCAGCTGCTGATGATGAAGAAGGGCTCGCTGGTGCACCTTGTGGAAGATGTTGACAACTTGGCCAGAGCAATAAGCAGCTGGGGAGGAAGAGTGAGCCGGGAGCGGCATCGGCAGACATTGGTAGGTCCACCCGCTATTATGGAAATACATTATTAAGAGATCCATTAAAGTGAGGGATTAATATATATTCATATATATATATATATATATATATTAGAGAGAATAGTTGCAGGGCAATATTTCGTGGATTGGTCTAATGTACGATGGGCTGAATGGCTTCATGCCAGAAGGAAGGAAGTATATATATATATTCTTCCTTCCTTCTGACATGAAGCCATTCAGCCCATCGTACATTAGACCAATCCATGAAATATTGCCCTGCAACTATTCTCTCTGATATACCCACCACTGTCACCAGCACCCATTCAATTCTCCTGTCCCCCGCCAACATTTATAATTTACAGTAGCCGGTGATAGTACCAATCAATACAACTTTGGTGTTATGGGAGGAGCATATACCTCTACATAGTCATAGAGTCATAGAGTGATACAGTGTGGAAACAGGCCCTTCGGCCCAACTTGTCCACACCGGCAGACATGTCACAGCTAAACTAGTCCCACCTGCCTGCATTTGGTCCATATACATCCAAACCTATCCTATCTACCTGTCTAACTGTTTCTTAAATGTTGGGGATAGTCCCTGTCTCAACTACCTCCCCTGGCAGCTTGCTCCGTACACCCACCACCCTTCGTGTGAAATAATTACCCCTCAGATTCCTATGAAATCTTTTCCCCTTCGCCTTAAACCTATGTCCTCTGGCCCTTGATTCGCAATAGACAATAGGTGCAAGAGTAGGCCATTCGGCCCTTCGAGCCAATCACCTACTCTGGGCAAGAGACTCTGTGCATCTACCTCCTCTCATAATTTTATACATCTCAATAAGATCACCCCTCATTCTCCTGCTCTCCAGGAATAGTCCCAGCCTATGCAACCTCTCCCTAAAGCTCAGATCCCCTAGCCCTGGCAACATCCTTGTAAATCGTCTGTGTATCCTTTCCAGCTTGACAACATCTTTCCAATAACATGGTGCCCAGAACTGAAAACAATACTCTAAATGCAGCCTCACCAACGTCTTATACAACTGCAACATGACCTCCCAACTTCTGTACTCAATACTCTGACTGATGAAGGCTAATATGCCAAACGCCTTTTTGACCACCCTATCTACCTGCGACTCCACCTTCAATGAACAGTGTACCTGCACTCCTAGACCCTTCTGCTCTGAGGAGGAGGATTTCCAGGAATGTATAAGGGATGTTTTTTTTAAACCAATATGTAGAAGAACCGACTAGAGGACCGGCCATCCTTGACTGGGTATTGTGTAATGAGGAGGGACTAGTTAGCGATCTTGTGTGCAAAGCCCCTTGGGCAACAGTGACCATAATATGGTGGAATTCTGCATTATGATGGAAAGTGACACGGTTAATTCAGTGATTAGGGTCCTGAACTTAAAGAAAGGAGACTTTGAAGGTATGGGATGGGCATTGGCTAGTATAGACTGGCAAATTATACTTAAAGGGTTGACGGTGGGAATCCAATAGCAAAGATTTAAAGACCGCATGGATGAACTCCAAAAATTATTCATCCCTGATTGGAAAATAAAATAAAATGGGGAAGGTGGCTAACGAGGGAAATCAAGGATAGTGTAAAATCCAAGGAAAAGGCATATAAATAGGCCAAATGAAGCAGCAAACCAGAAAAAGCTTATTTTGATACGTAAAAAGAAAAAGATTAGTGAAGTTTGTTACAATCGTTCCTTACGTAGGTTCCTTACAATCGGAGACAGGTGAATTTATAAAGGAAACATGGAAATGGCAGAACAGTTAAATGAGTACTTTGGTTCTGTCTTCACTAAGGAAGACACAAACAATCTCCCAGAAATACTAGGAGACTGAGGATCTAGTGGGAGGGAGGAACTGAAGGGAATCCACATTAGTCAGAAAATGGTGTTAGGTAAACTGATGGGACTGAAGGCAGATAAATCCCCAGGGCCTGCTTGTGTTTTCTACGAGATCTTCGGTTTCCTCCCACACTCCGAAGACATAGAAACATAGAAAATAGGTGCAGGAGTAGGCCATTCGGCCCTTCGAGCCTGCACCGCCATTCAATATGATCATGGCTGATCATCCAACTCAGTATCCAGTACCTGCCTTCTCTCCATACCCCCTGATACCTTTAGCCACAAGGGACACATCTAACTCCCTCTTAAATATAGCCAATGAACTGGCCTCAACTACCTTCTGTAGCAGAGAATGCCACAGATTCACCACTCTCTGTGTGAAAAATGTTTTTCTCATCTCGGTCCTAAAAGATTTCCCCCTTATCCTTAAACTGTGACCCCTTGTTCTGGACTTCCCCAACGTCGGGAACAATCTTCCTGCATCTAGCCTGTCCAACCCCTTAAGAATTTTGTAAGACGTACAGGTTTGTAGGTTAATTGGCTTGGTATAAATGTAAATTGTCCCGAGTGTGTGCAGGATAGCGTTAGTGTGCAGGTATTGCTGGTCGGTGCACACTCGCTCATGTATCGTCTCTCCGCAGACTGGTTAGCATGCAACAAAAGCTTTTCACTGTACCTCTGTATGCGTGACACTAAACTAAACTCAAACTTCAAATTTCAAGCCACCAAGTAATTGAAATTGTTTTACTGTATATGCATTTGTCCTAGAAATAGAACCCCGCACCATATTCTGTGTCCGTATGGCTGCCTCACGCACCTTGTATGCTTTTCATAAGTGATTATTTATTATTCCCAAATCAGCAGTTACACAAGGACCCAAAGTGAAGTCTCTCAGTCCCAAAGCTGAATTTGCCAGCACTAAAGGACACCCACCACACAGCGGGACATCACTTAGCATTTATGAGCAATGAAAGCATAAACACAAAACATTAATACTGAAAATCTTTTCATAAAATAATGTTTCTATTGAAATTGAACACTGAAATGACATTTCAGTAATGCCACCTTAAGATGCCACTGTGGTCCCCTTTCTCATGACCAAGACAAACAGATTTTTTGTGTAATAACTCAGTTACCAATAAATCAATAGGAACTGACTGATGAGCAACAGGCCTAACCCTCTCAGCAAACAGACAGCTGTTCTCTCAATCTGATTTACCACTTCAAGATCCACTACACTTAAAGGCACATTTTCCTGCCTTTCATTATTTGTGTGTATATTTGGCAAAATTTGACAAGGAAAGGAATATCTCTGCAGCAGGCTGAGTGATTAAAAGATTTCATGAGGGCATACGTGCCTGGGCAAACAATGAGTCGATAATGGCCAGGGTGTAATATCCCTCAGTGTTGAGAGAATTGGTTACAAAGCCAATCAAAGCACACATGGTTTCAGTTGCACGGATTTTTAAAGATTGTCTTTGTTAAGATCACTGGCTGAAATCAATACAAATCAAAATATTCTTTGTGAGCAAATTGGACGAGGCAGCAGCAGAAACATGAGTATTATAAGAAATAATAACAAATGTCTTTAAAACCCACAGAAACTTGCTATCGCCAGAGCCATAAAGATTGTAAAAGACAATGGATTTCAAAAGCCATCAAAATGAAGCATGGGTAGCTTTCCATCACAGGGGGAAATAAAATGAAGAATCACTGTCAATAGATAGCTGCTGGGCAGACTTGTATGGCACAACTATATTTTTCATTAGAGTTAAGTATTTTGCTAAAAAAAACAGGCACAAGAACATTGTTTGAAATAAGGTGGAAGTGGATCCAGTGAGTTGTGCGGCAGAGCTTTCTCCCCTCCAAAGTTCAGCAAAATAAGCAACTTCTTTCGTTACTAAGTAACAGAACTCCACTATTGGGCTAAGCAATAGCAACATTACCTAACAGATCTGATGCCAATTTCAGCATTGTTTTTACTTCAAATTTCCAGCAAGTATTCTGCTTCCCATTAATATACATCCATGAATTTAGCCCCCATCCGAGATGTTATTTTCGCAAATTATAACTTCACTAGGACCAAGTGCAGACCCCAAGTGCTCCCCCAACGCAAGATTCCACAACTCACCCGTTCCCCCAACATAATATTCCACCACTCACGCATAGCCCCCAACTGCTCAGGTGTGGTTCATTTCTCATGCCCCAGCACTCCCTCCTCCTCCTCTTCACCCTCCCTCTTCAATCCCTAGAGAGGGAGGGGGGTAGAGAGGGAGGGGGGGCAGAGAGGGAGGAGGAGGGGCTGGGGTAGAGATGGAGAGGGAGGGGGGGTAGAGAGGGAGGGGAGGGGTGGAGAGGGAAGGGAGGGTAGTAGAGAGGGAGGGGGGGCAGAGAGGGAGGGTGGTAGAGAGGGAGGAGGAGGGGCTGGGGTAGAGATGGAGAGGGAGGGGAGGGGTGGAGAGGGAGGGGAGGGTAGTAGAGAGGGAGGGTAGAGGGAGGGGGAGGGGGTAGAGAGGAAGAGGGGCAGTGAGGGAGGCGGTTGAGAGAGAGAAGGATAGGGGAAGAGGGAGAGGGAGGGGGATAGAGTGGGGTGAGGGAGGATATAGAGAGAGAGGGCAAGGGAGGGAGGGAGGTGGTAGAGAGGGAGGGGGTAGAGAGGAGCGGTGGGAGTGAGGGTAGATAGGGAGGGGGCATCTCCCTCCTCCACCCACCAGTCAATGAAAGTAAGCATGCAAGTGGAGCAGGCAGTGCAGAAAGCGAATGGCATGTTGGCCTTCAAAACAAGAGGAGTTGAGTATAGGAGCAAAGAGGTCCTTCTGCAGTTGTACAGGGCCCTGGTGAGACCACACCTGGAGTATTGTGTGCAGTTTTGGTCCCCTAATTTGAGGAAGGACATTCTTGCTACTGAGGGAGTGCAGCGTAGGTTCACAAGGTTAATTCCCGGGATGGCGGGACTGTCATGTGCTAAGAGAATGGAGCGGCTGGGCTTGTATACTCTGGAATTTAGAAGGATGAGAGGGTATCTTATTGAAACATATAAGATTATAAAGGGTTTGGACACGCTAGAGTCAGGAAACATGTTCCCAATGTTGGGGGAGTCCAGAACCATGGGCCACAGTTTAAGAATAACGGGCAAGGCATTTAGAACAGAGATGAGGAAACACTTTTTCACACAGAGAGTTGTGAGTCTGTGGAATTCTCTGACTCAGAGGGTGGTGGAGGCCGGTTTTCTGGATACTTTCAAGAGAGAGCTTGATAGGGCTCTTAAAGATAGCGGAGTCAGGGGATATGGGGAGAAGGCAGGAACGGGATACTGATTGTGGATGGTCAGCCATGATCACATTGAATGGCGGTGCTGGCTCGAAGGGCCGAATGGCCTACTCCTGCACCTATTGTCTAAAGTCTATTGTCTATTGTGAGAGGGGCAGAGTTTACAGAGGGGGTGGTAATTGCTTGGAATGCACTGCTGGGGTGGTGGTGGAGGCAAATATAATAGTGGCATTTAAAATACTTTTGGATAGGCATATGTTATGAATCATGTGCAGGCAGATAAGAATTAAATGGAATCATGTTCAGCACAGACATTATGGGTCGAAGGGCCTGATCTTGTGTTTTACTGTTTCAAGTTCAAGTTCAAGTTCAAGTGAGTTTATTGTCATGTGTCCCTGTATAGGACAATGAAATTCTTGCTTTGCTTAAGCACACAGAAAATAGTAGGCATTTACTACAAAACAGATAAATGTGTCCATATACCATGATATAAATATATACACACATGAATAAATAAACTGATAAAGTGCAAATAGCAGAAAGTGGTTATTAATAATCAGAGTTTTGTCCGAGCCAGGTTTAATAGCCTGATGGCTGTGGGGAAGTAGCTATTCCTGAACCTGGTTGTTGCAGTCTTCAGGCTCCTGTACCTTCTACCTGAAGGTAGCAGGGAGATGAGTGTGTGGCCAGGATGGTGTGGGTCTTTGATCATACTGCCAGCCTTTTTGAGGCAGCGACTGCGATAGATCCCCTCGATGGAAGGAAGGTCAGAGCCGATGATGGACTGTGCAGTGTTTACAACTTTTTGTAGTCTTTTCCTCTCCAGGGCGCTCAAATTGCCGAACCAAGCCACGATGCAACCGGTCAGCATGCTCTCTACTGTGCACCTGTAGAAGTTAGAGAGAGTCTTACTTGACAAACCGACTCTCCGTAATCTTCTCAGGAAGTAGAGGCGCTGATGAGCTTTTTTGATAATTGCGTTAGTGTTCTCGGACCAGGAAAGATCTTCAGAGATGTGCACGCCCAGGAATTTGAAGCTCTTGACCCTTTCAACAATCGACCCGTTGATATAAATGGGGCTGTGGGTCCCCCTCCTACTCCTTCCAAAGTCCACAATTAGTTCCTTGGTTTTGCTGGTGTTGAGGGCCAGGTTATTGCGCTGGCACCATATGGACAGCCGCTCGATCTCCCTTCTATATTCTGACTCATCCCCATCAGTGATACGCCCCACAATAGTGGTGTTGTCAGCGAACTTGATGATGGAGTTCGCACTTTGGTTGGCTATGCAGTCATGGGTATAGAGTGAGTACAGCAGGGGGCTGAGCACGCACCCTTGAGGTGCTCCCGTGCTGATTGTTATCGAGGCTGACACATTTCCACCAATACGAACAGACTGTGGTCTGTGGATGAGGAAGTCGAGGATCCAATTGCAGAGGGATGCGCAGAGACCCAGTTCTGCGAGTTTGGTAACCAGTTTGGAGGGGATGATTGTGTTGAATGCCGAGCTGTAATCGATGAATAACAGCCTGACATATGAGTTTTTGTTGTCCAAGTGGTCCAGTGTGGAGTGGAGGGCCAGCAAGATCGCATCCACCGTTGATCTGTTGTGGCGGTAAGCGAACTGCAGTGGGTCCAGGTTTTTGTCGAGGTAGGAGTTGATTTGCTCCATGATCAGCCTCTCAAAGCACTTCATCACCACCGACGTTAGTGCCACTGGTCGATAGTCATTGAGGCACGTCACCTTACTCTTCTTGGGCACCGGTATAATTGATGCCTTTTTAAAGCAGGTGGGGACCTCAGACCTCAGAAGTGAGAGGTTGAAAATGTCCGTAAAAACTCCCGCCAGTTGGTCCGCACAGGTTTTTAGAACACGACCGGGTATACCATCAGGACCAGGTGCTTTTCGGGGGTTCACCCCTCTGAAGGATTTCCTGACGTCAGCCTCTGTGACTGAGACTGAAATGCCATCAAGCGAATGGGGGATCGGGAAGGCACATCAGTATTCTCCCTGTCAAAGCGTGCGTAAAACGCATTGAGCTCGTCAGGGAGTGATGTTACACTGACATTCGAGCTGCCTCCTGGTTTCGCCTTCTATGTTTTATGTTCTATATTATGATCCAGTTGTACAAAACATTGGTGAGGCTGTACTTGGAGTGTTGTGTGGAGTTTTGATCACCCTGTTATGGGAAAGATGCCATAAAGGAGGAAATGTGCAGAGCGGATGTTGCCAGGACATGAAGGCCTGAGATATGGGAAGAGGTGGGCAGACTAGGACTTTATTCCATGGAGCGCTGGAGGGTGATCTTATAGAGGTTCATAAAATAATGAGAGTAGGTAGGGTGAATGCACAGAGTGTGTTTCCAATATTAAGGGAATCAAGAACTAGTGGGTATATATTTAAGGTGCGAGGGGAAATGGGAATTTTTTTCACAAAGAGCATGGTGAATATATGGGGAAGAGCTGCCAGAGGAAGTAACTGCAACAGGTACAATAACAACATTTCAGGGACATTTGGACAGGTACATGGATAGGAAAAACTTAGAGGGATATGAGCCAATCACAGGCTAATGGGACGAGCATAGATGGGACATCTGTCAGTGTGTAGAGTCAGACTGAAGGACCTGTGTCCATGCTGTGTGGCTCTCTGACTATTTATGGTAGAGGTGAAGCTCCATTTAAGGGGAAGAGGAGTCAACTTAGCCCAGAGCTTACGTGGATTTTGAACAAGCAGCAACAAAGAGAAGCAGGGAGAAGAACTGATTGGCTGAAGCCCGTGGGAAAGGTGAGTAAGTCACAGGGGAAAAACAGTTTAAAACTGAGGAATTTGGTTTGTAAATTGGTAAATTAGGCAATTTATCAGTCAAAATAAGCAAGGCTGCTCTAAGGGAGCGGCAGTGGGGGAAGCGGACTTGTGAGTAAAGTGTGAGTCTTTGGCTCGAGAGTCTTCGGCATGGAGGCTGAGGAGAGGAGGCTACGCCAAATGCTGGACAGGGAGAGACGAAAGAAGGAGATGTCAGGCAAGCTGATTCAGTGTGATGCTTGCAGTATGTGGGAGGTCAAGGACACTGCCGTTGCCTCTAGCTGCTACAAATGAGAGAAGTGCATCCAGGTACAGCTCCTGAAGGACCGTGTTGGGAAAATGGAGAAACAAGTGGATGACCTCAGGTTCGTCCAAGAAACTGAGTCGTTCCTCAACAAGTCCTACAGTAAGATTCTTACACCTAAGGTGCTGGAAGAGAGAAGGTGGGTGATGGTGAGAAAGGGATGGAAACATGGAATGCAAAGGTCCCCGGGTGTTGTACCTCTTGAGAACAGGTTCACCCACTTAGAAGGGACAAAAGACGTTAACACATTGAACGGCGGACTGGCATGTGAAGCAAAAAGTGCTGTTGAGCCAAAACCAAAGTGACCGACGTCAGGCAACGCAGTGGTAGTTGGAGACTCCATTGTGAGAGGTACGGACAGGGGTTTCTGCGGCAACAGACGGGATTCGAGGATGGTGTGCTGCCTCCCTGGTGCCAGGATCCAGGATGTCACGGACAGAGTGCAGAAAATCCTCAAGGATGAAGGTGAACAGCCGGAAGTTGTAGTGCATGTTGGCACAAACGATGTCAGAAAGAAGGGGATGAATATTCTGGCGTGACTTTAGAGAGCTCGGAAAAGTGCTGTAAAGCAGGACCTCCAGGGTGGTTATCTCTGGTTTGCTTCCAGTTCCTCGTGCTGGCAAGAGCAGGAACAGGGAGATACAGGACCTGAATGTGTGGCTGATGAACTGGTGCAGGGGGCAGGGATTTAGATTCTTAGATCATTGGGATCAGTTTTGGAGTAAGGGGGAACTGGACAAAAGGGACGGATCGCACCTTGACAGGTGGGGGACCGGCATTCTGGCAGGCAGGTTTGCCACTGCGACACGGGTGCTTTTAACCTAAATAAGGGGGCGGGGGGGGGGGGGGGGGTTGTGAAATGGGATAGTCAAGGACGGAGTTAAAGGGAAAGGGAGTAAAGGGATAGTTAATGACCCCAGAATTAACGGGAAAGAAAGCTCACAAAGGCATAGGAGAGTATGGCCAAGTTTAATAGGGATCGATGTGAAAGGTGAGATGCGTAAGGAATTAAAAGTATTGTATTTGAATGCGCGAAGTATAAGAAGTAAAGTAGATGAGCTTGAGGCTCAGTTAGAGGTTGGTGGTTATGACATTGTGGGGATTACCGAGACGTGGCTGCAGGAGGATCAGGCCTGGGAACTTAATATTTAGATTCAGATTCAGATTCAATTTTAATTGTCATTGTCAGTGTACAATACAGAGACAACGAAATGCATTTAGCATCTCCCTGGAAGAGCGACATAGCAAATGATTTGAATAAATAATAAGTGATAATAAGTGTCCGGGGGGTGGGGGGGTGATTGGCAGTCACCGAGGTACGTTGTTGAGTAGAGTGACAGCCGCCGGGAAGAAGCTGTTCCTGGACCTGCTGGTTCGGCAACGGAGAGACCTGTAGCGCCTCCCGGATGGTAGGAGGGTAAACAGTCCATGGTTGGGGTGAGAGCAGTCCTTGGCGATGCTGAGCGCCCTCCGCAGACAATGCTTGCTTTGGACGGACTCAATGGAGGGGAGCGAGGAACCGGTGATGCGTTGGGCAATTTTCACCACCCTCTGCAATGCCTTCCGGTCGGAGACAGAGCAGTTGCCATACCATACTGTGATGCAGTTGGTAAGGATGCTCTCGATGGTGCAGCGGTAGAAGTTCACCAGGATCTGAGGAGACAGATGGACCTTCTTCAGTCTCCTCAGGAAGAAGAGACGCTGGTGAGCCTTCTTGATCAGAGTTGAGGTATTGTGGGTCCAAGAGAGGTCATCGGAGATGTTGACTCCCAGGAACCTGAAGCTAGAAACACGTTCCACCTCCGTCCCGTTAATGTGGATGGGGGTGTGCGTGCCGCCCCTGGACTTCCTGAAGTCTACAATGAGCTCCTTGGTCTTCTTGGAGTTAAGGGCCAGGTTGTTGTCAGCGCACCATGCTGCTAAGTGCTGGACCTCCTCCCTGTAGGCCGACTCATCGTTGTTGCTGATGAGGCCAATCACCGTTGTATCGTCTGCATACTTGATGATGGTGTTAGTACCATGTACAGGTGTGCAGTCATAGGTGAAGAGGGAGTAGAGGAGGGGGCTCAGCACACAGCCCTGTGGAACGCCGGTGTTCAGGGTGAGGGTAGAAGAGGTGTGCTTGTCTAACCTAACAGACTGGGGTCTGTTGGTTAGAAAGTCCAGTATCCAGTTGCAGAGGGAGGGGTCGATGCCCAGGTTACCGAGTTTGGTGATCAGTTTTGATGGTATAATATAGGGTTATACATCCTATAGAAAGGACAGGCAGGTGGGCAGAGGAGGGGCAGTAGCTCTACTGGTGAGGGATGGAATTCAGTCCCTTGCGAGGGAAGACATGGGGACTGATGAGGTAGAGTCACTGTGGATTGAGTTGAAGAATTGTAAAGGCAAGAAGACACTAATTGGTGTTATCTACAGACCCCCAAATAGTAGCCCAGATGTAGGGTGTAAGTTGCAGCAGGAGTTAAAACTGGCATGTAACAAAGGTAATGCCACTATGGTGATGGGGGATTTCAATATGCAGGTAGACTGGGAAAATCAGGTTGGTTCAGGAACCCAAGAAAGGGAGTTTGTCGAGTGCCTCCGAGATGGATTCTTAGAGCAGCTTGTAATGGAGCCGACCAGAGAAAAGGCAATTCTGGATTTAGTGTTGTCCAATGAACCAGATTTGATAAGAGAACTCAAGGTAAAGGAACCGCTTGGAGGTAGTGATCATAATATGATTAGTTTTAATCTGCAATTTGAGAAGGAGAAGGTTAAATCGGAAGTGTCAGTGATGTAGTTGAACAAAGGGGACTATGAAGGCATGAGAGAGGAGCTGGCCAAGGTAGACTGGAAAGGGATCCTAGCAGGAATGACGGTGGAACAGCAATGGCAGGAATTTCTGGGCATAATCTGGAAGACGCAGGATGATTTCATTCCAAAAAGGAAGAAAGATTCTAAGGGGAGTAGGAGGCAACCGTGGCTGACAAGAGAAGTTAGGGATAGAATAAAATTAAAAGAAAAGATGTATAACACAGCAAAGAGTAGCCGGAAGCCAGAGGATTGGGAAACATTCATAGGACAACAGAAGGAAACAAAACGGGCAATACGGGCTGAAAAGATGAAGTACGAAGGGAAGCTGGCCAGGAATATAAAGAAGGACAGTAAAAGCTTCTTTAGATATGTTAAGGGAAAAAGAGTAGCAAAGTCAAATGTGGGTCCCTTGAAGGCAGTACAGGTGAAACTATTATGGGGACCAAGGAAATGGCAGAAGAGTTGAACAGGTACTTCGGATCTGTCTTCACTAAGGAAGACACAAACAATCTCCTAGAAGTACTGGATGACAGGGGATCTAAGGAGGTAGAGGAACTGAAATACATTTTCATTAGGCGAGAAATAGTATTGGGTAGGCTAATGGGACTGAAGGATGATAAATCTCCTGGGCCTGATGGTCTGCATTCCAGGGTCCTCAGGGAGGTGGCTCTAGAAATAGTGGATGCATTGGTGATCATTTTCCAATGTTCAATATATTCAGGATCAGTTCCTGTGGATTGGAGGATAGCTAATGTTATCCCACTTTTCAAGAAAGGAGCGAGAGAGAAAACGAAGAATTACAGACCAGTTAGCCTGACTTCGGTGGTGGGAAAGATTCTGGAGTCAATTATTAAAGAGGTAATAAAGGGGCATTTGGATAGCAGTAAAAGGATTTGTCCAAGTCAGCATGGATTTATGAAAGGGAAATCATGCTTGACTAATCTTCTGGAATTTTTTGAGGATGTGACAAGTAAAATGGATGAAGGGGAGCCAGTGGATGTAGTGCGTCTGGACTTTCAGAAAGCCTTTGATAAGGACCTGCATGGGAGACTGGTGACTAAAATTAGAGCACATGGTATTGGGGGTAGGGTGGTGACGTGGAAAGAAAATTGGTTGGCAGACAGGAAGCAAAGAGTAGGAGTGAACAGGTCCTTTTCAGAATGGCAGACAGTGGCGAGTGGAGTGCCGCAAGGCTCGGTGTTGGGGCCGCAACTGTTTACCATATATATTAATGATTTGGAAGAGGGAAATACAATACAATACCGTTTATTGTCATTTGAACCTCTAATGAAGTTCAAACGAAATTTGGTTTCTGCAGTCATACAAGAAAAGAACCAAGACACACACCAACACAATTTACACAAACATCCATCACAGTGAATCTTCTCCTCCATGTGATGGAAGGCAAAGTCTTGTCTCTCCCCTGCTCTCCATTCTTCTCCCGATGTCAAAGCCCCCGGCGGGCAATGGTAAGTCCCGCGGCCATTAAGACCGCGCCGGGCGATGTAAGGCCGCGCTCCGGGTCTTGATGTTGGAGACACCGACGGGCGCTAGCAAGTCCCGCGCCGGGTGATGTAAGGCCCCGCTCCGAGTCATCTAAACCCCGCAATTCGGGCGGGAGAAGTTGCCATTGTGGGAGCTCCGAAAAGCGGTCTCCCACCAGGGACCCGTGAGCTCCCGATGTCACCGTCCACCAGGCCTGCGGCTGGAGCCCCCGAAGCTCCGGAGTTGGGTCACAGCCGCGCGCCACCACAGCTCTCCATGCTCCGAAGCAAGCCAGCCCCACGAAGGTAGGTCCGCAGGCTCCACGACTGGAGCCCCCAGGTCGTTCCGGTTGGAGGACACTCCACGGTGCTAGGCCCCAACGACAACGGAGACCGGACAGGGAAAAGGTCGGGTCACCCGTACAGGGAAGAGATTTAAAAGTAACCCCTCAATATTCAACTGCTGTTCAAACTTCAATATTGTTACTGTTCGGCACCCCAATTTTCAAAATTCTGCAAATTACCACTAACAAAAAGTGGCCTTGATCAGGTATTTAACTACTATGCGTAGGAAGGAATTGGAGATGCCGAGTTTAAACCGAAGATAGACACAAAATGCTGGAGTAACTCAGCAGGACAGGCAGCATCTCTGGTGAGGAATGGGTGATGTTTCAGATCGAGACCCTTCTTCAGACTGATTTTTTTAACAAATTTAATGACTATGGACTGATACAAGCAGGGGTCTGGTTATTTAACAGCGAAGGATTCATGCCTTAACCCAGGGAATAATGTCTACCATCCGTAAGGCATATGCAAGTCCAAAAATCCACGTGAGAAATTATAAGAAATGTCAAACCAACACTGAGTTTGTTTGCTAAACATGCTGTGGATTGTTGTAATGTCAATCTTGCAATCCATAGACATATAGTTATTGCAATTACAAAGCTTTTACGATGTGCACTGCTGGGAATGACAATTTCCCTGACTGGGACTTCAATTCAGGTATAATTTAGATTTACAGAAACTGTGCAGGTTTTCACTCAGTCTGGCTTTAAGGCAGAACCAGTCTGTCCAAGAAATATCTAAAATGTTAAGGTTGCAAATCAAAATCTGCAAATTCAACCCTTAATAACCATTTATTGTTTATTAAATGAACTGCACAGTTGTTACATCCCTCTAACCGTTCTATTTTGATTTGAATTATTTCCACTCAAACCTGCTTACATCTTATATGAAACAACTTACCAAAAACATGTACTGTAGTTCATTTTCTGTGGAATATAATTTTGCTGATACCAGTTACCAATATATAAAGTGTAGTGGTTATAATTTATGTTATGTAATTCTTAGTTGATTATTGTCACAAATATGACCTTACAAAAGAAACATAATCCTATATTTACACTACATAGGATACAGCATTTAAGGAGCATAATAATAGAGCCAAGAACTTTGAAAGGAATACTCATTAGCACCAATACATAATGGACATTGGAATTGAAACAGATACCTTTATTCTCTTTGTAGTTAAGAAAATATTCCACAATTCTCATTCGATATTTCTTAGATCTAGAGACCAGTGCTGCTGAAGATTAATAGGTCTGCTTAGAACTTTAAGGTTCACATTTCCCCTAATGCTATTAGTTGTCAAAGTCAACAAATTATGTTATTGCCCTGAGTGTTTAGCTGTGTACAAACAGGCAAAATATTCCCTGGGTGTGGCTGAGGTACCAAATGCATAGAGTTCTTCATGTGGGGTAAGCTTTCATGTGGGGTAAGCTTTCATGTGGGGTAAGCTTTCAATATCTTTTCCCACAGATTTCTTCCAAAAGCCTGTAAAAATAAATTATGTTACTAATATAAGAAGATGAAATGTAGTGTTGTATATTCCAATATCTTTCAAACTTCCCATTGTAAGCTGAAAAGCAGTTTACTGTCATAGTCGTACAACATATAAATACATCATTCAGCCCAATCTATAGACTATCAAGCAACCATTAATGCCAATCCCATTTCCCCCCATATTCCCATCAACTCTTCCCAGATTCTAACACTCAGTAGAGGGCATTTGGTCAGTATTAGAATTGTATGATAGATTTTTGAAAATAAAACAGCTGAACAATCTGCAAAATAGGTTAAAATGTGGATTTTAGTGTGGTTTCGTCACACTTGGACTGGATGATTGTTCCGCAGAGTATTTGCACTTATTCTGCAGGAGTGACCCTGAGCATCCTGTTGCCCGCACTTCAATTCTCCATCCATTCCAACATTGACCTTTCTATGCCGTCCTGCACTATTACAATAAGGCCTAACACAAGCTTGTGAAATAACACTTTATTTTCTGTTAGTGCACATTGCAGTTCAGACTCAATATTGAATTCTGTAACTTTAGATAACCCACTACTTCTCTCCACCTCAGATTCAGATTCAGATTCAGATTCAATTTTAATTGTCATTGTCAGTGTACAATACAGAGACAACTAAATGCATTTAGCATCTCCCTGGAAGAGCGACATAGCAAATGATTTGAATAAATAATAATAAGTGTCGGGGGGGGGGGGGGGGGGGGGGGTGATTGGCAGTCACCTATATTGCAACCTATCATTTATGCCAGTCATTCAACTGTAATTTTGACTATTTTTCTCTCTCCTTAGAGTAGCCTAGCCTGTTGTGAATGTCCCACCACCCTGCTTTTGGTAACGCAACATTAAAAACACATATAATGTGCTTCTAACTGTGATGTAAGAAGCTCTTGGTCTTGGTCTATTAGAGTTAATCACTTTGTTCTACCCTTCTTCTCTGCTATGGAAAATTAACTTGTTTACTCTTTTTCCCAGTTCTGTTGAGGGTCTTGGACCTGAAATGTCAACTTGTTTCTCTTTCCACAGATGTTCTCTGACCTGTTGAGTGTTTCCAGTATTTTCTGACTTTATTAAAAAAAAGGAGGGGCATTTGTGCTGGAAAATTGAGAATATTTCCAACATAAATAAGCCACATCAGTTCTGGAGGCATTGAATTGAAACATCAATAATCAAAATGTGTTCAATTTTCCAGCGCTGACGTCCCTCATAGTTATAACACTTAATGGGAGACATTTTTTTTTCATTTTTTTATTTTTTATTTTTTTAAATCTTTTTATTTATTTATTTATTAGAAGTAGACATATTATAAAATGTAGGGGGGCCTTGTGGGGGGGAGTATGTTGAGTCGACATACTGCCGGTGTCGCGCGCCTGATGACGTCACGGGCTTAGTACAAAACAATCGGTCCCGGTTTCTGCAGGTAGGATCTGTCTTTTCCTCCCGTTTTTTCGTTTTTTTCACGGAGCTAGTTGGCGCGAGTCTCTCCTACTCCATAGCGCCACCGGAAGTCAATGGGAGACATTTTCAAAATGCACATGAGTCCAATGCACAAATGTACTTGTTAAATGTATTCATTGGGCTAATAAAAGCACCATTAAACCATTGGTAGACAAAAATGCCGGAGAAACTCAGCGGGTGAGGCCGCATTTATGGAGCGAAGGAAATAAGCAATGTTTCGGGTCGAAACCCTTCTTCAGACACATTGTTTCTGCCTGTTTGTGTCCTACCAAACTTATTTCCACATATCTCAACTTAGATACTGAGTTGGATGATCAGCCATTATCATATTGAATGGCGGTGCAGGCTCGAAGGGTCGAATGGCCTACTCCTGCACCTATTTTCTATGTTTCTATCCTATCCCCCCTGGTCAAATCCCTCCCTACCTAAAAAATCAAGGTACACCGTTAAACCATTGTTGGTTCCTCCCATCTATTATGATTGCATATAAAGTGTCTGGTAAGAAAACCCGCACTTTGAACATTTGCTGCTGAGCCTCAGATTTTCTTCTTATCAAATGATGATAAAACCAGATGTCAGTTCATCTGAATAGCAAGAGATGATGCCCCCCATGAATGACACCACTGTGCAATTCTCCCTGCCACCTCTTTCTGACCTTGCTTTCTTGATCGCTATGAATATCAGGTGGTACCCTGCATAGTTATCCAGTTTGATTCACTAAACTCCTCACATCTGCTATTGGTGATAAGGGAGTATTTTATCCCTGATTGACCTGTTTACACCCACTAAAAGTTATTCCCTTTATCCTGCATCTGTACAATGTGGACGGCTTGAATGTAAGCTTGTCTATCATGGTGCAGCTGGCAAGAAACACACTCACTTAGTTCTGTTCTTATCTATCTGTACAAAATCATCTGTAATGGTTTCTCTTCCCATCGCAATAGCTATTGCTTCTGAATATTTTCCTCTTTTCTCCTGTGTGCTCAAGAGTGGGTTAAAAGTATGACCTATATAATCTGATGGATGCTGGCATATAACGAGTGTACCCATTAGGAGTTATAATGTCAATAATGCCATAACCTTACAAATTAGGATGCGTTGATTCTATGAACCGCCATGTCATTAAAACCTCCTTCTTTCATCTCCGCAATATCGCCAAACTCAGACCCTCTCTCACACCTCCCGCTGCTGAAAGACTCATCCATGCCTTCATCTCCTCCCGACTGGACTATTGCAACTCACTTCTCCTTGGCATCAGCTCCACCTACATCAACCGACTCCAACTGGTCCAGAACGCAGCCGCCCGACTCATCACCCACACCAAATCCTGGCATCACATCACTCCAGTCCTCAAACAACTTCACTGGCTTCCCATCTCCCACCGGATCACCTACAAAATCCTGATCCTCACCTACAAAGCCCTCCACCATCTGGCCCCCCCATATCTCACTGACCTCCTCTCCCCCTACCAACCCTCACGGTCCCTCAGATCCACATCAGCCGGTCTCCTCTCCATCCACAAGTCCAACCTCCGCAGTTTTGGGGACAGAGCCTTCTCCAGGGCAGCTCCCAGGCTCTGGAACTCCCTCCCCCAACTGATCCACAATTCCGTGTCCCTCACCATCTTCCAGTCCCGCCTCAAGACCCATCTCTTCACCTCTGCCTATCCTTAGCCCCACGTCCCCCTCCCTTTTCATCTGTGCATTAATTGCCTCATTGAATTCTGTCTTTACTTTGCGTACTAGTCATGTCTCTACTATTTATTTCATTCCCCTTACATGTTTTTCCTCTACCTGCTAAATTTTTGTAAGGTGTCCTTGAGACTCTTGAAAGGCGCCCATAAATAAAATGTATTATTATTATTATTATCTGAGAAGAGCACAGAAAGTTAGGTGATTACACAGAAATAGGGATGGATAAAGGATGGGGAAATGGGTGGCAAGTATTTTGAAGTGGAAGGATGGCTGCTGTGAAAACCTAATGGTGATGAAGAGGAATGAGATAGAGGAAGTTTAACAAGACAAAATGAGAATGTGAGGTGGAAGATTACAAGATGCTGGTGGGACTGCAACTTTGCTCATTGTTCCCAGCCTGGTTGTCACTGAAATAACCTAGTAAACTGAATGTGCTTCTTGGGTATACATAAGAGATGCGTTGGCATTACACTCAGAGTAGAAAAGTTATCCCTAGACTCTGGGCAATTTATACCCAGAGGTTAATATCATAAAAATAGATTATTTGGTCTGAAGCTTATGGCTGTTTGTGAAGGTTTGCTCAATAAATTGATCCCTGTGTTTGCAACATTATTGCAGGGATTACACTTTACCAAACTTTAATTGGCTGTAATGTGCTTTAGTATGATTCAAGTCCATAAAGGATATCTTGAGTGCAAGTCTTCTTTATTTCCCATTTTACTGCAATAAAGAAATAAATGTAATTTGTTCAGATATATTATTTCCCTCAATCCTTGTTCCAAACCTTAGCCACATTGTTGGGTATATCCATCTTTAACACATGAAAAAGAGGGGGCGCGACAGTCTAGGAATATGGCTGGAGTTGCCTCTTTAGGCAGGCTCGCTATTATGACAAATGAGGTCTGTTTATTATCAACAAGCCCAACTCGCATGTGCAGTATAGACATTGAAACTTCGTGACCATTAATTCCCATGGGGTCAGCTTCGTTCACAGGGCACCGGAAATATCTGAAATTTAACTGGATAGGGCAATGGTACAGTTAAAACATTGCAAAATAGGCTAACCAGTTCCCAGGTTATTTACTAAATGAGTGCTTCGGCTGCTCAGAGTTTAAAAATATTGTTAAGAACTATCTGGATGAGATTAAACGCTGTATTTTGCTAAGTTAGCTGTATCAGCCACAAAACCCATTTGAGAAATTGGGTTCTCATCTGTCCAGATAAATTTAAGTTGATACCAACTGAACTTATTGATGATCGGGATTACCTTTAACTCTATTTAATCGTCTGGGACTCCGCCCTGAGGTAAGGGATTGGAATTAATTGAAGCCTGTAACAAAACTGATCAAGCAACCTTCTGTTCATCAAGTATAATTGGCTTACAGCTCTGCTATTTGGGCCTTTGCACAATCAGAACTATACAGCATGCAAAAGAAGTAAGCACTCAAGTATCATGTGGTCATTGTTACCAGCTCTATGCTATTCCACTAAATCAGTAAATCTTCAGTTAAATTACAAACTGATGCTATTGTTCAGGATGAGAAATTGCTCATGCCATCTAGTTACAGATGTGGATGGGAGAGTTACCAATTCCTCAGTTACATGGTATCAACTACCTATAGACACTGGGTGCATTCTGTGGATTAAAGGTTTATGCGCATATGCCTAAATCTGCATGCTCTAGTCCAAGTTGATACACTTCGGTGGCGGTAAATGTTATTTACATGGGTGCAAACAAGTAAAAATATCCGGTGATAGTTTACCCAAACCTCATTACGGTACACAATATGGGTGTTGGATCACAAAGTATTAAAATACATTGTGAACATTAAAGATCAAGAAGCTTGCATCCAGGTTCAATCACCAGTGGAAAATATGTGGCATATCGGTAGCGTTGGTTACATTCTAGCTACACTAAGGAGGAATGTTCTTTTATGTCTTCCTCCATTTCTGACTCATCAGACGGGTTTGCAAAATTCAGCAAGTTCCCGCCTCAGGCATTTTTTATAGTGCCTGCCGGGCTTAGCCAGCCATGGTTCCCACTAATGTGGGGAATGATAGAACCTTATATGGTTATTCTAGACACAAGTATTGGTCTAGCCGTGACGCGGGAAACCGTCCTCAGCATGACATAATCAATTCTTTGACTTACAGAGACTGAGAAGACCGTTCCTGCGGCTGGGGTTGTTAAACCAACCATGAATGTGCTCGCTGCAGATCGCAGGGATAGCACCAAAAAATATAAATATTTCCTCATAAGGAGATGGGAGGTATTTGTTTTATAATTATATTACATATTCGGCACGGATGACTGACGTCTTGTAGTCAGGCTCATATGAGGGCTTGACAAATCATGATGTCTAAAGTGCCATCTTCTATACCTAAGTGCTTCATCATACTGGCTGGGAGGAGTAGAATCCACTCTGGGGGGTCACCCTCTGAGCTCTAGATTATGAAGGAAATCTGCAACTCGAAAACTCCCAGGCCTAGGGACGCAGAGATATGGAGTGTTTACGTTGTGCTACGTCGCTTCGCTGAAGGGCTCCAGCTACATCCCTGTCCTTGGGCTAACTCACTTATAAGTGGTTATGCTCATAGCCCTGCATGCAGCACCAAGGGTCTAGTCATTACATAAACGTTGACTGGATAGGATGATTATATCTGCAGGCTAAATAACACTTATGTTATGACTTAGTCAAGCAGTATAGACCAGGGGCACCAGATCTCAAACTAGATGTTCACATATCCCATGAACCTTTGATTGTGTATGGTCACACATCTACACCAGAATGTTAGATCACTAGAGCCTAGAGACTCTGAACTAGCAATATTGTTAGTTACATCTAGCGTCAAAAGAAGGTATCACTTCAGACCATCTCCAGGTGGTTATGGGTCTGGCTTATACAGGAGTAAATACTGACATTTCAAATCACTCCACCAAGGCTGCAACAACCTCAGCAGCAGGGTTATGGAAGTTAGCGGGACCACATCCTAGCGGTTGCAGGATGGTCAATCTAGCAATTTTCTACACATTTAGTACTAACCCATTGCCAGATGGGGGTATTTACGAACTCTATGTTAAGTTCTGTTCATAGTTCCTCCCGGGTGCGGGAGGTTACTATTGTCATTATTCATGTCTGAATACGATAACATACTTCCTCCCCTGGTCAACTAAGGCAGTGAGTGAAGCATGGACTCGTTCCACGGCATGAAATCACAGATCTTTAAAATCTTCACGTAGTCACTCTCGTGACTCCGAAGTAAAATAGTAAGATTAAACGAGAACATACCAGTTTGAAGTTTGATCTTTATTTTATGAGGAGTTACGATGAGGGATGGTTTCTGACCATCCAGGCCATGCTGTCTTCTCGCTCCTACCATCGGGCAGGGGGTACAGAACCCTGGTCATACATTACCAGGTCAGGTTCAGATTTCCAGGAGCACGTCCCTTTGGTAAATTAAGCAATGGCAACAAATTTCAAGGCAATTTTGTTTTGCCTCAGCCATACTTAAAAAAGGTGGAAGTCATGGGTAAAGAGTGAGCATTGGACTTACTTTTAGATTCCTCTAATAAAGAAGTAACAGAGACATCATGGGACAAATAACCTTCTTGGATGATATGAACATCTGAGATTCTATGTTTTACTTCATAAAAGTAGGCTTAGACAAACACTGAAATTACAAACATTGACAAATACTAATAGTTTTACATCTCCTGAACCCAGAGGATTTTTAGAAATCCGAGGTGAATCGGTGAGTTATGAAGAGGACATAAGGAGGTTACAAAGTGATATGGATGTGTTAAGTGAGTGGGCAAAAATCTGACAAACGCAGTGTAATGTGTGGAAATGTGAAGGCAGAGTCTTTAACAGAGATAAAATATACATATTACCTGTCCAGTGAGATACTGGAGCTCTGAGATGCAGAGGGACCTAGTATCCTATTACATATTTGCAAGAAGCAATAATGGAGCTACGGTAGATAGCAATGAAAGAAAATTAAATGTTATTAGGTTTTCTTTTTGCTAAGGTAATTGAATACAAAAGTGGGTAGGTTATTCTTCAGCTCTATAGGACATTAATGAGACTACAACTACAATTGTGTGCAGTACTGCTCTCCGATCACCCATTCACACTAGTTCTATCTAATACTATTTTTACATCCACTCCCTACATACAAGGGGTAATTTGTAGAACCCAATGAATGTACCAACCTACACATCTTTGGGATGTGGGCAGAAACCAGAGCAGCCGGAGGAAACCCAATCAGTCACAGAGAGAATGTGCCAACTCCACACAGACAGCACCTAAGGTCAGGATCGAACCAGGGTCTCTGGCACTATGAGGCAGCAGTTCTCCTAACTGCGCCACTGTGCTTCCCTCTTACTAGATTAAAACCTGGAATGAGCAGGCTACATTATGATGGAAGGTGGGACAGGCGATACCTCTATCTGCTGGAGTTCAGAAGAGTGAGAGAGAACTTGATTGAAGCATATAAGATTCCAAGATACCTCGGAATTAACCATTTAAAAATAAGGGGTTGCTCATTTAAGACAGGTGAGGCAGAATATTTTTCTCAGGGGGTCCTGAGTCTTTTCAAATGTCTTATTCATTGAGTGTGGAAAGAAGTCTTTGAATTTCTTTAAGGCTGAGATAGATGGTAAGTAAAGAGGTGAAAGATTACTGTGGGTAGGTGGGAATACAGAGTTGAGGTTCCAGTCAGATCAGCCACGATCTGTCTAAATGATTGAGAATGTTTGAGTGGCAGTGTGACCAGCTGCTGGTCCAAAATCATATATTTGTATGTAGACAGGAGGCCAGATATGTCTGTAACATCCATTATGGCTCTGTTGTTTCTTTACTGGAAAAATCTAATATTTAGTCTTACTCCTGGGTTCATCATTAAAGGCCCATTTCATTTCCTCAACAAAATATCAATGACAGTTCAATATGAAGGAAATTTGAAAAATTTAGAAATTAGTATAACTTCCAGAAATCCAAACCCAGAATTTCAGCTTTTTGATGCAAGCCAAAAGAAAAATGTACTACTAAATGCCACCACAATTTGCTGTCTGATCAATAATGCCAGCTGCAAAATAGTCAATAACATTTTATTTAACAAAGCCTGAGAGAGACAGAGTGATTCAAACAGTGTGTAGGAAAGAACTGCAGATGCTGGTTTAAATCGAAGGTAGACACAAAATGCTGGAGTAACTCAACGGGTCAGGCAGCATCTCTGGAGAGAAGGAATGGGTAACGTTTTGGGTTGAGGGTCTTCGTCAGCTTCAGACATATATTTTTAGCTCTGTCAAAACCTCTGCCTTCACATTGCCTTCACATCTGCCAGACTTCAGACTAAAGAAGGGTCTCAATCTGAAACAGCACCCATTCCTTCTCTGCAGAAATGCTGCCTGCCCTGCTGAGTTACTCCAGCATTTTGTTTCAAACAGTGTCATTGTAACAGAAAACTCAACAAAATCTTCGATTAATTTCACAATCCTAGCTACTATCATCTTTTCTTGTAGATATACACAACAGGTACATTATATATCTTAGTTAAAACATTTTCTTTACTCCTATGTAAAACTTTATTTAGCACAATTTATTTTTTGTCCTGTCAAAGAGTGTTCCCATAGTACAATTATAAGCTTTACTAAAGTAAGATTGTCCAACAAAAACTGATTGTTTGATGTCAATTTAAACATAATGATTACTAAAGTCACGAACATTTAGAGAGCCTTTCAGATGCTGAAAGAGAAGACCTACATTTTGACAAATAGTGGACACCTTCACAGTTCTGTTTAACTGCTGAATTGTCAAAGAAGCCCAATTATGTAGCACTTTGGGCTGAAGGTAATAATGCTATTACACCGACAGTTCTACAGCAATTATAGATAATTTCTATCCTAGATCTCCAAGAGATGGCCTAAAATCACAGATGACAAGATACAAAACATAATTTCACAAAACAAAGGCAAAATTGATTTTGATTTTGTAAATTGCTTCACAGATCCAGCTTAATGCTGGAAACATTACATCTTCCAGTGCAACTCAGTCATCTCTAACATTTGAAAAACAGTGGTCTGTTAATTCAATTGTAATTATTTAGGACAAGTTTTATATTCTGTATTGAACAAATTGTATGGAAAAGAAAACTATTGAACAGGGATTTGAAGCAGCAGCAAGTTATGAGCAGATAGGAGGATGCAGTGCATGCATCAGAAATCCTTCCAGTGCCATCAATTTAATCGTCCAGTCATTTTCAGCTCAAGGCCATGTTTACATTTTACTGGATGGTTAAAATCTCAGGGCCTAGAAGCAATCTGCCATCTGTCCGATAAATGCCTAGGGGTTCTCTACAGGGTCTTGTGGATGGGAAGGTGGAAATGTGATGATTGAAATACCCCCATAGCAGACAATTGACCTGATTCTTTTAAAATTACACCACTTTGTGTCTGTCACATCTTGTTACCATCATGGATTTCATAAATTAATAACAGGATTTAGAATATAGATTTGAAGTAAGCAAATCATGATGCATAGAAATAAACTTAATTTGCTACCGTCCTTACAACATAATTTGTTCACATACCTAACTACAATTAGCCATAATAAGAAATTAATATCCGGGTGGGCGGCGCGACTCACGTCGCAGCGGCCTCTGCAGTCCGTCTGTCTTTTTTTTTTTTTTTGTCTTGTTTGAATATCGTTTTTATTTTTTTTAAACTGGGTATGTGTGTGGGGGGCGGGGGGAAACTTTTAAAATCTTTCCCCTGCACGGAGAACCCGACCTTATCTCTGTCGGGTCTCCGTTGTCGTTGGGGCCGAGCACCGTGGAGCGGCCTCCAACCGGAACGACCTGGGGCTCCAGTCGCGGCACTGCGGACTTACCCACCATCACGGAGCTGGCCGAGTCCGGAGCGGGAGGAGCAGTGGTGGCGAGCTGCTGCGACCCGACCCCCGTGATTCGGAGGCTCCAACCGCAGGTCTGGTGGACGGTAACACCGGGAGCCCACGGGTCCCTGCTAGGAGACCGCTTTTCGGGGTTTCCGCAACGGCGACTTCTCCCGCCCGAGTTGCGGGGTTGAGGATGACCTGGAGCGGGGCCTTACATCGCCCGGCCCGGCTTTAATGGCCGTGGGACTTGTTAGCGCATGCCGGGGGCTCCAACACCAAGACCCGGAGCGCGTCCTTGCATCACCCGGCGCGGCTTTATAATTGCCGCGGGACTTATTTACCATCGCCCGCCGGGGGCTTTGACTCTGACATCGGGAGGAGAACGAGGAGTGCAGGGGAGAGATAAGACTTTGCCTTCCATCACAGTGAGGAGGAGATTCACTGTGATGGATGTTTGTGTAAATTGCGTTGTGTCTTGGTTCTTCTTCTTGTTTGTATGACTGCAGAAACCAAATTTCGTTTGAACCTCTGGGTTCAAATGACAACAAATAAATTGTATTGTATTGTATAAATATGAATAATTTCATTATAAAGAGGTTAAGATACATTTTCAAATCATGCATATGACAGAGAATGTGTTGTGATATTTACATGTTCATATTGTAATTAATGAATGTGTACCAATAAAACGAATGAAGAAACCAGCCAACGGATGATAAAATAATCAGGGAATATGCAAATATTAAAATATGCTAAATTAAGGGTCACAACAACAACTTGCAATAAAAAGGCACTTTAATGCTGTTGAACATACCAAGGCACATCATGCCGATTGAATCCATCAAAGTATAAGATATTAAGAAGGCTACTCTATAATATGTTAGAAAAAATATGTTTTTAATGGACGTTCTAGAGCAATGAACCTGGACACCTGGAGTTCACTTTGCTGGTATTGTGATTGGGTGAGTGATGATGGAAAGGGAAGGGAATGCAGTTATAGATGGTTCAATGTTTAAGAAGGAACTGCAGATGCTGGAAAATCGAAGGTAGACAAAAATGCCGGAGAAACTCAGCGGGTGAGGCAGCATCTATGGAGCGAAGGAAATAGGCAACGTTTCGGGTCGAGACCCTTCTTCAGACTGATGTGAGGTTGGGGGGGGGGGGGGGCGGGAAGAAGAAAGGAAGAGGCAGGGACAGTGGGCTGAGGAAGAGCTGAGAAGGGGAGGAGAAAGCAGGGACTACCTGAAATTGGAGGTCAATATTCATACCACTGAGTTGTAAACTGCCCAAGCGAAATATGAGGTGCTGCTCCTCCAATTTATGGTGGGCCTCACTCTGGCCATGGAGGAGGCCCAGGACAGAAAGGTCGGATTGGAAATGGGAGGGGAGTTGAAGTGCCAAGCCACCAGGAGATCAGGTTGGTTATTGCAAACCAAGCGGAGGTGTTGGGCGAAGTGATCGCCAAGCCTACGCTTGGTCTCACCGATGTAGAGCAGCTGACACCTAGAGCAGCGGATGCAATAGATGAGGTTGGAGAAGGTGCAGGTGAACCTCTGCCGCACCTGGAAAGACTGCTTGGGTCCTTGAATGGAGTCAATAGGGGGAGGTAAAGCGACAAGTGTAGCATTTCCTGCGGTTGCAAGGGAAAGTGCCAGGACAGGGGGCGGTTTGGGTGGGAAGGGACAAATTGACCAGGGAGTTACAGACGGAGCTGTCTCTGCGGAAAGCAGACGGGAGGAGATGGGAAGATGTGGCCAGTGGTGGGATCCCGTTGGAGGTGGCGAAATTGTCGGAGGATTATTTGTTGTATGTGACGGCTGGTGGGGTGGAAGGTGAGGACAAGGGGGACTCTGCCCTTGTTACGAGTGGGGGGATCGGGATTGAGAGCAGAGTTACGGGGTATAGAAGAGACCCTGGTGAGAGCATCATCTATAGCAGAAGAGGGGAACCTCTGTTCCCTGAAGAATGAAGACATCTCCGATGCCCTGGTGTGGAACACCTCATCCTGGGTGCAGATGTGGCATACACGGAGAATTGGGAGTAGGGGATGGAGTCCTTACAGGAAGCAGGGTGGGAAGAAGTGTAGTCCAGATAGCCATGGGAGTCAGTGGATTTATAGTAGATGTCAGTCAGTAGTCTATCACCTGCAATGGAGTTAGTGAGGTCTAGAAATGGTAGGAAAATGTCGGAAATGGTCCAGGTGTATTTTGAGTGCCGGATGGAAATTAGTGCTGAAATGGATGAAGTCACTCACCTGCCTTCCTCCGGCCCCAACCCCCATCCTTGCCGTGTGTTCACCATCTCCCCTGACCTCCCCCTCTCGGATACCGAACGGTCTATCCTCAGCAGAGGCCTCACCTTTGTTCCCCTCCGTCCTCACCTCAATGAGTTCTGCATCCGCCACGATGTGGAGCTCTTCTTCCGTCGCCTCCGCCTCAAAGCATTCTTCCATGGGAAGGAGTCCTCGCCCCCCAGTGATGATCCTTTCTCTCGTCTCCAACGGACCCCCTCCTCTTGGACTCCCCCTCATGGCCATCTAGCAGCTTTAGACCTTTTTTTTTAGTTTTTTTTTTTTTTAGTATGTTTTAAAGTCTGTATTTAATGTTTATTTGTGTGTTTTATGTGGGGGGTGGTGCGGGGGTTGAGGGGGAAACCGCTTCGGTCGCCTCCTCCACGGAGAGGCGAGTTTTTCCAGGTCGCCTCCCCCGTGGCCTAACATCAAGGATCGACGCAGCCTTTCCCGGAGACGTGCCCGGGACTTCAGCGGCGGGCGCAGCGTGGACTCTAGGCGTGGAGCGGGTGAGCCCTCGCTGGGGCTCGCTGGAGGGGAGCGCTCCGTTTCGCTGACCCGGGGCAGCCGGCAGCCTGAAGTCGCAGCCTGAAGCCGCGGTCTGCAGAGCTCCAGCTGGTGCGGCGTCTACAGCCCGGGATCTCACGTTGGGGACCCGGGGGAAGAAGAAGCCATCACTGCCGGCCCGCGGCCGACTTCTACCGCGGGTCCGGCATGGACTTACCATCACCCCTGGAGGGGAGCTTCGACCGCCGGCCCTGCAGTCTGCGGTGCTTCTGGCTGCGGCGGGGACTTTAAATCTTGACCGCCGGCCTGCGGCCTACAACAACTTAAAGCCGCGGTCTCCGGTGAGGAAGAGCCGATCCTGGACTGACTCTGGACTCTGGTCCTGACCACGGGGGGGAAATGGAGGAGGACTGGCCAAATTTTGTGCCTTCCACCACAGTGATGAATGCTGTGGTGGATGTTTGTGTTACAGTTTTATTGTGGTTGTGTTCTTTATTATTGTATCGCTGCAGACAACCCAAATTTCCACCAGCCTGGCTGTGTGGCAATAAATTATATCTAATCTAATCTAATATAAGCAAGACAGCTCTTAGGGAGCGGCAGTGAGGGAAGTGCCCTGTGAGTAAAGTGTGAGTCTTTGGCTCGATAGTCTTTGGCGAGGAGGCTGAGGAGAGGAGGCTACGCGTAAAGCTGGAGAGGACGGAATGCAGGGAACACATGTCGGGGCAGATGAGACAGTGTGATGCTTGCAGAATGTGGGAGCCCAGGGACATGGATGGAGCCTCTGGCTGCTACAACTGTGGCAAGTGCGTCCAGCTTCAGCTCCTGAAGGACCGTGTTGGGGCACTGGAGAAGCAGCTGGATGACCTCGGGGCCATCCGGGAAAACAAGAGTTTCCTGGACAGAACCTACAGTGAGGTTGTCATGCCGAGGATATGGGAAGAACCAAGGTGTGTGAGGGAGGGAAAGGGTGGAAATTGTGAAGTGCAGGAGACCCAGGTAGCTGTGCCTAATGAAAATAGGTACATCCTCTTGGGAACTGCCGGGGGAGACGATGTTTCCAGTCCGAGCGGCGGACACGTCGGTGGCTCCAATCCTGGAGATGGGACTCGACTGGTGAGACCGACATCGGGCAGAGCCATAGTGGTGGGTGACTCCATTGTCCGAGGAGCAGACAGGAGATTCTGTGGCGGCAGACGAGATGCGAGGATGGTCTGTTGCCTCCCTGGTGCCAGGGTTCAGGATGTCACGAGCTGAATTCAGATCATCCTCGAGAGAGAGAAGGTGAACAGCCGGCAGTAGTTGTGCATGTAGGCACAAACGACATCAGGAAGAAGAGGAAGGAGGTTCTCCAACATGAGTTCAAAGAGTTGGGAAGAAGACTGAAATGCCGGACTTCTAGGATGGTTATCTCTGGATTGCTTCCAGTACCTCGTGCTAGTGAGGACAGGAACAGGGAGATAGGGGACCTGAATGTGTGGCTGAGGGGCTGGAGCAGGGAGCAAGGATTTAGATTTCTAGACCACTGGGATCTCTTCTGGGGTAGGGGTGACCCGTACAAAATGGACGGGTTACACCTAAACCGGAGGGGGACCGACATTCTGGCAGGCAGATTTGCTGGGGCTACACGTGTTGGTTTAAACTAAATAGTGGGGGGGAGGGATTGACAATTGGGAGTATAAAGATGGAGTTGAAGGGGAAGTGGCTACAGGAAAAATTACAAAAGATTCTCGAATTAATGGGAAGGAAAGTTCGAGAAGGGATAAAAGAGTAAGGTCAGGGCCAATTGCGAGCGGTGTGAGGGGGGAAGTGAATACGGAGGTCAAAGTGCTGTATATGAATGTGCAAAATATAAGGAATAAATTGGACGAGCTTGAAGCTCAGTTAGAAGCTGGCAAGTATGATGTTGTGGGAATTACTGAGACATGGCTGCAAGAGGGCCAGGGCTGGGAACTGAATATTCAAGGGTATACTTCTTATCGAAAAGACAGACAGGTGGGCAGAGGGGGTGGGGTTGCTCTGTTGATGAGGAATGAAATTCAGTCCCTTGCACAGGAGATGTGGAGTCAGTATGGATAGAACTAAGGAATTGTAAGGGTAAAAAGACCCTAATGGGACTAATCTACAGGCCCCCAAACAGTAGCCTGGACATAGGGCGCAAGTTGAATCAGGAGTTAAAATTGGCATGTAGTAAAAGTAATGCTGTGGTTGTTATGGGAGATTTCAACCTGCAGGTAGACTGGGAAAATCAGGTTGGTACTGGACCCCCAAGAAAGGGACTTTGTACAGTGCCTTCGTGATGGACTCTTAGAACAGCTTGTATTGGAGCCTACCAGACAGAAGGCAATTCTGGATTTAGTGTTATGTAATGAACCGGATTTGATAAAGGACCTTGAGGTTAATGAGCCATTGGGAGGCAGTGACCATAACATGGTCAGGTTTAATCTACAATTGGAGAGGGAGAAGGGTGGATCGGGGGTCTCAGTGTTTCAGTTGAATAAAGGGGACTATGGGGCCATGAGGGAGGAGCTGGCCAAAGTTGACTGGAAAGATACACTAGTAGGGATGACAGTGGAACAAAAATGGCAGGTGTTTCTGGAAATAATACAGAAGGTGCAGGATCAGTTCATTCCTAGGAGGAAGAAAGATTCCAAGGGGACAAAGGGACGACCATGGCTGACAATGGACGTCAGGGACAGTATAAAAATTAAAGCGAAGAAGTACAACTTAGCAAAGATGAGCGGGAAGCAAGAGGATTGGGTAATGTTTAAAGAACAACAGAAGATAACCAAAAAGACAATACGGGAAGAAAAGATGAGGTACGAAGGTAAGCTAGCCAAGAATATAAAGCAGGATAGTAAAAGTTTCTTTAGGTATGTGAAGAGGAAAACATTAGTTAAGATCAAAGTTGGATCCTTGAAGGTGAATAATAAAAGGTGAATTTATTATGGGGAACAAGGAAATGGCAGATGAGTTGAACAGGTACTTTGGATCTGTCTTCACTAAGGAAGACACAAACAATCTTCCTGATATAGTAGTGGCCAGAGGATCTGGGGTGACAGAGGAACTGAAGGAAATCCACATTAGGCAGGAAATGGTGTTGGATAGGCTGATGGGACTGAAGGCTGATAAATCCCCAGGGCCTGATGGTCTGCATCCCAGGGTACGTAAAGAAGTGGTTCTAGAAATCGTGGGTGCATTGGTGATAATTTTCCAATGTTCTATAGACTCAGGATCAGTTCCTGTGGATTGGAGGGTAGCTAATGTTATCCCACTTTTTAAGAAAGGCGGGAGAGAGAAAACAGGGAATAATAGACCAGTTAGCCTGACATCGGTGGTGGGGAAGATGCTGGAGTCAATTATAAAAGATGAGATAGCCGAACATTTGGATAGCAGTTACAGGATCGGTTCCGAGTCAGCATGGATTTACGAAGGGGAAATCATGCTAGACTAATCTTCTGGAATTTTTTGAAGATGTAACTAGGAAATTGGACAAGGGAGAGCCAGTGGATGTAGTGTACCTGGACTTTCAGAAAGCATTTGATAAGGTCCCACATAGGAGATTAGTGAGCAAAATTAGGGCACATCGTATTGGGGTAGAGTGCTGACATGGATAGAGAAGTGGTTGGCAGACAGGAAACAAAGAGTAGGGATTAACGGATCCCTTTCAGAATGGCAGGCAGTGACTAGTGGGGTACCGCCAGGCTCGGTGCTGGGACTGCAGCTATTTACAATATACATCAATGATTTAGATGAAGGGATTCAAAGTAACATTAGCAAATTTGCAGATGACACAAAGCTGGGTGGCAGTGTGAACTGTGAGGAGGATGCTATGAGAGTGCAGGGTGACTTGGACAGGTTGGGGGAGTGGGCAGATACATGGCAGATGAAGTTTAATGCGGATAAATGTGAGGTTATCCACTTTGGTAGCAAAAACTGGAAGGCAGATTACTATCTAAATGGCATCAAGTTGGGAAAAGGGGAAGTACAACGGGATCTGGGGGTCCTTGTACATCAGTCTATGAAAGTAAGCATGCAGGTACAGCAGTCAGTGAAGAAAGTGAATGGCATGTTGGCCTTCAAAACAAGAGGAATCGAATATAGGAGCAAAGAGGTCCTTCTGCAGTGGTACAGAGCCCTAGTGAGACCACACCTGGAGTATTGTGTATAGTTTTGGTTCCCTAATTTGAGGAAGGACATTCTTGCTATTAAGGGAGTGCAGTGTAGGTTTACAAGGTTAATTCCCGGGATGGCGGGACTGTCATATGCTGAGAGAATGGAGCAGCTGAGCGTGTACACTCTGGAGTTTAGAAGGATGAGAGGATATCTCATTGAAACATATAAGATTGTTAAGGGTTTGGACACGCTAGAGGCAGGAAACATGTTCCCGATGTTCGGGGAGTCCAGAACCAGGGGCCACAGTTTAAGAATAAGGAGTAAGCCATTTAGAACGGAGAATAAGGAGTAAAGGATAGTATGGCGCAACACAAATTTGGATTTAAACCAACTATGGGATGGGTGAGGTGGGCGGGGGGCGAGGGGCAGGTATATCTCCACTTTTTTCTTTTTTTCTTCTTTTTTTCTTTTCCTCTCATATCTTTATTCACTCTTTGGCCACACTACTTTGGTAGTCTAGGGGTTCTATTTTTTCACTTTTTCTCTCTCTTCTTCTTTCTCCTTTTCCTTCATTGTCAGGTTAAAAGGTCAAAATTGAAGCTGTACAATAATTGTATAATTTATGCCGAATGTTTTATTCTTCTAATAATTTTTTTTTTTTTAATTAAAAAAAAAAGAATAAGGTGTAAGCCATTTAGAACGGAGACGAGGAAACACTTTTTCTCACAGAGTGGTGAGTGTGGAATTCTCTACCTCAGAGGGGGGTGGAGGCAGGTTCTCTGGATGCTTTCAAGAGAGCTAGATAGGGCTCTTAAAAATAGCAGAGTCAGGGGATATGGGGAGAAGGCAGGAACGGGGTACTGATTGGGGATGATCAGCCATGATCACATTGAATGGCGGTGCTGGCTTGAAGGGCCGAATGGACTACTCCTGCACCTATTGTCTATTGACTGGGTGATCAAACCTGCTGACAAGGGAGGTGCCGTGGTAGTCTGGCGCGCTGATCTCTACAAGGCTGAGGCAACGCGCCAACTCTCAGACTCCTCCTCCTACTTATCCTCGGTCCATGACCCCCACAGACGAGCACCAGGCCTGTATCTCCAGCACTATCACTGACTTCATCACTTCCGGCTCCCTGCCCTCCGCACGGCCCGATTTTACCTTCTCCCCAAAATCCACAAACCTGACTGTCCTGGCAGACCCATTGTTTCTGCCTGTTCGTGTCCTGCCAATCTTATTTCCACATACCTCAACTCCACCCTCTCCCCCCTGGTTAAATACCTACCTACCTATGTTCAAGACCCCTCACACGCTCTTCACCTACTCCAGGACTTCCATTTTCCAGGCCCTCATTCCCTCATCTTTACCATGGACGTCCAGTCACTCTACACCTCCATCCCCCACCAGTAGGGTCTTAAAGCCCTCCGTTTCTTCCTCGACTGCAGAACCAACCAATCCCCATCTACTGATACTCTCCTCCGCCTAGCGGAACTGGTCCTTACCCTCAACAACTTTTTTGTTTGACTCCTCCCATTTCCTCCAAATACAAGGCGTAGCTATGGGCACGCGCATGGGCCCTAGCTATGCCTGCCTCTTTGTAAGGTTCGTCGAACAATCTTTGTTCCCGAATTCTACCTCTGCTACATCGACGACTGCATGGGTGCTACCTCCTGCACCCATGCAGAACTCACTGACTTGATCCATTTCACCACTAACTTCTTTTCGGCACTCAAATACACCTGGACCATTTCCGACACTTCCCTACCATTTCTTGACCTCACTATCTCCATCACAGGTGATAGACTTCTGACCGACATCCACTAGAAACCCACTGACTCCCATGGCTATCTGGACTACACTTCTTCCCACCCTGCTTCCTGTGACTCCATCTCCTACTCCCAATTCCTCCGTCTATGCCACATCTGCACCCAGGATGAGGTGTTCCACACCAGGGCATCGGAGATGTCTTCATTCTTCAAGGGAACGGGGGTTTCCCTCTTCTACTATAGATGAGGTTCTCACCAGGGTCTCTTCTATACCCTGTAACTCTGCTCTCACTCCCCATCCGCCCCACTCGTAACAAGGGCAGAGTCCCCCTTGTCCTCACCTTCCACCCTGCCAGCCGTCACATGCAACAAATAATACTTCCACATTTTTGCCACCTCCAACGGGATCCCATCTCCTCCCCTGTCTGCTTTCCGCAGAGACCACTCCATCTGTAACTCCCTGGTCAATTCGTCCCTTCCCACCCAAACCACCCCCTCTCCTGGCACTTTCCCTTGCAACCGCAGGAAATGCTACACTTGTCACTTTACCTTCCCCTTTGACTCCATTCAAGGATCCAAGCAGTCTTTCCAGGTGCGGCAGAGATTCACCTGCACCTCCAACCTCATCTTTTGCATCCGCTGCTCTAGGTGTCAGCTGCTCTACATCGGTGAGACCTTGCATAAGCTTGGCGATCGCTTCGCCCAACACCTCCGCTCGGTTCGCAATAACTAACCTGATCTCCCGGTGGCTCAGCACTTCAACTCTCCCTTCAATTACGAATCCGACCTTTCTGTCCTGGGCCTCCTCCATGGCCAGAGTGAGCCTCACGTAAATTGGAGGAGCAGCACATATTTCGCATTTACACCCCAGCAGTATGACCATTGACCTCCAATTTCAGGTAGTCCCTGCTTTCTCCTCCCCTTCTCAGCTCTCCCTCATCCCACTGTCTCCACCTCTTCCATTCTTCTTCCCCCCCCCCCCCACCCTCACATCAGTCTGAAGAATGGTCTCGTCCCGAAAAATTTCCTTCACTCCATAGATGGTTCAATGGTTACAGTGAAGTTCCTTTTCTACATACAGTTCTCACTACACATAGGAACAATCTCCACCCAGTTCCACTTTCCGCAGAGCGTTCCCTCCGCAACTCCCTAATAAACCCGTCCCTTCCCACCCAAACCTCTCCCTCCCCAGGTACTTTCCCCTGCAACTGCAGAAGATGCAACACCTGTCCCTATACCTCCTCCATCGACTCTGTCCAAAGCCCCTGACAGTCCTTTCAGGTGAGGGCGAGGTTCACTTGCACCTCTTCCAACCTCATCTACTCTATCAGCTATTCCAGGTGTGGACACCTGTATATTTCGGCAAGACCAAGCGCAGGCTTGGCGATTATTTTGCTGAACACCTCCGCTCAGTCCACCTAGGCCTACATTATCCCCCGGTTGCTAAACACTTTAGCTCACCTTCCCATTCCCACACTGACCTTTCTGTTCTGGGCCTCCTCCACTGTCAGTGTGAGGCCCAGTGCAAATTGGAGGAACAGCAACTCATATTTTGCTTGGGCAGCTTACACCCCAGCGGTATGAATTATGACTTCTGTAACTTCAAGTAACCCTTGCTTTCCCTCTCTTAATCCCTCCCCATCCTAGTTCTCCTCCTGAATAAATTTTACTGATTGTATACCTCTTTGTCACCTTTCCCTCAGCTAACAATGACCCATTCTAGTTTCCTTTCATTTCTCGTTTTCTCACCTTACCCTTCCATATCTCTATGTCTCCTTCTTCCCTAACTCTCAGTCTGAAGAAGGGTCTAGACCCGAAACGTCACCCATTCTTTCTCTCCAGAAATGCTGCCTGGCCTGCTGAGTTACTCCAGCTTTTTGTGTCTATCTTTGTTGTAAATGTTTGGCTTGATTTATTTCATGCACAGTATTATTTGATTTGACTGGATTTGACTGACACAAATCTTTTCATTGTAACTTAATCCACATAACAATAATAAAACTAAACTTTAAACGTAAAAGTGGAATACCATGACAAAGACAAGCGTGGTAGTTACAGTAAATATTAGATTAAAGTCAAGCCTCTCAAACCTTCTCCAGCATTCCATTATATAATGGTTGATTTTATTGGAATGTCAACTTGGTATTTTAGCCTATCCCACTTTACCTATCGCCCCCTTGCTCATCAAGAATCCTTCTACCCCTGGTTTAAAAATATGCAAAGACCCTACTTTGAGGAAAGGTTCCAAAGACATATGCCCCACTGAAAGGAAATATCTATCTTTAATATCTCAACATCTCTGTCTTTAATAAGTGCTTAGTTTTAAACAGTAATTCCAAGTTTCATGTTCTCCCATGCTCTACACATTCACCCCGTCAGGGTCCCTGGAATCTTCAGAAAATCAATCACGTCTCCTCTCACTCTTTTACATTCCAGTCAATACCATCCTAGCCTGTCCATCCTTTTCTCTTAAAGCAACATGCCCATTCCAGGTATTGGTGTAATAAGTGCTGAACTGTTTACAAGGCATCGGATCCATCCAAACTAGTTCAATACTCTAGACAGTACTTCAGATGGAGTCTCACTTATATTCCTAAAGGGCCTGTCCCACTTTCCCGAGTTATTCACGAATTCTCCCGATGATGAAAGGTTATTGACCTGAAACATTTTTTTTCCATTAATGCTGCTCAACTTGCTCAGTATTTCCATCATTTCGGTTTCACTTCAGACTTCCAGAATCTGCACTTTTGTTTTATTTTAAACACAAACAAACGCTTAACCAGGGGGTCACAGTTCAAGAATAAGGGGTAGGCCATTTATGACTGAGAAGAAGAATTCCAGAGAGTTGTGGATCTGTGGAACAGATTGCAGTGGAGGCCAATTCACTGGGAGAGTTAGCTCTTAAGGTTAATGGAATCAAGGGATATGGGGAGAAAGCAGGAATGGGGTATTGATTTTGGATGATCAGCCATGATCATATTGAATGGTGGTGCTGGCTCGAAGAGCCGAATGGCCTATTCCTGCACCTATATTTCTAAATGGGACTAACCTGCCACAGGTTCTGCAGACAGATTCCCCAACGCGTGTTGGTAAACTTCTATATATTCAGGCACTACTAAGCAATGTAATTCATCCCAGCAAAGAACTTTCAGCAAATGTAGGACCTACGTTTGCACAGAAATCCTAAACGGTGAGACTTAAGTGTTCACAGTTCCATTTAAATTCTTTGCATCTATCTTCTATTTATCTATCCATCTATCCATCTATCCATCTATCCGTCTATCCGTCTATCCGTCTGTCTGTCTGTCTGTCTGTCTGTCTGTCTGTCTGTCTGTCTGTCTGTCTGTCTGTCTGTCTGTCTGTCTGTCTGTCTGTCTGTCTATAAAATTCTGTGTGTGTGTGGATGTACGGCATTTTGCATTTGAAACGTCTCCTCGAAAACCAGCCGCAAAAACGCGGAGATTTTTACAATTTCGGTCTCTCCCCCCTTCCCCGCCCTCTTCCCCCCCCCCCTCCCCGCCCTTTCCCCCCCTCTGCCCCTCCCCCACATCCAACCCCTCCTCCCTCCCCCACTCCCCTCCACCCCCCTTTCCGCCTACTCCCCCCATCCGTCCCCCTCTCTCCCCCTGTGCGTTGAGGGTTCAGGACCCAACAGGTCCCCCTTGGTCTAGTACATAACTAAAACTCTGATCATGTTATCTTTCGGTTTGACGGTATTTCTATTTGCGCAAAAACGGCTTGCGATAGTGCTACGAATTTTCGCCAGCTCACTCATCGTTCTCCTGCTCTGCGATTCACCAAGTTTCGTTCCGATCAGTTGTATGCCGTAAATGTTAGCGAGGTTTAAATATCTTAAAAACCGTGCACACGCAGATCGATCTCTTCTCCTGCCAGTCTTCGCGGTGCCAATTAGTCTCTTCCCATGTCACTCCCCAGGATGTTCCACCCCTTCCTGCGTCATCGCGTCTTTACAGGAGCTGAGGGTGGCCAGTGGAGTGGAGAGGCCCGGCCCAGCCCCGCCCAGCCCAGCCCCGCCCCACCCCAAGCAGCAACCCCGCCCCAAGCAGCAACCCCGCCCCAAGCAGCAGCCCCGCCCCAAGCAGCAGCCCAGCGTTGGAGACCCAACCCAGCCGAGAGTTGGAGACCCAGCCTGGAGTCAGAGATGTCGCCAAACGGAATGCAGAGAATCAGATCCCAGCGGAGAACAACCAGCCAACTGTGAGTCGCACAGCCAATTCCTGCCACTACCCCTCTGGTCCCCCTCGCTGGCTCACTGCCCCCTCCCCATTGATGCACCTCATGGCTCTTCCACCGTCTTTTCTATGAGCTCACTCCCCACCCCCACAACCCCCCCAACCCCCCTGACCCACAACCACTCCGCCCCACAATCGCTCCGCCACCACAACCCCGCTGCCCCCAGAACCCCTTCCGACCCCAGAACCTCCCCCACCCCCAGAACCGCACCTCCTCCGCTGGCCCCACAACCCCCCCTCCCCTGACACCACAACCCCCCCTCCCACGCACCCCACCTCCCACACCCCTCCTGCCCACATACACACCTCCCCGCCACACACACCCCTCCCCCACACCGCCCCTCCCCCCACACCACCCACTCCCCTCCCTACACCTCCCCATCCACACAACCACCTCCTCCCCTCCCACCCCACATCCCCCGCCACACACCCCACTTCCCTCCCCCCCTCCCCTCCCACACATGAAGAGGAGAAGGAGGGAGTGCTCGGGGATGAGGGGAAATGAGTCTATGGGCCAGGGGCTATGGGTGAGTGATGGAATAATGCGTTGGGGGGAACAGGTTGCGTTGGGGAGCGGGTGAGTGGTGGAATATTGCGTTGGAGAATGGGTTGCGTTTTGGGGACCAGGCCTCCCATGCAACTGGGACCCAACGGATCCCACTTAGTCTAGTTTAACACTAAAATCCACTCTGATCTAAATTTTGAATAAAGAATTTTAATTTTCAAGTTTTCTACCATATACAAATTTTTTTTTTTTTTTTTTTAATTACTATACAAAACAAAAAGAGAAAGAAAAGAAAGAAGAAAGACAACAGAAAAAAGCCGCCGGACATAACACTATTGGTGCAATACACATGGTGCTACACAGACAGGCATTGCAAGAGCACAAGTAAAAAGCACAGGACTACATCGCTGCAGAAAATATGAAATTATTGGTCTTTGAGATGGTTGATAAATGGTCCCCAAACACTTAAAAAGTTGTTGGGTACCTTAGAGTTGTGGAAGCGTATCCTTTTCATCTGTATGATTATTATCATTTCATTGAGACATTTTTCAACGCGGGGGGTGTGGATGATTTCCAGTCTGTTAGGATCATTTTCTTGGCTGCCACCATACCAAGCATCAGTGCTTGTTTTTCTTCAGACGTGAAGTTCAAAGCAGTCTCTGAGCATCCAAAAAGTGCGAGTTCTGGATCAGGGGGAATATTTTTTCCATAGACCCCAGAGAACCACTTAAATATTGCAGACCAGTATCTTTGTATATGAGGACAGAGCCAGAAAATGTGTGTTAAAGAACCATCTGCACCTTTGCATCTGTCACATAATGGAGAAATAGATGGATCGATTCGATGTAATTTGGTCTTTGAGTAATGGAGTCTATGGATGACTTTAAACTGAATCAATTTACACCTGACATCAATCAAACGAGTTTGGATTCTGGTCAAACCTTCATTCCAAATGTCGTCAGACACCTTGAAATTCAGCTCAGTAGACCAGGCTTCTTTCAGATGGTTAGTGGATACAGAGGTGGTGAATAGACGCACACAGCGAGATATTAGGTGTTTGGAGTCCGGAGGAAGCTGCAGGAGCTTGTAGAGTGGGCAACTGTCAGGCATGGTTTGAAAATTTGGAATTTGGTCTTTAACATAGTGCCTAATTTGGAGATAGCGAAAAACATGAGAGTTGGAAAGGTTACATTTTGAATTCAGCTGATTAAACGAAGCAAACTTTTTGTCTATATATAAATCTCTGAGGTTCGCAAGGCCCTTGTCCCTCCAGACAGCAAACACCCCATCCATCTGTGATGGCAAAAAGGAATGGTTGTGACATATGGGGGTGTAAATAGAGACATTTGACAATGTACTGAAACTTCTTATCTGATATAAAATTCAAATAGAATTTCTTAAAATAAAATTCTCACCAACCACTTGTTTGAGGATTCTGTTTTGGAAAAAAGCAAAGTACAGAGGGAGGAATTTTTCACTGCTGTGCTTTCAATGTTTAGCTACAAGGGGGCATTATTATTATGGATTTTGGAATAAATATAAAAATCTAGGAAGAGACACCATCTTGATAGCGTTAATACGCCCCACTATAGACAAATCCTCCACTTCTCTATGTTCAATTTAAACTTTGTAATCATAGCAGCATAATTCAGTTTAAATATGTTTGGGGTTTATGGGGTATTTTGAATCCTAGATATGTAAAATGGTCATATTCTATCTTAAATGGAAGAGCCTCAAGAAAATCTGAATCTATACTGTCTGATAAAGGCATAAACTCGCTCTTACTCCAGTTGACTGTGTATCCGGTAAGCTTGCCAAATGATTTAATAAAATCTAACAAGGGAGGAACAGAGACTTCTGGATAGGAGAGATATTATAATGTGTCATCGACGTAAAGCCCCACACGACATTCGACGTTCCCCACCTTAATACCCCTAATGTTTGGGTGACTCCTGATACCTGATACTTAGTTTATTAGGTTGTGTATGTGGGGGTGGGGGTGGGGGGGGGGGGGGGGATAAACAGGTGGACGACGTCGTCGGGAGCACGCAGGTTGGTGACCTGTTTTTCTGGAGCTCCTGCAACAACAGCTTCGTACGCTGGACTGGAGGGCGGCAGCTTCGACCACCCCGGGCCGCGGATAGGCTGTGGGCCGAGCATCAAAAATGTGTCTAGAAATCAGTTTTCGTGACCCAAGTCACCAAACTACATGAAATTTTCCACAGATTTAGATGAAATATAATTGAGAAGGATGTCATAACTCGTCATTGCCGAAAGTTACACATTAATTAATTAAACTAATTAGAAAATGAGATCGGGAAAGTAAGCGCCATCTAGTGGCCAATGCCCACATTACACGATGGGCAGCCTATTTCCGTGTTGCAGTCCATTTAAGCTATATATTATTATACCTAAATATATTCCAGATAGTAATATAGGTATAATAATATAATATTTTATAATAATATATTATATATAATATAATAATATAATATATTACACAGAGAGTGGTGAATCTGTGGAATTCTCTGCTACAGAAGGTAGTTGAGGCCAGTTCATTGGCTATATTTAAGAGGGAGTTAGATGTGGCCCTTGTGGCTAAAGGGATCAGGGGGTATGGAGAGAAGGCAGGTACAGGATACTGAGTTGGATGATCAGCCATGATCATATTGAATGGCGGTGCAGGCTCGAAGGGCCGAATGGCCTACTCCTGCACCTAATTTCTATGTTTCTATGTCTATTATTATACCTATATATATTCCAGATAGATATATTCCTCCGTTTTCCTGGATACGGCCGCTACGGACGGCACTATGTACCCCCCCCCCCCCTCCTCCCCCCCCTCCCCCCCCTCCCTGCCCGCGGAGAAGATCCGCGGCTCCGTGTTCGCGAATCGGCCGCTTTTTAATTGAGACCGCGGCTTCACTATGTTAAATACATAGGCCCCGCGATTGGAGCACCTTTTCCCGGTAAGTTATCGCAGGCAGCTCCGAGATTAGATGATTAAGACATTACTCTACAACAAGCTGGCATTGGTGAAAATGTTTAATCTACCTTGTTATTGATACATATAGTTTAGGCCCTCAACTTCATGAATGAATGAATGAATGAATGAATGAATGAATGAATGAATGAATGAATAAGTGAGTGAATGAGTGAGTGAGTGAGTGAGTGAGTGAGTGAGTGAGTGAGTGAGTGAGTGAGTGAGTGAGTGAGTGAGTATTGAGTGAGTGAAGGAATGAATGAATGAGTGAGTGAATGAATGAATGAATGAGTGAATGAATGAATGAGTGAATGAAGGAGTGAATGTACAGCCTCCAAATCTCATTTTTTCACATTATAAAGGGTGCAATTAAATTAATTATAAATTAATTAAAGTCCATACAGATTAATTTTCATAAATTCAGACTTTAGATCTTACCTTTCAGTTTGAGTTGATTCACAAAGTTTCACAAAGGGACTTTGCTTTCAAGACTTTCTTCCACTTCTATCCACTTAGCTGCACATTTTTCAGACTTCTTAATGCTTTTCTCACTAAATTCAATTACCCTGCTGCAAGTTTCCACGACAAAGAACCTTCATCGGAATCTCCAGTAAAACAGGCATCAGTGAAGCCCTCTCAGCTAAGATGTGTGCTAGCCTGAAACAAAGCGCATGATTGGCCAACTGGCAGACAACTCAATGTTAAACGTGCTTTGATTGGACTAAAAATACCCGACATTTTTCCGTTTTTTCTCTAATTTAATTAAAATTGTGCAAGTCTTGTTCATGACGAGTTTCAGGGGTGATTTATATAATTTTTTTACACAATATGTGAAAATTTCATGTAGTTTGGTGACTTGGGTCACGAAACACTGGAATAAAGCTCCTCGGCCCACAGCCTAGGAGTTTGATCCGGCCAATTCACGGAGCACGGTTGAGCCGCGGGACTTACTTGCCATCACCCGGTGTGGTCACAACATCAGAGGCCTGGATCGCCTCAGCGCAGAGGGAGAACAAGGAGGGAAGAGACAAAGACTTTAAGACTTTTGCCTACCATCACAGTGAGGTGGTGCCTGGTGAACTCACTGTTGTAGATGTTAAATTTGTGTTTATGTTATTTTTATTAAATGTATGACTACAAGGCAACGAAATTTCGTTCAGACCGAAAGGTCTGAATGACAATAAAGGATACTTTAACTTTGACTATTGCGAGGGGTTCCAGAGCAATATTTCAAAGAGTAAGGGGGACAGAGGATCCCCCTGTCTGACCCCACGTTGTAAGTTTAAAGGTCCAGATTTATCATTATTAGTGAGGATGGATGATGTCGGACGAAGATACACCATTTTGACCCACGCAATAAAGGAATCCCCAAACCCAAATCTTTTAAGTGCCTCTAACATATAGGGCCACTCTATCTGGTCAAACGCTTTTTCGGCATCTAAGGATAAGATGGCTGTTTTCTTCCATTTTTAAATTCGATTTGTACACAATATCCACATTTTGTAAAAGGCCTGGTTTAAAATTTTCAAGAACAGATTAAGGAGATAGAGTTTATAATATTATTGCATTTTGAAAATGAAATTGTGCCCAATTATGGATTTTTTAAATTTGATGTTGTAAACTGAGGTTTAGTGAAATCAGATTCAGATTCAGATTTAGATTCAATTTTAATTGTCATTGTCAGTGTACAGTACAGAGACAACGAAATGCATTTAGCATCTCCCTGGAAGAGCGACATAGCAAATGATTTGAATAAATAATAATAAGTGTCGGGGGGGGGGGGGGGGGGGGGGGGGGGGGGGGTGTGATTGGCAGTCACCGAGGTACGTTGTTGAGTAGAGTGACAGCCGCCGGGAACAGCCTACATGTTCCTGGACCTGCTGGTTCGGCAACGGAGAGACCTGTAGCGCCTCCCGGATGGTAGGAGGGTAAACAGTCCATGGTTGGGGTGAGAGCAGTCCTTGGCGATGCTGAGCGCCCTCCGCAGACAACGCTTGCTTTGGACAGACTCAATGGAGGGGAGCGAGGAACCGGTGATGCGTTGGGCAATTTTCACCACCCTCTGCAATGCCTTCCGGTCGGAGACAGAGCAGTAGCCATACCATACTGTGATGCAGTTGGTAAGGATGCTCTCGATGGTGCAGCGGTAGAAGTTCACCAGGATCTGAGGAGACAGATGGACCTTCTTCAGTCTCCTCAGGAAGAAGAGACGCTGGTGAGCCTTCTTGATCAGAGTTGAGGTATTGTGGGTCCAAGAGAGGTCATCGGAGATGTTGACTCCCAGGAACCTGAAGCTAGAAACACGTTCCATCTCCGTCCCGTTAATGTGGATGGGGGTGTGCGTGCCGCCCCTGGACTTCCTGAAGTCTACAATGAGCTCCTTGATCTTCTTGGAGTTAAGGGCCAGGTTGTTGTCAGCGCACCATGCTGCTAAGTGCTGGACCTCCTCCCTGTAGGCCGACTCATCGTTGTTGCTGATGAGGCCAATCACCGTTGTATCGTCTGCATACTTGATGATGGTGTTAGTACCATGTACAGGTGTGCAGTCATAGGTGAAGAGGGAGTAGAGGAGGGGGCTCAGCACACAGCCCTGTGGAACGCCGGTGTTCAGGGTGAGGGTTGAAGAGATGTGCTTGTCTAACCTAACAGACTGGGGTCTGTTGGTTAGAAAGTCCAGTATCCAGTTGCAGAGGGAGGGGTCGATGCCCAGGTTACCGAGTTTGGTGATCAGTTTTGATGGTATAATGGTGTTGAATGCTGAGCTGTAATCGATGAACAGCATTCTTACGTAAGTGTCTCTGTTGTCGAGGTGTGAGAGGGCGGAGTGAAGTGCCGTTGAGATGGCATCCTCCGTACTCCTGTTCTTGCGGTAGGCAAACTGATAGGGATCCAGTGTGGGGGGTAGGCAGCTTTTGAGGTGTGCCAGGAACAGCCTCTCGAAGCACTTGGTGATGATGGGAGTAAGTGCAACTGGGCGGAAGTCGTTGAGGCTTGCCGCAGTGGAGTGTTTTGGCACTGGCACGATGGAGGTGGTTTTAAGGCACGTGGGGACAACTGCTTGGGCAAGTGACAGGTTAAAGATGTCAGTCCAGACGTCTGTCAGCTGCGCAGCACAGGCCCTGAGCACGCGCCCGGGGATGCCGTCAGGGCCAGCAGCTTTACGTGCATTAGTCCTACTCAGTGCCACATATACGTCGTAGGCAATTCAATCTACTTGGTTTGTTGCTATGGCAGACGGAGCACTGCCTGTTACATAATTGCTCAGATGGTAACATATACTCTCAGTTGTATGGCTTGCTACTGAAGCTGGTAAAGGTGTACTGCTCTGCCACCCAGTGGTAGAAACTATGCATGTGGGAGAGCAACAGAAGTTTAAGAGTTCAAGAAGGAACTGCAGATGCTGGAAGATCGAAGGTCCACAAAAATGCTGGAGAAACTCAGCGGGTGCAGCAGCATCTATGGAGCGAAGGAAATAGGCGACGTTTCGGGCCAAAACCCTTCTTCAGACTGATGGGGGGTGGGGGGGGAGAAGGAAGGAAAAAGGGGAGGAGGAGGAGCCCGAGGGCGGGAGGGTGGGAGGAGACAGCTAGAGAGTTAAGGAAGGGGAGGAGACAGCAAGGACTAGCAAAATTGGGAGAATTCAATGTTAATGCCATCCGGACGCAAGGTCCCCAGGCGGAATATGAGGTCCTGTTCCTCCAATTTCCGCTGGTGCTCACTCTGGCAATGGAGGAGACCCAGGACAGAGAGGTCGGATTGGGAATGGGAGGGGGAGTTGAAGTGCTGAGCCACCGGGAGGTCAGGTAGGTTTAAGAGTGTCTGCATAAGGCTACACGAGGAGTCAATGGGGGTCACAGAATTAGACCGAGGCATTGTGAAATTTAAAATAGGAGCAGGAGTTTGGGATAGTTCCATCGTTTAACACAATCATGGCTAATCCACTTCTTTCACATCCCCTCATCCTTTTGTATTTAAGAAACGGATTCCTCACCTTGAATATATTTAAAAGTCGGGCTTCGCAACCTTTCTTTTTGTTTTTACATAAACTGAGTGAAGGGTGCCTGAAACACATAGCCATGGGCGGTGGTGGAAACAGATACAATAGTGGTTGAGTATAGAAGTTGGGAGGTCATCTTGCAGTTGTATAAGAAGTTGGTGAGGCCACATTTAGAATATTGTGTTTAGTTCTGGGCACCGGGTTTTAGGAAAGATGTTGTCACGCTGGAAAGGGTACAGAGAAGATTTACGAGGATGTTGCCAGGACTAGAGGGTCTGAGCTATAGGCAGAGGTTGAGTAAGCTGGGACTATTCCTTGGTGCACAGGATGTGGGTGATCTTATAGGGGTCTATAAGATCATGAGAGGAATAGATCGAGTGGATGCATAGTCTCTTATTTAGAGTATATGAATCGAGGATCAGAGGACATAGGTTTAAGGTGAAGGGGAAAAGATTTAATAGGAATCTGAGGGGTACTTTTTACACAAAGGGTTGTGGATGTATAGAACAAGCTGCCAGAGGAGGTGGATGAGACAGGGTCTACCTCAACATTTAAGAAACAGTTAGACAGGTACATGGATAGGACAGGTTTGGAGCAATATGGGCCAAATGCTGGCAGGTGGGACAAGTTGGCCAGTGTGGATAATTTGGGCCGAAGGGCCTGTTTCCACATTATATGACTCTCGCAGCATTCAAGAGGCTTTTTAGGTGGGCACACGAATATGAAGGAACAGAGATATGGACCATGTGCAAGAAGCCATTAGTTTTTTTTTTGTTTTTTTTAAAAATTACTTTCAATGCAGACTTCAGATGTTGAAGGGTTTGTTCCTGTGATGTTCTCTGCAATCTCTACTCTTTAGTAGGCCTTGGGTGAGAGATGAAAGAGATACCATAACCTTCGTCACACATTCAGGAGCTGCTACCAAATGGCACTGTGAATCAGAGTCTTGGCAAATAATTGGAGCATCTCTCAGAAACTAGCAAATTTGTAGATATTTGCTGCACCTGGACTGCTGCAGCTCAAGAGAGCAGCTCACCCTCAACTTCTGGTATTGGGCAATAAATATTGTCTTTGTCAGTAATGCCCGTTTTATTTCAAACTGATTGTTAGTTTATTTTACAGTATCTGCAACAGTCCTTCTACAGGGCCTAATTTAAAGGGCTTACTTGTTCCATTTTGTGATAAATGTCCAAATGCAGTGCACAAGGAATTAACAAAGCCTACGAAATAGGTAATCATTTTTTTAATTTTTTTCCAAACATTTAAAATCACAGAATTTTTAATAGCAGATTCTATTACATTTGATTCTCACTATTTACACATTTCTACTTCAGAAGTCTTCAGTGGACTGAGGGGCTGCAATTAAAAATGGAGAATGCATGTAACAAAAGGAGGCATCAAAACATTTAAAAAAATCTAAACATCTAAGAGGAAATAAATAACTCGAGTATGAATAATTACACAAATTAGAATCTATTTGCCTCTAAATGTTATTTTAACACTGGTATAAACCAATGCAAAATCAGATGACCCTTGTGTAAAAACCTCACTGAATAGCAAATTTACTCCATAGTGTTGAAACATCCCACCCTAAATAGACATATTTATGTTGTCATTCATTCCTGTTCATACAGCACTTGTTCTATGTATTCATAATATATCCTAAGCAAAGCATACTGGGTAACTATACAGTGAGGGAGGAAAACTTAAATTAGTTCATAGAAAGTTTTTCAACTACATTTTGGCTTCACTCAGTGCCAAATATTATTTAAACAGTTTAGATCAATGTACAGGTGACAATTGCCTATCCTGTTGCAGATGTGAAAGCAGTCACATTAACTATTGTGTTATTTTGTGTAAGGGCTTCTGATGTTCTCTGCAGCAATTCTTCTCCCCACTCTGAAGAGTCATCATCCGAACACATCTTGGCAGAGACCAAACTAGAAGGCACCTCCTTCAGATCATCCATTGGAATTGTTTCTGAAACATAAGCTTGTAATGTCACCTTTAACCTCTGAATCCCTGTGAATTAGAAAAATGTAAAGTTAGATTCTATTATAATCAAAAATTGTGTGTGAACATAGATCCTTTCACAAATAAACAGCCATTTAAAGAGTCAGAAGAATAATGTATTTGAAAAGCTGCTTGGATGGAGGGTTCATTTAAATTCCATAAATTAGATTAGGGGGATACAAAATGCTTATGTATTGAACTGACTTGAGGGTGTCCTGATTACAGATTAAAGCTATATCATGTTAGGTGTACGTCAAGTGCAGATTCATTCCATTTATTCATTAAGAAACTGGATGAGTCACTTCACAAAATTAAAATACCACATACTAAAGGGTAGTCTGATGTTGAGTGAGGAACTGAGCAGTCATTATTAAAATAGTTTGTTTCCCTCCCTGTTGGGTCTCCATAAAATGAGGTTTTAAAAAGCAGGCTACAAGACTACTTGTCATTCTACTATATCTCAGCTAAAGTTGGGTAAATTGCTGGAATTCTACACTTTGGAGAAACAATAGCGAGTGGTGTTACTTGACTGAGGCACACAGATTGATGAAGAGAATGGGTTGTGTTTGAATTGCATGCCTGCTTCAGTTTTCAGACAAGGAAGCACGATGAAGAGTGGTGTAGTGGTGCACAATATCAAGGTGCATCTCAAATTTCAATCTGTTCTTTCTTTGCCTGGAATAGACAATAGGTGCAGGAGCAGGCCATTCGGCCCCTCGAGCCAGCACCGCCATTCAATGTGATCATGGCTGATCATCCCCAATCAGTACCCCGTTCCTGCCTTCTCCCCATATCCCCTGACTGTTATCTTTAAGAGCTCTATCTAGCTCTCTCTTGAAAGTATCCAGAGAACCGGCCTCTACTGCCCTCTGAGGCAGAGAATTCCACAGACTCACAACCCTCCATGAGAAAAAGGGTTTCCTCGTCTCCGTTCTAAATGGCTTACCCCTTATTCCTAAACTGTGGCCCCTGATTCTGGACTCCCCCAACACCAGGAACATGTTTCCTGCCTCTAGTGTGTACAAACCCTTAACAATCTTATATATTTCAATAAGATCCCCTCTCATCCTTCTAAACTCGAGTGTGCAAGCCCAGCCGCTCCATTCTCTCAGCATATGACAGTCCCGCCATCCCGGGAATTAACCTTGTAAACGAACGCTGCACTCCCTCAATAGCAAGAATGTCCTTCCTCAAATTAGGGGACCAAACCTGCACACAATACTCCAGGTGTGGTCTCACTAGGGCTCTGTACAACTGCAGAAGGACCTCTTTGCTCCTATACTCGACTCCTGTTGTTAAAAAGGCCGCTTTCTTCACTGCCTGCTGTACCTGTGTGCTTATTTTCAGTGACTGATGAACAAGGACCCCCAGATCCCATTGTGCTTCCCCTTTTGTGGCGGCGCGGCTCTGGCTGCAGCGGCTCTCCGGCAGTCCTGTTTGTTTTGTGTTTTTTGGGTTGTTTATTTTCGTTTTGGTTAGTCTAGTTTTGGTTTTTAGTTTGTGTTTTGGGGGGGGGGGGTTGAAACGGGGCTTGCTGTCTCTCCCTGCGGGGGAATGCGACTTTTTTGTCGTATTCCCCTTCTCTGCCTCCGTCTGCGCTGAGGCCTAATGGCGGAGCTGGCGACCTCGAGGCCGCCAGGACTCGCACTGAGCTCGCTCCCGTGAGGACGGCCCGGCTCGGGGCTGGAACAGGGCTTTCGTGAGGGGCTGTGACGGCCGGCCCGAGGAAGGAACGGTGCTCCCGTCGGAGTAGCCGAGCTCGGGGAGGTACGGCGTTCCCAGCCCGAGGGAAGAAGCGGCGCCCAATCCGGGGCGGCCCAGCCCGAGGGGGAGCGGTGCCCGGTCGGGGCGGCCAGCGCGAGTGAGGGAGGCGCCAGTCGGGGGGCGGCCAGGGGGAGAAGCGGGGAAAGGGAAAGGTAGGGGCAGAAGGGAGACGAGGGGAGGAGAGGCGAACGGAGGGGAGGAGCAAGAAGAGGGAGGAGAGGAGCCAGGGCGGGGCGATGGCGAGAGGGAGGAGCGGAGACGGTAGGGGAGGATCAGACAGAGGGAGGAGCGGCCGGAAGGGGGGAGGACAGAACGAGGGAGGAGAGGCAGGGGGGGGGCGCCTGGAGAGAGGGAGGAGAGGACGAAAGGTAGGGGGGTCAGAAAGAGGGAGGAGGAGGCGGACCGGGTCGGGAGGCCCAAGACAGAGGGAGGAGAGGAGACCCGGTCGGGGCGGCCTGGCGAGAGGGAGGAGCGGCGCCCGGTCGGGGCGGCTCAGCCCGAGGGAGGAGCGGCGCCCGGTCGGGGCGGCCCAGACCGAGGGAGGAGCGGCGCCCAGTCGGGGCGGCCTGGCGCGAGGGAGGAGCGGCGGCCTGGCGCGAGGCTGAGACGGTGGCAGTACTCACGTGAGGGCGATCCGGCTCGGGGCTGGAACGATGCTCCGGGGGCTGGGACGGCAGTTCTGGTGGCGGTGGCCTGAGACCGGGGGTTCGGCCGCGGGCCAGCGGCTGCGTCAGCAGGTCTGGTGAGCGGCAGCTTCGACTACCCCGGGCCGCGGCGTTTGAGCCGCAGGACAGGTTTTAACATCGCCCGGGGGGTATCGCCTCAGCGCAGAAGGAGAAGAGGAGGGAAGAGACTGCAGCCCTAAGACTTTTGCCTCCATCACAGTGAGGAGATGTTGGGTGGACTCACTGTGGTGGATGTTAATATGTGTTTATTGTTGTTTTTTATTGTATTGTATTATATGTATGACTGCTTAAATTTCTTTCAGACTTCGGTCTGGATGACAATAAAAGGCTATTCTATATTCTATTCTTTTCCCAACTTGACGCCATTTAGATAGTAATCTGCCTTCCTGTCCAATGGTCACTGAACTCTCAGTCATGATCTGCATCCATCTCTGATTGTAACAGAGATCATTTCCCATGAAAGATATCCAAAAGATTTAGCAAGGCTTGAATAAGCTCCGGAACCGATCTTTGCCATGTGGTTTGTGGGAAGAGCTTGTGGAAGATGGCCAAATCTAAAAATTTGTTAAATATAATCGGCATTCCATTTTCTTTAGAACTTCAGAAGTGAAAACCATCAGATTGTGGAAATAGATCTGTTTTAACCCCATTTACTTGCAGCATTATTGTAGTAGCTTCATGTCCCGTTAAATATTGTGAATACCTGCTGATGTTGAAATGCTTGTTCATCCATTAAGAGCTCAACAATCATTATTCTTTGCATTCTCTTTAGGTTTAACATACCCAAATTTAAAGACTTGGCTTACCCCTTCAAGAAAATACCTGTAAAAGTATTCAATAACTTTTTGTATACTACTCAAATTTGATCTATTTATTATTTATAACAGTATGTGCAAGATGTGCCTTTTATATCATTTCAATTTTGATGTGCCCAAAGTACAAAATTGTTTATGACTCAATTGGCCCCCTTGGTTATGCATTCTTCATCTAATTAAGGAGAGGAAACTCAGTAGAGAAAATTATGTTTATTTGGCTTTCATCTCCATTGACATAATTAATGGGGTTTTGAGAGTATATAAACATAATTGCAAGTTACTGCCTTCAAATTAAAAGATAATTATTGTCCAATGCTGCAAAAACAAAGTTAAATGTTATGTGTTTCTTACCCAAATTTATTCTATCAGCAACATCTGAAAAAACCAGTCTGAACCATCCAGGTTCACAACAGCCAAAAGCAATGCCAGGGTTTATGTACAGCTTTCCATGAATGAGTTTCCACCAGAGATCTATCTCAGCTTCTGTGGTCTGAGTTTTCAGAAACTGTAAAAAAAAACAAAAACATAATGAATAAGCCAATACATCCGATTTTCAAAAGTAATGCACAATATAGCATGTTCTTTTAATAATCACCCCTCACCTTCAGTCTATTCCTAATAACCTTCAGAGTTCTTCTGGATTTACACAAAGATCAATTGAGTGACAGTACAGGTGCACAACCTTTTATCCGAAAGCCTTGGGACCAGACACTTTTCGTAATTCGGAATTTGTCGGCCTTCGGAATGGAAATTTTTTAACGTAGATTTTAATGGCTGGCTCAGTGGTAGAGTGCTCGGCTCATATCCGCAAGGTCGCGAGTTTGCGCCTTGATCCCGGCAGTTCCTCGGTCGCGAGTTTGAGTCTTCAATGTAGTTTTTTCTTGCAGAATAAATGTCTGTATGAAATGCAGTGTGTTGAATGAATTCCTGAATTTGTAAATGTGACCGCAGCATTGAATCACCTCTCGCACTCATGTCACCCTAGCGGGGCTACATGCCCTTAGGCGGCCAAAGGCGACATTTTCACACTCTTATATCCGTGTGCAGCAGAGGCGACGTGCGTTTGGCGCCAAACGTGAGCTTTGGTGAGCTTTGGTGTGCAGACGACATCCTGGAAAAAATGTCCGGTTTCTTCCAGGTAGGCGATATACCCTCCCGGGCAATATACCTTCCACTTCTCTGTTATGAAGGGGATTTAGTTCCCCTTTCTTCCAGGACCGACCGGAGGCTCCGCTGTCACCTCTGCGGGCCACCCTCGGTGAACGCTCACTCAACTTTGTCTTGGGATTCCTACTCTCCCGCGCAATGTACCCCCACCTTCTCTTTTATGAAGGGGATTTAGTTCCCCTTTCTTCGAGGACCGACCGGAGGTTCCACTGTCACCTCTGCGGGCTGCCCTCGGTGAACGTCCTGTCTCCCTGTCCCTGGGATAGTAGGGGGCGATCAAACAGCACAATACCCCTCTCCCCCTCCAACTCCAGAGGAATCCGCTCCCCGATGGGCCGCTACGGCGACAAGTGGCAGTTCGCCCACAGCCCGAGCTGCGCGACCCCAAGAACAAGACGTACCTTGCACACCATCAGCTTCTGACCATACGGGGAGCGTGTTCCTCTGGAGTTGGAGCGGGGCTGGGCTGGAGTTGCTGATCTGGGATCTCCGTGCTTGCAGTGGGCCTGGGGGTCGGTGTCCCGATGAGCGGGCACAGCTCGAGCTGTGGGCGAACTGCCACTTGTCGCCGTAGCGGCCCATCGGGGAGCGGCTTCTGGTGGTCCTGATGTCTCCGGCCAGTTTGCAGTTTTCCTCTGGAGTTGGAACGGGGCTGGGCTGCTGCTGGCTGTGGGTCTCTGGGATCTCCGTGCTTGCAGTGGGCCTGGGGGTCGGTGTCCCGTTGGTCCTGACGTCTCCAGTGACTGGCATCGCCGACGTGAAGACAGTGCAAAGCCCCCGCGCCGGTGCAATGGGCGGGGAGCTGGAGAGGGGAGGGAAGGGGTCACACACATGGCCGGGAAGCAGAGGGGTGTAGGTGGGGTGAATTTGAAGGGAGCGACAATCTGCTGCTGCCTGCCCGCTGAGATAAAAAGTTCCCACGCAAGACGTGTATCGTGAGTCTACCGTGGGAACTTTTTAACTCAGCGGGCAGGCAGCAGCATATTGTCAATTATTAACCCTCCCGCGCAATATACCCTCACCTTCTCTTTTATGAATGGGGATTTAGTTCCCCTTTCTTCGAGGACTGACCGGAGGTTCCGCTGTCACCTCTGCGGGCCGCCCTCGGTGAACGTTTTCAAGGACCTTTCTTCAAGGACCGAAAAAATGTCCGCTATTCGGAGGTTTTCGTTATTTGGATCTTCGGATAAAAGGTTGTGCACCTGTATTCAAAACTTTAAAGTTCCCGGATTGTCAATTCAATTACCATCGATTTGACCCAGAGAACATTTCATGGAAACTATAATGTACAACCATGGTTAAAGATACAGTTTAGATTTAAAAAACCTTTGTTTAAGTAGTGAGTTTCTAAGTACATCCAAGTATATCTATAGGCATCTCTCTACTCTATCAACTGGCCAACAAACTTAGGATAGGAATTACTAAAAACTTCTCATGGATTATGTATCAAAGACTCATATTTCCTGTAGTTATCACATTTAACCGCTTGTCCATGTGCAAGATAGCGCTCTTTTGTGCCTTCCAACCAGAAGGTTTCTCCCTCTCTAGTAGAGATCTGCCATTCTTCTTCCTCCTTACCTCTTGAATTATAGGAGGCTGTTCAGCCTAAGATGTTTTGAATTATTCATTTGGTCTCATTCTAATATCTCAACACTCTCCCAGTGGAACCATTAGCACGACTGCTCCAAACATAACACACATCTTGGGTGGAATTTCCTACAAATGGCATCATTCTGCAGTGACAATCAATTACATGAAGCAGCAGTATAAAACGAGGGGCAGGAGATTCTGGTTTAGAAGCTACATTAAGCATTCTTGCCTAAATTTAGATATTGGCCATATATCCTTGTCCATGACAACTCAAAAGTCAGCAAGGAAAATAAAACATAATTACTTTTCTAAAATCTGCCCAAACATATAGGCCTGCCGAGTTTTGAAGAACTGGAATCCCAAGTGCAGCCAGACCATCCACAATAATACGGTGCGCTTCCCTCAGTCGCCGTTGATTTGTTGGGAGATAAGTCTTGTTTATCCATTCTACACAGAAGAAAGGTTTACATGTCTATAAGAATTTCCAACGGAAAATCTAATTTCTCAATAGAAATATATTTAACCTACCCCTATCAGCAATTAGCTGTCTCAGAATGCATTGAATAGGCCCTGGACATCGATGAAAACTGGCTAGGCGATTGAGCGCAGAACGGATTTCTTTGTTTCTTGTATGCAAAACTGCAACACGTATCCCACACATGGCAAAATCCTTAAAGTGGAAGGACAGTAAAAACTTCTATTAACATATGCCAAGGGAAATTCATTGCTTAAATAATTGTCAAGCTGCAGAACCATGTCATCTAAATCAAACAACATGTTAATTTAGTAATTTTATTTTAAATAATATATTCCCTGCTAAAATGACATTTTAAAGAACAATTGTCCTTAAAAAAAAATGGAATAGTTCAATAGAATCTCATAAGGCAACACTTTAATGAACAATCACTACAAGATAAAATGTAACATACCTTACTAAATCCCCACATAAAGTGTATCCTTTCTGGATCTGGTGCACTGTGAATATGTACAATAATTATTACCATTCAAAAATAAGTTATTGAGAAGCTGCATAAATCTGCAGAACAAAAATATTTCCAATAAACAATCAATAGACAAAAACGTTGCTTTTACAAAAGTGATGGTATTCTCCACCTCAGAAGGCAGCTAAGGCCAGGTAATTAAATATATTAATGGACACTCGGTCATTGATTACATTCGACAAACTCAATAGATTCCTGTATATTAAGGGAATTAAGGAATATGGGGTTAGTGCAAAAAAATGTCATGAAGGTAAAAGATCACCCATTACCTCACTGAACAGCTGCGTTGGTGTGAGAGGCTAAATGGCCTTATTTAGCTTTCAGATCTAATTTTCTTATGATCCAATTTTGAAATGTGATAAGACAGCAACAAGGCTGGTGAGATGGACAGAAAAAAATGTTGCAATGTTTAAGACAAATTTTGACGGAAAAGGAATGGGAATTTACACGCAATGGAAGGGCACAGAAGGGTGGAAATTAGAATATGTGCTCCAATGCAAGAACGAATGTAGCGGTAGATAAAATTATGAAATAATGAAATGTAAATTTCAAAAAGCTAGTGTACAAAAAATAAAAATAATTGACATTTGTCTACATTTAAATCGATATAAAATAGTGATTTCAAAGAAAGGGAAGTAGTTTGGAATAGGATCTCTAAATGTTTGGTGTCCAGCAGACAGGATTAATAAAGTAACCTTTCTCGAGTAGAAAAAGCAAGCAAGCAATATTGTAACTTTTGAAGAAACCTGAATATGTGAAGTATGATCTGGAGAAAATGCAGATCAATGAAATCGTTTCACTTAGACACAAAAAGCTGGATTAACTCAGCGGGACAGGCAGCATCTCTGGAGAAAAGGAATGAGTGACCCTTCTCGTCCCGAAACATCACCCATTCCTTCTCTCCAGAGATGCTGCCTGTCCCGTTGAGTTACTCCAGCTTTTTGTGTCTATCTTTGGTTTAAATCAGCATCTGCGGTTCCTTCTCACACAAATTATTTTCCTTGTTTAGTTTAGCTGTTAACAAGCTAAGAAACTGACTTAAAAATAAAAAAACACAAAATGCTGGAGTAACTCAAGAGAGTCAGGCGGCATCTCTGGTTCTCCGGAGAGGCTACCTGGTCCGCCAATTTATTCCAGCAAAGCGAGTCTTATTCCAACACTGTGCGTCTTTTTTGTAAGTCAGCATCTGCTGTTCCTAGAGTCTAAATTTAAAAATACTTCAATGTTAATGTTTAGTCTATGGATGTCCATCTGATAAAGTATTAAGTACTGATTTGTCGGCAAAATTAAAGACCATGGCATGTTATTTAATTTCAAAATTGTTCTGGGATGAAATAAAAACAGTAATAGCAGATACATTTCTCTTTTTTTCCCCCAAATTGAGTGAGGTAGTTTTCCCATTGTGTAATATTAATATATTAGTTTATTTTCTCAATAGATTAATAATCTGAAATGAATATACAAGGCTCAATTTTAAAATCTGTGCATTGCACAAACTTAACATTAAACAATGACAAGAACGGTAACCCCCCCAAGGAAGTAGACAATCTTGTGAAATAGGCAATCACATCACAAAAGGAATTTAAAACCAAGATAGGAGAAGTGACACATTTCAGTGGAAAGAATTTAGAGAAGCAAATAATCTAAAGAATAACATTTTCAAGTGGGTGCCAAACACAGAGTTGGGAGTATATGTATATAAATCTTTGAAGGTAGGAGGACGTTAAGGAAGCAGTTAAAAAGACGTACAAGATCTTTGGCAGAGTACAAAAGCAAGAAACTCAAGATGTGTGAATATAAAAATATTTGTTCAGCCACAGTTGTAAGTATGTCTAATTCTGAGCTTCAGGAAGGGCCAAAGGCCTTAGAAAGGGTGCAGAACAAAATGTGAACGGTTCTAGGGACAAATTTCCAGAGCTGGGAATAAATTACTAAATGTGGGAAACACTCACAGATCAGTCAGCATATGTGAAAAGACGAGTAAATTAACATCTTAGATCAAAGAAACAGTCAGAATGTCATTAGAATTAGAACAGCTGGGATTCCTCCCTTTAATACAGGAACGCTTGAGTGAATATTAAATAGAAGTGTTCAAAGACAAAAGTTAAGATGTTAACTAAAGAGAGAAAAACTATTGCAGGAGGGTTGAGTCAGAGAACAATTATTTCTCGTGACCAGCAAAAGTGAATGCCATAAAGAAAAACTTATTGGATAACATAATTACAATCTGTTTGCCTACAGAATTCAGTACTTAAAAGGTATAACCCTTTCAAAATTATGGGGGGAGAATTAAAGAACAGCAATGATCGGTGAATGCACGAGACTGCACATCAAAAACCAGCAAGATTTCAACAAGCCACAAGATAGTTTCATGTGCTGAAACTGCTGATTGCTTCCAACATTTTGTTTCTAGATTTCTGGCATCTGCAATATTCTTTGAGTTTCCTCATTTACTGTAATAATTCTATATTTTTTTCTATTTTTTGAATGCTCCAGCAAAAAACAAATAAAAATGATAAAGGGCAACCAACCCTTGTTGTATTTGGTACTATTTATTCCTACAAGACATGCTTATAAAATAAATCTCTGAATTACAAGGAATAGAAGTGTAGAGATATTTGACTTTACTATTTAATGCATGGATTTTAATTTCGTTAAATTGGTCTGCAGATACTAGTCATTCTTCAAATCTGTAAAACATATATAGTTAATGGCATCCTATTACCTTTGCAGATCAATCTACATAAAATAATTCACATGCTTACTTCAAACTAAGAATACTGGTGAAGTTGATGTCCTCGAACCGTGATAGCATGTAAATTTCATCCATTATTACATGCAATTTGTGTCTACAAAATGATCAAACAAAAGTTAGAGGAAACTCCCAAATTATATATTTATTTTAATTATTTCAGTAAATAAGGGCCAGGGCCTGAATGATTATCCTTTTCCTGATTCCTTAAATCTCTCTGCTCCAACATCCCAGATGAAAACAAGATTTTTGACTTACCAATTTTAAGGATACACTTAGGGATTTCCTGCCCACATTTCCGCGCACATCCATGTGCTCAAGACAGATTAAAGGTCTGGTTAGTTACTCAAAATGCTTTGCACAATTTGGACATAGTTTCAGATTTTTATATGTATGTTTAACTATCCAGATATTACTATGTTTTTTGCTTCAGTGCAGTTTGCTATTCAGCAGCAATTCAATTCCAACTGATTTACCACATCTATGTTTTGGACTCTTTTCAGAAAATAAATACGAACCTTGCTCCTGTAATCTCAAATGCAGTTTTATAAACATCCATCAAAAGACCATAAATGCATATTAAGATTATATATGGAAAAAAAAAAAATCACCATTCCCAAGAATCTTTAAAAAGATTGTCTTAAATGCACTTATGGGCTTTCCATTCCACAACACACTACCACCAACAGCCACCCCAGTACTGATTGTTTTTTTTTTAATTAAAGAAATAAGTTAGTCTACCAGTGATTTTCCAGCATCCTTGTTTCCAGAGCCTTTCTGGATTATCCGTTTTGTAAGACCAACAGAGGTCATGGTCTCCAAGTTAAGTCCAACGGTACCGGAACGGTCCACCTAGGTGCCGAGATACCGGCCCTCAGAGGCATAGTCGGCCACAGAAGTAGGCTATGGGAATGGATCTGGCCAGGCTGGAGTTCCAGAGCCCCAGCCACAGGGGACCAATTCGACCGCCGATCAACCGCAGGGGTCTGCTGTGGGAACGGATCTGCAGGCTCTGGCCAGGCCAGAGCTCCACAACCCTGACCGCAGAGGGCAATTTCGACCCACCAATCAGCGCGGATGTCCTGATGATGTCAGGATCATGGCCTCACCCGGCCTAGGCGCCACATTTTCAGAGGGGGGGGGGGGGGGATTTCAAGTGCGATCTTGTAACTTTGTCCGGATTAAAGGAGGTGCTGGAATAGGAAAAGGAGGTCCAGTTGCTGGAAAATCGATGGTGGATTTAAGCATTGAGGAATGACATCACCAGATGAGCTATTTACACTAACAAATAAAATTAAAAATGTATTCATTCAGAGATTCATGCAAATTTAAATTTAATAATAAACCAATAAAATAAAAAGCATACACTATCTTACTGCATGTGCGAGCTCCTGTTATCCTGCTATTTTTTCCCACCTGATTTTCTCACGCTTTAGAGACCAATTGCAACCACCTTGTCCAAGAACCTACATACAGGCTTCAATGCCAGGATGCAGTGGCCCCTATGAGTAGCTGAAGTGGCATTACATGCACATTGCAACCTACTGTGGCTATAACTACAGGCTTTAGTAATTACCTGCTTTATACACTTCTACATCATGCCATCTTGTATTAAAATAACTTTTTAAAATTCAATCCGATTCAGATAAAACCCATGGTATGATAGAGGGCAGAACAGTCTATAAATACAATAGTTTCCATAGCAAGCTTTGACTTCACACAACTAAATCACTTGTTATTCACCAAGTCTAATCAGACTATGACCTGCTCCAAGCCACTATGTTATTAGTAACTAGCTGTGGAAGTTTACTCGTTCCTCTTCCCTGCAGGCATATATCCAAACTTCACCACAGAGCAGAAACACCAAGTATAAAGAAAACTTGATGTGCCACTATATTTAAAATGCAATAAATGTCATCCAGCTATCCTGCACTCAACATTTAATTGTACATTAAGATACATATATATTCTACAATAGATCTACTGTTTAATAGCTTGTTGCTTTGCAAGATATACAAAAATTCCATTAATACTTTTAGTTTAACGTGTACAGCTACACTCAGTTTCAGGTATTTACATTGTAGCCCCATATCTGTAAATGTTTTTGTTCGCATGCAAATAAAGATTGGCAATCACTCTGCAGCACTGATTAAAGCTAATTTTGTATTGAAACTTTCATTATGACAACATTGCAGCCCAAACAGTGGTAGGACTCAAACCTGTGTGCAAAGTCTAGACAGTCTTTCAGTAACTGTTCAGGGTAAATGTCGCCTAACGGATTGTGAGGGTTGATCAGGATTAAAGCTCTGACTCTGATGCCCTGAAAAAAGAAAAACCGAGAATCGAAGACGCTGAAGATAAAGAAATGGCGAGTTTTCTTAGTCGCCACTCCTTAATTAACAAACAAATAACCAATTAAAATAATATGTAACCATGCTGCAATTAACATACTTCAGAAAGATATACAGTGCCAGAGCTAATTAGACCAAGTGTATTGCAATTCAAAGTAAAAAAATAAAATAAATGCTTCCTTATCATTTAGGGCCCAGGATTTATTTTTAAATCCTAAAGTTTAGGGGCATTTTCGATTATTTTCTCTAAAATTCCCCAAAATCGACAAAACACAAAACTAGCTGGGGCACTGATTGCATAATTCAAGTTACATTAAATAAACCATTTAACATCATAAACTTAAATGACACAACCTGTGTGTTAACTAATCTGTTCTTAAATTGAAGGAAACAAATCTGCAGGACAATGTAACTGATACTTTGACTAGGATTAAAAAAAGACTTGAAATTAAACTCCTCTTTCTAAATTGCTATGCAATTGATTCTGCTGGAAATTGTTTGGAGATATTAAGAGCAGGCAAGATTGGGATAGTTTCCAGGTTCATGTGACAAATTGAACATTTCATGAATTGCGAATAATGTCTGTAGAAACTTAGCCAAGGAAAAAAGTGAAAAGTCGCAAACAAGAAATGTAAGGACTTTGCTGCATGATCCAAAGATTGAACAGCTTTTTCCATGAAATATAGGTGTAATATTCAATATATATTCCATGTCAGACTAGATCAATGCTATTCAGGATCAAGCCCACCATTCAGTAGAATTAAAACAACTATAAACATGCCTTTGTCAGGTATTAGCATTATTCATTAGTAATCCTACAATTTGGGAGTTAACTTCAAAATGTTAAACTAACGTGTTGTAACAAGAAAAGGACTAAGTCTGTTTCAGTTGCAAGATACAAGGTGGAATTGAATAAGTTAATGAATTTTCAGTGCAATTGGGGAACTGGAAATATAAGAATGAGTCTTCAGTAGATTGTGTTCAAACTGTTTATATATAGTAGGAGCTGCATACTCTACACCACTTTTGAAATATGATTTACCTGAACTCAATGGAATCCAACTGTAGAAACAGACAATATATATAACTACTATAAATACAGATTTGGTGTAAGATAAAGGATGAAATTATCATGAATGAGAAATCAAAATAAGAACATTACACTGCTATTGTTGCCCTGACTCTTATCAACAGTAGTTTCACAGATTGTGAAGGATTAATAGTTAAATTAGATATACAAATAAAAACAGCAACTTTATAGTAATATAATTCAAGGTTTGGAGAAGATGTATGATTTACCATCATCTCCAAATTATTGGGACCAGAAAACTCATACCGAAATCATACAATTGAAAAATATGCTGGAATATTACTTCAGGATTGACAAAAGTAAAGGAAAACTGTTTTAAATAATGTTGAAAAACTGTAGAATTTCCCCAGGACACCCAATTTACCCAAACATGAATGAAGGTCTCGACCCAAAACATCATTTATTCCCTTTCCCCAGAGATACTGCCTGACCCGCTGAGTTACTCCATCTTTTTGTGTCTATCCAAACATGAATGACTGATACAAATTGCTCAGTGTGATGAAGACTTAAGATTAATTGAAAGTTGGAATAAATAGAAGATTAAATGGGTGAGATTTGCTTTTTCATCAATGTGAATCCCATCTGGTTTCAAATGATAAGCATAGTGTGGACTCTTATGAAAACAAATGTCTAATCAGGAAAAGAAAAAAAGTTATACAGAAAGGTTAGAGGAAAAAGAGCTTTTATTTTTTAAAAGATGCAGGAAGCATGAAAAAAATCTGACAAGACTACACCAAATCCATGTTATCTATTGATTTACTACCCAATATTCACACACTCAAAGTTGGGTGTGTACTACTGGAATTACTGGAAATGTTGATAAAGTGGCACATTCCTCTATGGCTTTCTCCAGCGAATCCCGCTCGCCTTAAGATAAATTAGATTTGATGTCTTGTGCCAACAAAAATTGAAATATCAATGGTCGATGTGTGGCCAGAGCAACAATTGGAGTTGTAATCAGCAACATGAACATCTGGGGGTCAGAGAGACGGGCAGATGTGCAACAAAGCCAGGGTCCAGAGTGTGGGTAACATTGGTGGCCCAGGTCACGGTCAGGATCAGGAACATGGGTAGGATTAGTCACAGCAAGGGTCTGCATTGCTTGAAACTTCCAAGCTAACTACAAGCTTAAATTTATTTGGAAGTTGGAGTTGATTGCTGTATGCCACTGCAGCCTTGGAATCATTGCCAGCAGTCTTAAAGATTATTTTGTGTTTTTGTTAGAGCATACTCCGTGCCCCCATCTTCCACGAATGAGGACTTAGTTTATAGATGACCTAACAAAAAACATTAAACTATCCGCGCATTGCCAGACAGAACATTAATAATTGTGAGACACCTGGATTGCGGCAAGCAGTTTTGGTCTCCATATCCAAGAGGATGTACTTGCTACAGAGGGTATGCAATGACAGTTTACCATACAGCTTCCTGACATGGTCAGTGTGTCTTATCATTGTCATATGTCAAGATTTGTACAATTGGGCCACTACACGGAGTGCAGAAGATTAAGGAGAGATGTAATTAAAACTAAATACTGACAGAATCCAGTAGGCTGCAAGCAGGCAGAATGCTTCAGACTAGAACCAGGATTCATGCTCTCAGGAAATAGGTTAAGGAATTTAGGACTGGAATGGGGGAGAAATTTCTTAACTCGAAGGTGGTGGATTTCAGAAATTCTCTACCACAGGTGGTGAGGGAGGCCAAGTCATAACATGTGTTTAACAAGGAGAGCAAGCAATTGGTTTCTAGACACAAAAGGTAACAGAGTCTGTGGAGAGCAAATGGAAACAAACATCAAAATGATCAAATCAGGGGGACTGTAAGTAACTTATTAATATAGAAGACCAGTCAGAATCATTTTGAATGGCAGAGTAAACTTGAAAGCCTAAATTACCTAATCCTGCTGTTTTTCCCACCCCCCGTTTCTAATATTAAAAAAATAGGAATAATGGTAACATGCTGACAGTGTTAGCTGTTTAAAAAAACTAATTTACTATTATTAATTAGTTATTTTGGGCTCATAACAAAAAACAGACAGCAGCAATAAAATGCCGTTACAATAAGTGAAATGGTTAACAGTAAAATGACTAAGGTAGTCAACTATCTCAAATAAAGTGGCAAGAGATGGCAGCATACGGATTAAACAAATTTTGAACATAGAGCACACAAAACTCCATTCCGATCCAAAGAAGGGGAACGGGAAAGCACAGCGAGGCAGAGTAGTAGGAAATAAATTGGACCAACCAGGGGAAAAAAATGTAATAAAAGCATCAGCAATCATAAAAGGTTTGAAATAATAAATGAGGGGGATGTAGATAATGATAAGAGCAAGGTAATATGCTGCAAAAAAAACAAACAAACAGTAATACTAGGATGGAGACAAGAACATTAGTTAGATTTTTTAATATTACAGACAACAGGAGATCAATACAGTTTCACAATGATTTAGTTTAGTTTAGAGATCCAGTGCGGAAACAGGCCCTTCGGCCCACCGTGCCTGTGCCGACCAGCAATCCCCACATATTAACACTATCTATCCTACTCACACTAGGGACAATTTACATTTATACAAAGCCAATTAACCTACAAACCTGTACGTCTTTGGAGTGTGGGAGGAAACTGAAGATCTCAGAGAAACCCCACACGGTCACGGGGCGAACGTACAAACTCCGTACAGACAGCACCTGTAGCCGGGATCGAACCAGGGTCTCTGGCGCTGAAAGTGTTGTATGGCAGCAACTCTACTGCTGCGCCACCATGCCTGATTTCAAAGAACCCTGGACATAAAGCTCCTGGCAATTTCTGCATCATGAAGGTCATCATCAACTAGGTTAATCAGCCAAGCACTTTAAGAGAATCCTCCAGACAACAAACCAGAATTTTTTTTAAAGCACAAAAAGGTTTCACAGAACACAAAATAAAGACTGAAATGTGTAATATTGAGTTAAAATATCAAATAAGCTTAATGAGCATTCTAGCTTAATGTTGCCTTTCTTATAGCAAGACAAGCAAACCTGTACATAATACTCCAAATGCAGCCTCACCAAAATCTTGCACAACTGCAACACAACTTTCCAACTCTATATCAATGCCCTGACTGATGAAGGCCAACGTACCAAACAACTTCACCACCCTGTCTACCTGTGATCCCATTTTCAGGGAACTATGTACTTGTACTCCCAAGTCTCTCTGTTCTACCACACTCCCTAGGGCTCTACCATACACAATGAAAGTCCAGTCCTGGTTTGACTTCCCAAAATGCCACACCTTAAATTTAACTGAATTAAACAACATAATTTGCCATTCCTGAACACACTTACTTTTCAGATCGAGATTCAGTTGTAATTCTTAATAACCTTCTTCACATTCTACAATACCATTTATTATAGTATAACCTGCAAATTTACTAATCTTATCCTGTACATTCCCATCCAAATCATCTTTATAATTGACAATCAATAATGGACCCAATATCAATCGCTGAAGAACATCCCAAGTCATCGTCACTCTTTGCCTCCTACCATCATGGCAATTATATATCCGATTAGCTGGCTCTCCCTAGATCCCATTCAATTTAACCTTCCAGACTAGCCTAAAATGCAGAACCTTGGTAAAACAGATTTGACGCACAACCATGAACTGACTATCTTTAATTAGTCCTTCTCTATCCAAATGCTGGTACATCCTCTCCCTCAATCATCCCCACCCACCGAGTAACTTACCCACTGCCCTGTAGTTCACCGGCTTGACCCTGCAGCCCTTCATAAATAACAGTATAACACTAGCCACCTTCCAGTCTTCCAGAACTTCACCTGTGGCTAAAGAATGTTACATATCTTTCTGGAGGTTTTGTTTTTAAAATAGCAAAAATAATTAAAAAACAATAGATGGGTCCAAGTGAGGAGATGTCAATGGGCAGATGACGCCTGGGAGTGAGGGAGTGCTGAAGAAAGCAACAGGCTATTTTTGGAGGCTTTAAAGGGCTGCAGATTAGATTTGATAAGAAACTAAGGTAACGAATGGAATTACAGTGCTATCCATAATGTTTGGGACAAAGACCCATTTTTTTTATTTGCATCTGCACGACACAATTTGAGATTTGTAATAGAAAAAAAATCACATGTGGTTCAAGTGCACTTTGTCAGATTTCAATAAAGGCCATTTTTATACATTTTGGTTTCACCATGTAAAAATTACAGCTGTGTTTATACATGGTTCCCTCCCATTTCAGGGCACTATAATGTTTGGGACACATGGCTTCACGGGTGTTTGTAATTGCTCATGTGTGTTTAAATGCCTCCTTAATGCAGGTATAAGAGAGCTCTCAGCACCTTGTCTTTCCTCCAGTCTTTCCATCACCTTTGGAAACTTTTATTTCTGTTTATCAACATGAGGACCAAAATTGTGCCAATGAAAGTCAAAGAGGCCATTATGAGACGAGGAAACAAGAATAAAACTGTTAGAGACATCAGCCAAACCTTAGGCTTACCAAAATCAACTGTTTGGAACATCATTAAGAAAGAGCACTGTTGAGCTTACTAATCGCAAAGGGACTGGCAGGCCAAGGAAAACCTCCACAATTCTCTCTATAATAAAGAAAAATCCCCAAACACCTGTCTGACAGATCAGAAACACTTTTCAGGAGTCAGGTGTGGATTTGTCAATGACCACTGTCTGCAGAGGACTTCATGAACAGAAATAGAGGCTACACTGCAAGATGCAAACCACTGGTTAGCCACAAAAACAGGATGGCCAGGTTACAGTTTGCCAATAAGTACTTGAAAGAGCAATCACAGTTCTGGGAAAAGGTCTTGTGGACAGATGAGATGAAGATTAACATATCAGAATGATGGCAAGAGCAAAGTATGGAGGAGAGAAGAAACTGCCCAAGATCCAAAGCATACCACCTTATCTGTGAAACAGTGGTGGGGGTGTTATGGCCTGGGCATGTATGGCAGCTGAAGAAAACTGGCTCACCCATCTTCATCGATGATACATCTGCTGATGATAGTAGCATAATGAGTTCTGAAGTGTATGGACACATCCTATCTGCTCAAGTTCAAACAAATGCCTCAAAACTCATTGGCCGGCAGTTAATTTTACAGCAAGACAATGATCCCAAACATACTGCTAAAGCAACAAAGGAGTTTTTCAAAGCTAAAAAATTGTAAATTCTTGAGTGGCCAAGTGAATCACCCAATCTGAACCCAATTGAGCATGCCTTTTATATGATGAAGAGAACTAGCCCCCAAAACAAGCATTAGCTAAAGAAGGCTGCAATACAGGTCTGGGAGAGCATCATCAGAGAAGACACCCAGCAACTGGTGATGTCCATGAATCACAGACTTCAAGGAGTCATGCAAAGGATATGCAACAAAATATTAAACATGACTATTTTCATTTACATGACATTACTGTGTCCCAAACATTATGGTGCCCTGAAATGGGGGGGGACTATATATAAACACAGTTGTAATTTCTACATGGTGAAACCAAAATGTATAAAAATGGCCTTTATTAAAATCTGACAATGTGCACTTTAACCACGTGTGATTATTTTCTATTACAAATCTCAAATTGTGGAGTACAGAGGCAAATAAATAAATAATGGATCCCAAACATTATGGAGGGCACTGTATAAGGCGGCATGATGAGTAGATGTGAACAGTGGGTGGAGGAGGGAAAAGAGAAAGAGAGAACAGAAATCGAGTGGGTTAAGTATGTAGGTGATTGGTAGATGGAATCAAGTTTGGGGGAGAGCAGTAAGAGAGAAACAGGGTAACAGGGGACAGAGTGGTGGAAGGAGGGAGCATACTCTTAATACAAGCATATAAACACTTTTTATGAAATGTACATCCCAATTCCTGAAGACGTATCATGCATCTGTACATAAATTGGCTTTCCTAGCAAAAATATTACATCTGGGTCTAAAACGTAGCAAAGCATACCTTTTCCTTTGCGTGCTGCATCCCTGCTTCAAGCTTATCCACTGTTAGTCGAAAGGGTAAACTTTCATATTCCGATATCTAGAAATGAATATTAAAAAAAATCTTAGCCTATCCAAAAACAGTATTGTCAATGAAAATGGAAACAAAGGAAACGTATTACTCACGCACCTTACTATCCAAATGAACATGCACAGCTTGCACTTCCCCATAAAGGTCCATGTATGGATTCACGCCACCATAATAGGGAGTTGGAATCAGGTAGCCATCTTAAAAAAAGAAATATGTTTAATTGGATTTTAAATAGAACAAGTGTAATAAAATAAAATGTAATGGATGCACCCACCTCCAGGGTCAAACAAGACCATAGAAAGTGCAGCAAAAATGGAACAACATCCATTCATAATTATAATCTGAAAAGAACCAAGTACATGGAGTTAATATTGGTATTATTATAAAAAAGGCAATGGCCAATTACGTATTTTTAATATTAGCTATATTTTGATTAACTAAAAATATTTCACAACCCCCATGCCCAAAGACTACAGACTATTTAGCATCACAATCACATGCAACTGAGCTTTTGAAGAATAATTTGAAACAAAACAAAAAGTCTCTTTATGCTGCAATCATTCAGAGAAACAGCAGAATTTCTCACACCGAAGCTAAGACCCAGTGCTTAAATTTACAACGTTGTATCTTTACATTGAAATGCAATTTCACAAAACAAAGCAATTTATGTACTCCTACAGTAAACAGAAACAAGAGTTAATTTAACTCAATCCAAAGACTTCATCTTATTAGGTATATGTTGCAGTTAACTCCAAATTTTGTGAACTTAACGCTGACATTTGTAAGAAAATATTTATTTACTGATCCACCAAGCAAGAATTTTAAAGGATACTCCACAACAAGGCCCTGCACATTATGCGCCTTTTGCAATGCAACGTCATATCTGAGGTGGCCAAAGCAAGCCCCAGCAATATATTGAAATAAAGCTGCCAGCAAATCATGTCTCCAGAGATAAATGGCATCAGCTACAATAAAACAAATACTGAACATTCATTAGTATTCTAAATACTTCAGAAACATTCCAAAAAAATCATAATTTCTCAAATCTAAAATGCTTCCAGGCACCCAAAAATCTAAATTAGCAAGCTTCTGGTAGATATTTCAAAAATAATAAATTTTCAAATGAAACTATTTAAAATATTTTTAAATTACAAACTCCTCATCCATGGCTTACGCAATTCCTCTCTTTCATTTAAGGCAGACAAAGTACCCTTTACATCTTCTTGGACGTGTCCCACATCATCATGGCAGGGAGTCCAAGCATGAATACAGGCATTTAGCCCAAGTACCCTCAACCACATTGAAAGACCATGGAAAAAAACAGCATTAGAGCTCCACCTACTGCCTAACTGCAAATGCTGAGTCTCATCATCATTATCACACAAACTATTGACCTTTTTTTGTCATTCTATCTATCCACAATGAAATTTACTGGATAATAATCACAACTGACTGTATGAATCGACTGCATCAAGGGTTTTCTCCTAACTTCAATAAAATCACAGAAATTTGCAGTTTGGTAAACAGAATAATCATTTACTTTTCTCCTCTAACTTTGAAGAAGGTATTGAAACATGGTATTGAAAAAAAATATGGCAAGTATATTTCTCGAAGCTGAAGCTGTTGAATGAATTGATTCTCCATATATGAGAAATATTTATGGAACCAACTTACCAACACCCTATGGAATCATCTGGATAAATATCAGGATAAAAATTGTAAAATCTTAATGAAAAATTATACGCTGGCATTTGGGAACCCACACGTTTAACAATAAAAATAAGCTTTGTTGCATTTTAACTGCACAAGTCAAGCACTATTTCCATATGCTTCCTTATTTCACTGAAAAGCATTCTATATTAGAAAGACAGTTTCAGGTCCAATTGCTCAACCCCAAATAATAGTATAACATAAAAGAATAAATGAGCTGTAAAGACAAAAGCAAACACTGGCATTTCTTACCTCCTCTGAATGTAATGTTTTTGGAGCTCTGGTATAATCAGTAAGAAATTTCGCAATTTCCTCCCTGAAACTAAAGCACACAGTTAATACAGAAAAGAATCAACAACTTTGATTCATTGACATTGTAAATAAATAATGCTACAGCCTAAATTGAGAAAAACATCATTTAAACTATCCTTGAAATCAAGTCCTCAATAATCAATTTCAGTGTGAAATTATAATAAATAATGACCATCCATTACCCATGCACACTAGTTCTATGTTATCTCACTTTCTTATCCACTCCACAAACACTAGGAGTCAATTTAAAGAGGCTACTTAACCTAGAGACCTCTACCTCTTTGGGGGGGGGGGGGACTGAAGCACCTGAAGAAAACTCACGCATCCACAGGAAGAGTGTGAAAACTCCACACAGACAGCACCTGAGGTCAGGATTAAACCCTCTGACACTGGGGCAGCGGTTCTACCAACTGTGCCAGTGTGCCTCCCTAATTCCTCATCTTCGACTGGATTAAAACGTGCATCTTGCACTAATCCAGGAGCCCAACCACTACATTACCATACAAAACCTAAAGCAAATATCTTAGTTTAAATACCATTAATCAATTATACTGAATTTAATCTGGATGTAGGGTATATGATATTGATCTTCAAATAGCCAGCACTTATATCTCAGACTAAAACTAGATTGTACACTATTTAATGCTTCACAACTTGATATGCTGGCTGTGAAATATATAATTACTAGGTCCTTTTTCCAGCTAAATTTGTAGTATTCTGAATCAAGGCAAGAATATTAATTTGAACGGTCTGAATCCAGGTAAGAAATGGCACCACATAGAACATAATTGTACAACATAAACCACATTTCATTGTTTCAATATTGGTTTGTAAAAATGTCATGTAATTATCAGTTTAGTTAATACCGCAACCAGTAACTATACTTTTGGTACATGTAAATGTCATGAGTTGTTCAAGTTCTTAAGGGACCCAAGATAATAAATTAGTTGTGAACAAGTACAAGGGGCAATTGATGAAACGGTATAAACCATAAGCATTGGAAAATGTATATAGAAATCATAGAGTGGCTCATGAAGCATCACATTTTTGTTAATTGTGGTTGCACTACAAGATGACGCCCGAGTAGGTGACTCTTTATGGGCCAGTCCCAGAAGAGGATCTGCTACAATTGCTCCAATCTTAAATCTTTTCACTGTCAAAGGCTTGATTGTAATCATGTATCGTCTTTTTTTTTGACTGAGGAGCATGCAAACAAAAGCTTTGTACTGTACCTCAGTACATGTGACGATAATAAACTGAGCTAAACTGAAAAGAAACATCTTCATTTATAACTTTAAGATCAGTTGAAAAAATATATATATTTTCTCATTCTAACAGGATTCATTAGAAACAGAAGATCAATACACGCAGATTCTAGAAATAAGTATAGAAGTATATGAATATAGAAGACACTGAAAATATTCAACGGTCAGACAGCATTCGTGAGGATCTCTCTCTCCACAGATGCTACCCGACCTGCTCAGCTTCACCAGCATTTTCTGTTTTTGTACGTTTGTTAGAAAGTAGACTGCTTTGTTTTAAATATTTATTTAAAGTAGCCTACTACGTACTGTCAAACTAAGTTCAGTTCTGGCTATACATGCTTTTTGATAATACTGTACCATCAGGATGATGGGAAGAGGGGTGTAGGAGGTGGAAGAAACAATTTTTTAACTTCACTTGTGTGGTAACCTGGTACGGTTGAATGGTCAATCACAATAGAATTTAGGTTTTAACTGCATCTACGAGGAGCACACAAAACATTCCTCCTGTTCTCATATCAAAGCTAAAAATTACACAATGTTTTCTAATGTTCATACAATTGTTTGATTTCCCTTTAGAAATTAGCCAAATATACTTGCCTCTCAATTCCTTGAACACAGGAATATTGTAACAAGTCAGGTGCAATACTCTTTCCACCATTACGTCTGTTGAACTGTGGCCAGGGATTTAAAAAAGATTGCATTTACACACGTATCAAAAATTAAATGTTGAAGTCTTTAAAATCATTTAATCTTTCAATAAACAAATATGCTACAGCTTTATATACTGAAATCTCAATTTTGATGAGTAGATTAATAATTCAATATAAACTTAATTCTGACATAAATGTAACCAAATTAGTATGATTTATGTAAAATCTACATCTAAAAATATTTCCACCAATCTACAAAAGGATACAAAGGACATTTATTATCACATACACCAAATGGTGTAGTGAAATTTGACTTGCCATTGCACACACGAATAAAGATAAGACACAACATTAAAGAATTTAACAATAAACATAAAAACATCCCCCCACAATGATTCCCACTGTGGGGGAAGGCAGCAAAGTCCAGTCCCATCCCATGTTCCACTGTTATCTACTACTTTCAATATCCAAAAGGTCACTTTTCAGTCTTTTATATACTTACCCACTCTTCTATTATGTCAAAACAAAGTTTGTTCTCACTAGTTCCCAAATTAAGGATGCCCTAAGAGAAAAGAATTGTGTTTTATTGTCCGTTTGCATATATACATACAAAACATTCATCAATCATGTTATCACACTTCAAGAATTCTGTACACTTGATACTGTATATAAATCTTCTGGTCTAATGAAACCAAAGCAGATTTGCCTCAGAGGGCGGTGGAGACAGGTTCTCTGGATGCTTTCAAGAGAGAGCTAGATAGGGCTTAAAAATAGCGGAGTCAGGGGATATGGGGAGAAGGCAGGAACGGGGTACTGATTGGGGATGATCAGCCATGATCACATTGAATGGCGGTGCTGGCTCGAAGGGCCAAATGGCCTACTCCTGCACCTATTGTCTATTTGATTTGACCTTGTGTGCATCTCTCTTGCAAGATCAGCTCCCCAATGACGTGCAGATGTTCAATCTAAATGACTTGCAGATTAACTCAAATTTACTAAAACATTCGGAGAATGTTGATGTTCCAGCTGGTCTTGTTAAGACATTTGGCAACTCTTCAATTAAGTACGTGAGCTTCAATTGGGGCCAACATGTTTGACCAATTTATCTTCTCATATCAAAGGACTAAATTTAATGTATGCCAGCATTTTTGACCCAGTGACTTAGCAAAAATGATACATAAAACAGTGCTGAAAATCTCATTGCTGTTCTAATAAATATGCACGTTTGAGATTGCATTTAAGATTATTTTCTTTCCATCACCGGCAGGAAATAATCAAAAGTCAGAAAACATGGGCTGCAATTGAAACATGAACTAAGACACAAAATAAGCCATGCTCTCCTCCTGTGCAATAATACAATTCAACTTCTGTCTGCTGCAAATATTAATTTTCTGCTACTGTTACTTAGAAAAGCACATATTTTAAAAGCACATATTCATACTCTTTCACTATTCCCAGAATATATGCAGTTCCAATAGCACTCAAGTAGCTCAACCCCATCAGCACCCGACTATTCCTTCCACAGGTGCACAAAAATGCTGGAGAAACTCAGCGGGTGCAGCAGCATCTATGGAGCGAAGGAAATAGGCAACTTTTCGGGCCGAAACCCTTCTTCAGATTGATGGGGGGTGGCTTGGGAGAAGAAAGGAAAAAGGAGGAAGAAGGGCCCGAGGGCTGAGGGAGAGATAGGAAGGGGAGAAGACAGCAGGGGCTAACAAAATTAGGAGAATTCAACGTTCATGCCCCCAGGATGCAGACTCCCCAAGCGGAATATGAGGTGCTGTTCCTCCAATTTCCGGTGCTGCTCACTCTGGCCATGGAGGAGACCCAGGACAGAGGTCGGATACTGAATGGGAGGGGGAGTTGAAGTGCTGAGCTACCGGGAGGTCAGGTTGGTTAATGCGGACCGAGCAGAGGTGTTCGGCGAAACGATCGCCAAGCCTCCGCTTGGTATTGCTTCCACAGTATGTACCATCTACAATTTGCACTACATTACTTTGAAAGACGACTTCAACATGTCTCAATTTCCTCTACAAATAACATACCATGCTGATATGGACATAAATCACTGTTCTTTCATTGACAGAGTGTTTAATGCAGGAGCTCTCTCCTCAACTGCTTTGTAACATTACTGCAGTGGGTCAAGGTGGCAGCGCTTCCCCACTTTCTCAAGGACTTTGCCAGCCACCGCACACAGATCTAGAAAATGAATTTCAAAAAGCTTCCTTCCAGGTGTCAGGAGTAATTGCACTCAAAATAATTTGCTGGTATTAACCGATAGTTAAAATAAAATCATTGGCAAGATTACACCAGAACACATTAATATCACTTATTCCTGGATTCACTGTAATCTAAAGACATTCCATACTATACCGAGACAAAAGACTGGGTATACATGTTTATTGAGAGGGGTCAGTAACCTTAAAAAAGATAAGTTTATATTTTAATTATATATTTGTTTTTAATTAATAGTTTGACATGTTTTAAATAAATGGTTTAGTATGTTATTTTTGAACATCATTTATATCATTAAATTGTTTTTAAAAGTGTCTGATTATTTGGGACATTTAAACACCTTAAAACATATCTTAGAACCAAAGACCATCAGCAGGGCATCAGGATTTGACTCCCAAGGGCTTGGCTGTCATTCAAGACCCAGTGTGCTCATAGGGCAGTCACAAATACTCACTCTCAAACAAATGGAAGCAGCATAGCCACAAAGGCCACACAACTGTAGACACTTGCCCAACTTACTCATACCCACAATTCTCCACTTTTGTTGTTGTTGTTGTTGTTACATCCTACCTCCATAGTAGTGATCAGAACTACAAACATTATTTCAGCCATTCTTAACCACTGTTTTGTGATTTGACTATTCTTTTGCACTTCTCATTTCACCACTTATTACATCTACCTACCAAAACAGACTCTGACAACTCCTGCCGAGAATAAATTTGATTTGCCATTTACCCGTCTTACTGCAGTCCACACCCCTCTGCCACACAGTGGAATAGTCATGCAGTACTGTGTCTCACAGCTCCAGGAATCAAATCAACATTAACCCCTGGTGCCAATTATGTGCAGTTTGCATTCTTACTGTGACCATGTTTGTTCCAACCCCCTATCCCGGTTGCGCCAGATTCCTCCCATATCCCAAGTGTGCTAGCAACTGTAAATTACTCCAAACATTGGTGGGTAGTTAAGTGAGAATGCACAACAGAAAAAGATAATTTGGTAACGAAATGGGATAGATGATATTTCTCTGAGAAATGGCAAAATTCAAGGGTGTGAATTAATTCCTTTCATTGCATTAAAAAAAAAGAAAAATCGATGCCGTGCTGGCTTGTGGTGGTTGGGTTGGGGTTGGGGCTGGGGACGGGGTTGGGGTTGGGGCTGGGGACGGGGCTAGGGTTGGGGACGGGGTTGGGGACGGAGTTGGGGACGGGGTTGGGGACGGGGTTGGGGCTGGGGACGGGAGTTGAGGACGGGGCTGGGGACGGGGACGGGGACGGGGACGGGGACGGGGCTGGGGTTGGGGACGGGGGTTGGGGACGGGGGTTGGGGACGGGGGTTGGGGACGGGGGTTGGGAACGGGGTTGGGGACGGACTCGGTCCCGGGGCGGCCCTGGACTGGCTGCCTGAGTTAGGCCGGGCTGGAGGATCGGCATCGTCCGCAGCTTCGCTCCCGGAAGTTCACAACTGCGCCGAGGGCCCGGCCTCACCTGGGGGTTAGTGCACTCGTCGTACGGGTCTGCTTCATAGATGCTGGAGCTGCAGTCCAGGGCGCTGTCGTCGCCAATGCGCCGTCCCCTCGCCGACATGTCGCCCTCGGCCGCCATCACTGTCGCCGCAGTATCTTTGGGCCCGACCAATGACGTCACGGCTCCCCCTCCCCCACCACCGGTCAAAGAGACCGCGCCTGATTGGCTGCTCAATAGTCATAGAGTGACACAGTGTGAAAACAGGCCCTTCGGCCCAACTTGCCCATCCTGGTCAACAGTGTCCCAGCTACACTAGTCCCACCTGCCTGCCTGCACTTGGCCCATATCCCTCCAAACTTGGCCTATCCATGTACCTGTCTAACTGTTTCTTAAACGTTGCATACACAAAAATGCTGGAGAAACTCAGCGGGTGCAGCAGCCTGAAGAAGGGTTTCGGCCAGAAACGTTGCCTATTTCCTTCACTCCATAGATGCTGCTGCACCCGCTGAGTTTCTCCAGCATTTTTGTGTACCTTCGATTTTCCAGCATCTGCAGTTCCTTCTTAAACTCTTAAACGTTGCGATTGTCCCAGCCTCAACTACCTCATCTATCAACTTGTTCTATACACCCACCAACCTTTGTGCGAAAACGTTACCACTCAGATTCCTATTAAATTTTTTCCCCTTCACCTTAAACCTATGTGCTCTGGTCCTCGATTCCTTTACTCTGGGCAAGAGACCCTGTGCGCCTACATGGTCTATTCGTCTCATGATTTTATACAATATGATACGATAGAACTTTATTTATCCCAGGAGAGAAATTGATCTGTCAACAGTCATAAAACACAAACTACATGAAACATGAAATTAAAGGGATGCATGGAAAGGATTGGGGATGTGCAAAGATTGGGGTGGGAGGCGAGGTGAGTCTGTCTACCCCATGACAGAAGGGGGAGGAGTTGTACAGTTTGATAGCCACAGGGAAGAAGGATCTCCTGTGCTGTTCTTTACTACATCTTGGGGGAACCAGTCTGTTGCTGAAGGTACTCCTCAGGTTGACCAGTGTGTCATGGAGGGGGTGAGCTGTATTGTCCAAGATGCTCCGCAGCTTGAGGAGCATCCTCCCCCCCCCAAGACCAACTCCGAGGAATCCAACTATGCCCTCTGGATGGAGCCAGCCTTCCTGATGAGTTTATTAATCCTTTTGGTGTCCGCAGCCTTCTCCCTGCTGCCCCAGCACACGACAGCGAAGAAGATGGCACTGGCTGCCACCGATTGGTAGAACATCTGCCACATCTTACTGCAGACACATCTTACTGTACTACTCAAAAAGTACAGCCGGCTCTGTCCCTTCTTTACATAGCCTCCGTGTTCCTGGACCAGTCCAGTTTACTGTCCAGGTACACTCCAAGGTATTTGTGCTCCCTGGTAAATTGCACATCCACACCATTGATGGAGACAGGGGACATGGGTGTTCCTCTCCTGCTAAAGTCCACCACTAATTCCTTAGTCTTGTCTGTGTTTAGCTGCAGGTGATTCAACCCACACAACTCCACAAAGTCTTTAAGAAGGAACTGCAAATGCTGGAAAATCGAAGGTAGACAAAAGTGCTGGAGAAACTCAGCGGGTGCACCAGTCCGAAGATGGGTTTTGGCCCGAAACGTTGCCTATTTCTTTCGTTCCATAGATGCTGCTGCACCCGCTGAGTTTCTCCAGCACTTTTGTCTACCAACTCAACAAAGTCATTGACTACACCTCTGTATTCAGCTTCCCTCCCCACGTTGATGCAGCTCACAGTCATCTGAAAACTTCTGTAGGTGGCAGGAGTCGAGTTATATCTGAAGTTATATATGCACCTCTATAAGATCTTTCTTCATCCTCCTGCAGGAATAGTCACAGCCTAATCAACCTCTCCCTATAGATCAAACCCACGATACCTGGCAACATCCTCGTAAATCTTCTCCATACCCTATGGCATAGATTCAAGGATGCAAATTAATTCCTTTCATGGCATTAAAATATGAGAAAAATGCTGGGCTGGTTGACTTGCGGTGGGGATGGAAGGGTGAAGTTGGGGACCGACTCTGTCCTGCAGCATCGATCTCTGTCCCAGAGAATAGATCTGCTCGCTCCCTGTCTCTGCTGTTAATTTAGTGGCTCTGATGTTTGTTGTCAAATGTGGTGCTCAATTACATCACCGACATAGAGTCATAGAGTGATACAATGTGGAAACAGGCCCTTCGACCCAGCACGCCCACACTGCCAACAATGTCCCAGCTACACTAGTCCCACTTACCTGAGCTTGTTCCATATCCCTCCAAACCTGTCCTATCCATGTACCTATCTAATCATTTCTTAAACGGTGGGATAGTCCCAGCATCAAATACCTCCTCTGGCAGCTTGTTCCATACACCCACCACAGTTTGTGTGAAAAAGTTACCCCTCGGATTCCTATTCAATCTTTTCCCCTTCTTTTGAACCTATGTCCTCTGGTCCTCGATCCCCCTACTCTGAGCAAAATACTCTGTGCATCTACCCTATCTATTCCTCTCATGATTTTGTATACCTCTGTAAGATCTCTCCTCATCCTCCTATGCTCCATGGAATAGAGACCCAGCCTACTCAACCTCTCCCTATCGCTCACACCCTCTAGTCATGGCAACATCCTTGTAAATCTTTTCTGAATCCTTTCAAGCTTGACAATATCTTTCCTCTAACATGGTGCCCAGAACTGAACACAATATTCTAAATGCCGTCTCACCAACGTCTTATGCAACTGCAACATGACCTCCCAACTTCTATATACAATACTCTGACTAATGAAGGCCAAAGTGCCAAAAGCCTTTTTGACCACCTTATCTACCTGCGACTCAGCCTTCAAGGAACCATGCACCTGTACTTCTAGATCCCTCTGCTCTACAACACTACCCAGAGACCTACCATTTACTGTGTAGGTCCCGCCCTTGTTCGACGTCCCAAAGTGCACACTTTTCTGTATTAAATTCCATCAACCTTTCCAACGCCCACTTGGCCAATCGATCTAGATCTTGCTGCAATCTTTCACGACCATCTTCACTATTTGCAAAACCACTAACTTTTTTAACATCAAGAAACTTGCTAATCTTGCCCTGTACGTTCTCATCCAAATCTTCGATGGTTCAATGGTGCTTTATTTGTCATCTGTGCAACTGCAGAGTGAAATTCTTTTTGCATATTTACAATCTCTTACGCTGAAATTGGATTTCTACAGCTTCAAATGCTGCAGCAATTGTCAGTGTTTCCAGTAATGCCAGCGTGTCACCTTTCTCCAACAGCTTGCGTTGTAAGCCTGTTGATTTGCAACTTTGTACCACTTGATCCCTCATTTAATTTTGCAACTCAGTTCAATAGTTGCAGCCCTCAGAAACTTGACCAAATCTCGTGACAAACTGGACAATGCTTTCCCCTTCACTCTCTGATGAAATAATGTTGTTGAAAAACAAAGATATGGTAAAACTTTGCCACGGATGGTCATGCCACGTATCATCTTCGTCAAAAACTTGTTGTTTAAGATTCTGCCACCGGCAATGATGGTCCAATTCTATACGGCTATCGTAGAGTCTGTCCTCACCTTCTCCATCATGGTCTGGTTTGGCTCAGCCACCAAGCACGACATCCAGAGGCTGCAGTGAATCGTCCGATCAGCTGAGAAGGTTCTTGACTGTAACCTTCCCTCCTTTGATGATCTGTACACTGCAAGGGGCAGGAAGCGAATGGGTAAGATAATCGCTGACCCCTGGCCACAAACTCTTTGAATCACTTCCCTCTGGAAGGCGACTCTGGACTGTCAAAGCTGCCAAAGCCAGACATAAAACCAGTTTTTTTCCACGACTAGTAGCTCTATTCAATAACCAAAAATCTGTAGCCTCATTTTGCTCTGGTATTTTATTTAATGCACATGTTTAATCAATACATTTTTATTATTAATGTTTAATATTTTATGTGTCATTCCGAACTGTATGTCATGACACTTGCGAGCAGAGCAAATTCCTTGTATGTGAATACTTGGCCAATAAACTTATTAATCAACTCATAAACTCATAATAAACATTAAAGAACAGAGCGCAGCACATTTCGAACCATGCGAATCAATCGTTCCCAAACACTGCCGTGATGGGATCCTGCTGGTAGCAACGTTACAAAATTTTGAGATTAAAAAAATCAAGGCTGCAATTTATCCCATCAGATAAAGCATAAAAAGAAGTTTAATCTGACACCTAATTCACTTTCATATCTTCAGTATTAAAAAGGTTATGGCCTTTTTCATACTTGGAAATTAGCATTGCTTTTCCATTGACTTAACTCAAAAGCTGGGATTGAGGACAGTCAAAAGCCCATAACTTTCGTAAAAATTAAGAGAACTGAATGAAATTTTCAGTTATTATAGATTGAAGTATTCGGAAACAAATATGAAACAATCTTAATTGGATGACCTGAAGTTAAAGCATATAATTAGTTAGTTACCTAATTGTAGCTAATTACAAAATTCAATTACTAGATCTAAACATCTATCCATTTTTTAAGAAAAGGTTAACATTTTTAAATAGCCTAAGTGTCCAAATAACATTCACACAAGAATTCACAATATAACATGATTTTTAAATCTCATTGTCATGAATTGATAGGCCAAATGGAAGGAATTTAGTGTTTAATTCCCGTAAATTAATGGCCATTTAAATCATCTTGCGAGTGAGATTTTGTGGAACGCGATCGATTGGAACGTTGCGGTTTGCGGTGAATTTGAACCCCATATCGGCAGGAAGAACACTGCCGGTTCGTATTGAGGCCTTAATCACATTTTCGCCGATGAAATTTTGATTAAAGTAATCCTAAGAAGCAAGTTTATATGTAAAATAAACGACTTACCTTATGTTTTGTCCCATATGTGAGATCCGTCCCGTTGTCGGCGTTGACGGCATTAGAAGTAGATTTTTATTTTACCCCAGCGATTAAATTGTCCAGCGATTTTTTTTTTAAACTTCAGAGAACGGCAGTCGGAACGATTTTTCAGCATCAGGTAGTAGCCCGAGAAAATATATCTCGGACAGGCAGGAGAAAACGGCATTTTAGTCCCCCCCCCCCCCGCCCCCTCAAAGGCACCAAAGTCGCGCACACGGCCAGTGGCAGAACTGCAACGCCGCTGAAGGTAAGTTTTGTAACATACCTACTGCTGGGGGATTAAAGCTTCTCCTTATCCTTTGCTGAAGCATAGCATTCTGGATCTTATTCTGATTTAAGCCATCGAGTGCTTCTCTCAATTCTCTTTCCGCTCCAATAAAATTTGTGCCATTGTCTGATCTTTAAGATGAAACTTTACCTCGTTGACAGATGAATCTTCGTAATGCCTGAATGCAGGAGTCTGTGTCAAGTGTAGATACAACTTCAAGATGTACTGCCCTGCTTGCCATGCAAGTGAAGATTACACCATACCTTTTAAGTAGACTTCCTCCTCTCGTGGCCTCTATAAGACCGAAGTAGTTTACTCCTATTTTGTCTGGTAGAATCCTCTCCAGAGCCACATCTGCCATTTTCTGTTCTCCAACTGTCTGCACCCTGCTGTCGTCTACACACAACACAGTCTGTTATGACCTTCCTAACAGCGGAGTTAGCTTTGATAATCCAGTATCTTTTATGAAGTCACGACAGTATATAATTTCTTCCTCCATGTCCAAGCTGTTCATGGATATGTCGTAACAGTAGTGTTGATATGTGAAAGTCCTTCGAGAGAATAACAGGATGCCTAGCCTCTTCAGGCATCGCTAGTCTATTCATGCGACCACCTACTCTCAGAATTCCTTCATCCATTACCGGATCTAGCTTATACAAATGACTGCTTCTTTTGACACCATGTTTACCAGCTTCTAATGCTCATAGCTCTTCTTTGAATCTTTGTCTTTGACAGAAAGAAATAACTGCGTTTTCTGCTTTGAGAAGATCTTCAGGACATAAACACCGTCCGCAGAATGATGCTTTAAAGACTTGCATCGCTTTTTCAACCTTTTCCTTTAGTTTGCCAGGATCTTTTTCAAAGATACCTATAGCAATCTGCTCTCTTTTTGTGTCAACAGCAAGAGCATTGCCCTTAGTTTAAGAAACCAAGCTGCCACAGTATTCAGCATACTCAGCTTACTTATTCAGCTGGTATAGTCAGGCGCCGGTAAGACATAAGTTAGTTCTTGTACGAGAGGGGTTTACTGATGGGCTGGGTCGCGATCAGCGCCACGGACGGAGGCAGAGAGAGAGGTAATAGTGCTTGTCAAGTCAAACTAAAATGAAAGAACAGGTGCAGAGAAATGCTACATTGAAACCACGAGACAGTGATTAAAGTGGGCGGAACCCCAGCCTGCCGAGTTCTGCCCGGGGGTCAAAAGGGCACACAGCACCAGAAGCCAGTGAAGAAGATACAAGAGACTTGCGGGCGGCAAAACTTGGACAGTAAATCAAAAGGACTGTCCGAAAAGACTGCCGCGATAGCCAGAAAAGGCAAGCAGGACTGATTTTCTACAGACCCGATTGGCAGCCGGTTTTTCACCTGGTAAAGACTAAAACTGCTAAAGACTGATCTGCCAAAATAAAAGGAGGAGAAAATAAAAAAGGTGGAAAAGAAGTGTTTGGTCTGAGTGAATCCAGTTCATCATTTCGGGGTAGATAAATCAAATCCCTTTCAAGCGGGGAATCTGCAAAAGCATTAGAAGACTTGACAGTGAAAAACCGTTGTGACCAGGCGATCTGGAAACCTGGAAAAGAGACAGTTAAGTCAAGATAAATCATGGCTGATGAAGTTACTGGAAAGTCAGCTGAGCAGCTCAAGCTGAAGAGGACAACAGCAAAACGGGCATTCTCTCGCCTTGTTAACAGCATCATTAGGAACCATAAAGAAATGTCTGAAGAGGAGCTCAGGAACAATTTCAACAAACTCATGCAGGAGGCCGAAAAAGTCATGGAAGACAATGACGATGTGGAGGCTGGACTCATTGCAGAGCTGGAGGCGGAGCTGGACGCAGATGAAGAAACTGTGTTAACTGAACAGCAAAACGCGACCTGGCAAAGACTGCAAAGGAGTGTGAGTCGAAACTAAAAGAGGTCAAAGGGCTCATCCAGGATACTCTATGGGCAAACTTTGGAAATTTTGAATTTTCCACCTCACTACAGACAGCAGATGGTGCATGTGAACTTGCTGCTGCCACCGCACCATCAAATAGCAACCAAGAAGCATATGAATTCATGCTTAACCACCTGCAGAAACTGGTAGAGACTGCAAAGGAGACGTACAGTCGGTGGAAACGATGGGTCCCTCTGGATGAGCAAGAGAGCTTCCAGAAACACCTAAGAACACTCGAGCTTCTCGTCCCCAAGCTGGTTTCCAGGAAGGCTGACTTCATACAGGCAAGAATAAAGAAGGACGCTGAAGGATTAGCACAAGCAGCGAATGCTTTCAATTATCCTTCACCAGCCATCAGACTGAGACCCACGGCCCTTCCTAAGTTTACTGGAAACAAGCGTGACTTTTATAGATGGAGGAAGGATTGGGAAGCACTGCAAAAGCAAGGTGAACCCACTGGATCAAATGAGGTGAAGAAGGTTCAATTGCTGGACAGTCTGGAGGACAAAATTACAAGAGACCTCCGCCTCACAAGTTCTAACACTGCAGATGATATCTTTTGTGTTCTAGAGAACCGGTTTGGAAATCAAACAGCTATTGCTATTGAGATAGTGGAGGAGCTTCAGAGAATCCCACCTGTCAGAGGACATCAGCCACGTAAAATAGTGGAATTAATTCAAGCTGTGGAAAAGGCGCTTAAGGACTTGAGCGATCTCGGAGACACAGGCGCTATTAAAAATCCACTGATGACAAAATCAATTGAAACCAAGCTTCCAGAAACACTCAAGAAGGAATGGCTGGTTTATGTAGCTGACAAGAGGAATGCTGTGGCAGCAGAGAAACGGTTTGACAGTCTCTTGTCATTTCTCAAAGAGCAGGAGAGCATATACGAACACTCGAGCAACTGAGGGACGAGGAGCCAAGCAGAAAGGAAACTCGGACTGAACCAAGACATGCCAGAACCAAGTCTACCAAGTCAGGAAATGACCACACAAGTTGTGTAGTCTGTGGTGACGTAAAGCATAAAAGGAAGCTGTACTTCTGCAAGCAGTTTCGAGGGCTAAAGCTGACAGAGAAAAGAGCTGCAGTAAAGAAGTTGGGAGCATGCAAAAAGTGTCTTGAAGTTCATGATGATGGTTGATACTGCAAACCTGCATATCTGTGTAAAAATCAAATCTGCAAGGATGAACAGACTCCTGAGCATCATTTTTATCTGTGCCCCAATTATGAGATGAGGAAAAGCAGTGTGAATCAGAGAAGGAGTAAATTTGGTCCAGAGGAAGATAAAGGCAAGAAGAAATATACAGTGCACCAAGAGGAGTTTTTCAGCAAACTTCCACCAGAGTTGGCAAAACAATGCCGAGATGTGTTCTCCAACACTGCATCAAGAACCTTCAACACTGCAAAGCATCAGCCAAGCCTCCTAAAGGAAGGTGGACTGCAAGAGCATCCAGTGATTATGATGCTTCTGGAGGTCGTAGCAAATGCTGGACAAAAGGTTGGGACATTAATTGACTTGGCTTCAGATACCAACTACATAACTCACAAGGCTGCGAGTAGACTGAACCTTAGGAGTGAAGACATCATGCTTATCGTCCATGGAGTTGGGGGGATGAAGGTCCACGTAGAGACGAGGCGCTACCTTCTAAAGATCCGAGTGAAGACTCCCAAGGGCACACTCAAGTCGCACCAGTTAGTTTGTTATGGATTGGACAGCATTGCAAATGTTCACAAACATGTGACACCACAGCAGCTGCAAAAGTTATTTCCAGACGTCCCACTTGAGGAACTTGTGAGACCAAAAGAGATACATTTGCTCATAAGCCATAGAGAAGGTCAGCTGGCGCCTCAGAGGATTAGAACTGTTGGAGATCTAATTCTGTGGGATGGACCACTGGGAAAGACTGTTGGAGGTTGTCATCCTGAGCTGTTTGAGAAGCTTACCATGTCAGCCCACATGTCCAAAACACACTTCGCAAGATCAATGAGAGCAGCTGCTTTAAAGTATGAGGAGCTCACTGCCCCAGTCCCTGAGGAACTTTCACCAAACGGACAGATCGCCGTCAAAGTCCAGAAGTCACGTACATCAACCGCCAATCGGGACTTCTTGGATTGGTGGAAGTGGGATAGCATTGGAGCAGCATGCGAGCCAAAGTGCGGGGGTTGCCGCTGTGGAAACTGCCAGCCAGGCGGAAAAGAAATGACTCTTGCTGAAGAGAGAGAGCTCGAAGTGGTAAGGTAAGGCCTCACCTACGTAACAGGAGACATAACTCTGGGAGACATAAAGAAGATGTATAACTCAGTCTGGTTGGAGGACCGTGAAGTACACTTACACAGATTCCTCTGGCGAGATTCCGAGGACGAGGAGCTGGGAGAGTATGCTATCACAAGAGTGAACATCGGAGACAAACCTGCGGGGTGCATTGCACAGTTGGCAATGCGTGAGACTGCTAATCTTCCTTCTTTTACCCACCTCAAGGATGAGCAGCAAGTACTCCAGAAAGACAGCTATGTTGACGACATCCTCACATCTCACAACAGCCTCGACCAGTTAAGAATCATCACAGCAAATGTGGAACGAATCCTAAAAGCTGGTGGGTTTGAGCTCAAGCCTTGGGTTCTGTCTGGCCAAAGTGGGAGGAAGGAGGACAGTGATGCTTTAAAGAAAAGCAAAACAAAAAGCATGATCCTACCAAACCAAATGCATGATGATGATAACAAGGCACTTGGTCTGGGCTACATTGTTGAAGAGGACATGCTCCACGTTATGGTGGGAATCAATTTCTCCAAGAGAAAGAAAAAGATGCGGCTTGGTCAAGGCCTTCTACAAGAGCAAATCAAAACTCAGACGCCAAATCCCCTAACAAGAAGAGAGCTTCTCAGCCAGGTAGCAGGGCTATATGATCCCATTGGCATAGTGGCTCCTGTTAAGCAAAAAGGAGCGATTCTAGTACGCAGAGCTTTCCAATAAGTAAAAGAGGGAAGCTGTTCGGTCAGAGACACATGGGACATGGCACTCTCAGATGGACTCAGGGAGGATGCAATTAAGCTCTTTGAAGAGTACGTACAACTTGGAAAAGTTAAGTTCGTCAGGGCACTGACTCCCTCTTGCTCTGCAACTGAACCCTTGGGAATCACCTTTTCTGACGGAAGTGAGCACACCTACGGGGCAGTGATGTACCTGAGATGGGATTCAGACCATGGCCTAATTGTCAGACTTGTGGAATCCAAGGCCAAGTTAACTCCCTTGGACCACAGAGGAGACGCTGTTAAAGCAGAGATGTGCGGAGCAGTGTTCACCTCACGCTTAAAGAAGTATTTTGAGCTACACAGTCAAATTCAAGTGGAGAAGAGGTATCATCTTGTGGATAGCCAAACAATCCTTGGTGCAATACAGCGAGAAAGCTACGGATTTCAGACATTCTTCGCCAATCGGATTGGAGAGATTCAAACAAGCACCAACATTCAGGACTGGCGGTGGATTCCTGGCCCACAAAACATCGCTGATGTAATCACCAGAGGTGCCAGCCCTCAAGACCTTGATCAGTATTCGGAGTGGCAAAATGGACCGAAGTTCCTGGTATTGCCTGTGAGTGAGTGGCCAATAAAATCAGCTAAAGAACTGGCTGCCACTGCCAGAGAGAACATCAACAAGTTACAGAAGAAAGCTTTTGTTGCAGCACTATCAAGAGCCAAAGTAGAGAAACAAGAACCGGAACCAACAAACCCAAAGAGACCACCTGCAGGGTCAGCTATTCAGAACCTTGTTGATGTCAAGCGGTTCAGCGTTCTAACTCGACTGATCAAGACAGTCGCATGGATTTGGAGAGCAGCGAAGAGGTTTCTTGGCAAGAACAAAGCCCTAAACAATCCAAAGTGGGAGGCCATCTCTTTGACAGGAGTCATTACAGTAAGAGAACGAGAAAATGCTCTAAAAGACATTTTTTGTGCTGCGCAATTGGGCACAACTTTCCCAAGCACCACAACAGATTGACTGGTAGCCTATAAAGACCAAGATTCTAGGCTGATGGTTTGTGGTGGTAGAGTGCAGATCTTTGAAGAGGATAAAGTTGCTGTTCCCATTCTGCCCGTTGAGGCCTGGGTGTCCATGCTGCTAGCTCGGGAGGCTCACAGGGGGAGTCATGACGGAGTGGCTGGGACCTTGCTTAAAATGAGAAGAAAGGCTTGGGTCATAAAAGGAAGGAGAATTGCTCAAAAAGTCGTTGATCACTGCATAATCTGCAAGAAAGCAAAAGCAAAGAAATGTCAACAAGTAATGAGTGATCTGCCGCCTGAAAGAACTGAACCTGCTGCTCCTTTTGAGTTTACAACAGTAGACCTCTTTGGACCCTACCACGTACACGATGACGTCAAGAAGAGGGTAAAACTCAAAGTCTGGGGAGTTGTCTTCTGCTGTATGGACAGCAGAGCCATCCACACAGAGTTAGTCAACACCTTATCAAGTGAAGGGTTTCTGATGGCTTATCAAAGATTCACAGCAATCCGTGGGCACCCCAAGAAGATCTGGTCAGATCCAGGCACCAATTTTATTGGCACAAAACCAGTCTTAGAGGAACTATATAGGTTTTTGGACAACCTGGACAGAGCAGCTTTGGGGGAGAACGCAGCAAAAAATGGAACAGAGTGGATGTGGAAAATCCATCCTGCTGATTCTCCACACAGAAATGGCGCTGCGGAAGCTGCTGTGCGCGTTGTGAAGAGAGCGCTCCAAAGTTTTAGAAAAGAATCGTCACTCAGTTATAGTGAGTTTCAGACAGCTCTTTACATGGCAGCCAACCTGTCAAATGAACATCCAATCGACGCCAGGATACAAAGCCGGGAAGACTGCGTTCAGTACATCACACCAAATACTCTTCTGCTTGGCCGAGCATCTCAGTGCGGAGACATCAAGACTTTTGACTTTTCCAGCTACCCCTACAAAAGACTTAGAACAATGCAGTCAGAGGTGAACAAGTTTTGGAAGAGCTGGAGCCAACTCGCTGGTCCTAACTTGTTTATAAGGAGCAAGTGGCACACCACTCAGAGAAATGTCACTGCCGGAGACATTGTCTGGTTAAGTGACCAAAATGCACTGAGGGGGCAATTCAAGCTGGGCAGAGTTGTCAGCTCCAATCCAGACCGCAAAGGCATCGTGAGAGACGTTAATGTATGGATCTTTCCAAGTTACTCCATTCCTCTGACAAAGGCTTTGAAAGGAAGGGCAAGGCATTCCACTCAGGGGAAGGAGAGGATCTAAGCCATGACTGTTCACAGGGATGTTAGGCGGCTGGTTGTCTTACTTCCAGTAGAAGAACAAGACAGAAATGCATCAGGTGACTAAGTTCAAACCTAGACTTCAAAGTTTGACTTTAAAGCGTCGAACTCCCAAGTGGTTCCATTGGAAGATCGAGTGGGAGGTGTCAAGTCAAACTAAAATGAAAGAACAGGTGCAGAGAAATGCTACATTGAAATCACGAGACAGTGATTAAAGTGGGCAGAACCCCAGCCTGCCGAGTTCTGCCCGGGGATCAAAAGGGCACACAGCACCAGAAGCCAGTGAAGAAGACACAAGAGACTTGCGGGCGGCAAAACTTGGACAGTAAATCAAAAGGACTGTCCGAAAAGACTGCCGCGATAGCCAGAAAAGGCAAGCAGGACTGATTTTCTACAGACCCGATTGGCAGCCGGTTTTTCACCTGGTAAAGACTAAAACTGCTAAAGACTGATCTGCCAAAATAAAAGGAGGAGAAAATAAAAAAGGTGGAAAAGAAGTGTTTGGTCTGAGTGAATCCAGTTCATCATTTCGGGGTAGATAAATCAAATCCCTTTCAAGCGGGGAATCTGCAAAAACATTAGAAGACTTGACAGTGCTGCTGTAGAACGTGCTCCGCATATACTGAGACAGGTATTGTTTTTGTTCTCTCTCTTGCCAATATATCTGATTTGTAACTAAACAGACGAATTAGCCTTTTTTTGTTCTACTAGTCAGATCCTTGAATCTGTTCACTTGTAACACATGCCCACACCAAACCATTCATTCTACCTTTATACCCTTTATATCTTCATGTATCCTCTATCAATGACCTGCTGGCATATGCAATGACTCTCGATTGTCCAGCATGCTTCTGTACAAGTACCCCTCCTATTCCCACTGGGCTTGCATCTGCAGTGACTTGGGTTGGGGCCTTTGGATCATAGTATCACAAAGAATGGGCACTCTGTTTGAACACCTGATATGCAGCTCTTTGTTCTGGACCAATCGCAAAGTACACATTTTTCCTTGTCAACCTCTTCAGTCGTTCTGCTGCAGTAGCAAGGCTTGGTATAAATCTTGCAGAAAAATTCACCATATAAAGGACACTCCTCACTTCAATAGCATTGCTTGCTTCTCGAACTTCTGCCACAACTTCATTTTTGCCCTCAGCTGGATTTATGCCCTCACTGGTCAACTTGTGGCCCATGAATACCAATTCTGCGACAACAAGCAAACATTTTACAGGTAGCACAGGTTTTGACCGTGTCGCGTTGACGGCGTCAAGCAGATTCTTTTTTCCACTTTAGGCTCCACTCATAGAGAATATATTTTTACTTTAGTTCCACTTGTATAGGGAAGTTTTTTACTTTAATGTAATGGCAATTTCAAACCTTTCCATTGTCATTACTACGCAGGCAGGAGGGAGTGAAACAAATTTACGCAGTCGATGATAAAAACAAATCTTCCAGTCGTTATTTCCAGTTTCATTGATTTTAATTGAAGTTGTTGTAATTACAAGAAGTGCACATACCAGATCCTCTTTACTCTTATACAAATTGTAGCTTTCCATTCTTACTATCTGACCTGGCAAAAAACTCTATTCCTTCTCTCCTGCTCGCTCCAGTTGATCTAATCACTTCCTGTGGGTTTGCTAGCCTCATCTGATGTATGCCACGCCCATCTATGTATCAAAATCTCACCTCCAAACATACAAAATAATTCTGCAAGAAATATCTAGACAAAATAATGAAATATGCTAACAGTAACGAGCTTAAGCAAGAATGGCTACTACAGCCGGTATAAAGTCTGGCGCCGGTAAGACATAAGTTTGTTCTTTTATGAGAGGGGTTTACTGATGGGCTGGGTCACGATCAGCACTGCGGACATCCGCCAATGTGTAACTGATAGAGTATTGCAATGTGAGAGGAAAGCTGAGAACTCAGGGGAAACCCACATGGTCACAAGAAGAACATGCAACCTCCACATAGACAGCACCCGAGGTCAGGATCAAACTCGGGTCCCTGGGGCCATGAGACAATGGCTCTCTACTAGTTATGCCACTTTGCTGCTTGCAAGAAGCACCCCCAACAACACGGGTACCAGCTGATTAAAATTATGAAAAAAGCATAATAATTTCTGATTGGAGCTTCCACAAATATTTTTGGTGGTACGGAATATGCCACCACAAAAACAGTTCAAGAAGGCCAAATAGATACGTCAAAAGAAAATCCTCGACCAGTCAGCATGTTTCTGATAAGTACTGATCTGTAACTTTGCAAAGTTGGAAATCTAGCCCAACGTTTTATGATAGTAGACAAAAATGCTGGAGAAACTCAGCGGGTGAGGCAGCATCTATGGAGAGAAGGAATAGGCGACGTTTCGTGCCGAGACCCTTCTTCAGGCTGATGTCGGGGGGTGGGGGGGGCGGAAAAAAGAAAGGAAAAGGCGGAGACAGTAGGCTTGTGGGAGAGCTGGGAAGGGGAGGGGAAGGAGGGAGAAAGCAAGGAACACCTGAAATTTGAGAAGTCAATGTTCATACCACTGGGGTGTAAACTACCCAAGCAAAATATGATGTACTGTTCCTACAATTTGTGCTGGGCCTCATTCTGGCAATGGCAGAGGCCCAGGACAGAAAGGTCTGATTCGGAATGGGAGGGGGAGTTGAAGTGCTGAGCCACCGGGAGATCAGGTTGGTTATTGCGAACTGAGCGGAGGTGTTGGGGGAAGCGATCGCCAAGCCTACGCTTGTTCTCACCGATGTAGAGAAGTTGACACCTGGAACAGCGGATGCAGTAGATGAGGTTGGAGGAGGTGCAGGTGAACCTCTGCCTCAACATTTTATGATGTTTGGATTGGAAAAATCTGGAGACAGAGATTCACCAAAGTAAGTTACAAAATGCAATGTAGTAATCCATGTGATTTGCGATGTATCTGGTATTGTAGCGGCTGCATCCGCTCTACCCTAAATTATCTTCTCATCTCCATTATCAAATTTAATGATTTTTCCTTTGATGGGAGAAATGCTGTTGGTTTACTCTGTAAATAGTGATAACAAAATTAGCAGTTAATAAGATTCCCAAGACCGTGATCCCATTTTATGACAAATATAACAAATGTGGCAAATGTTTTACGTTACTGTGCAGATTTGTTCATGTGATATACCTGGAAGATCAAAACACTGCAAAAACATTTCCTTAAAAATATCTTTACAATAAAATACAATTCTTTGGCATTAATCATTGTTGAGGGAATTTGCTTTTATCAATAAAAAAAATCTTCTTTCAAAATTGAAATAATTCCATAACAGATGTAAATGTTATTTATTTTATTTAAACTTCTTGATTTGAATTACATTTGGAAATATTGGTTTTGAAATAACAAGAATACCTATTGCAAAAGATAAATTTTCAGAAATCAAAATTTGTTTGCGAAAAAGAATCACAAGTAAAATAATTCTTCACCCTAGAGTTGAGTTTGAGAACTAAATTGAAGGTAGACAAAAATGCTGGAGAAACTCAGCGGGTGATGCAGCATCTATGGAGCGAAGGAAATAGGCGACGTTTTGGGTCGAGACCCTTCTTCAGACTGATGTGAGGGTGGGGGGGAGGTGGGAATAAGAAAGGAAGAGGCGGAGACAGTGGGCTGAGGGAGAGTTGGGAAGGGGAGGAGAAAGCAGGTACTATCTGAAATTGGAGAAGTCAATGTTCATACCGCTGGGATGTAATATTTGCCCAAGCAAAATATAAGTTGCTGCTCCTCCAAATTACGGTTGGCCTCACTCTGGCCATGGTGGAGGCCCAGGACAGAAAGATCGGATTGGGATTGGGTGGGGAAGTTGAAGTGCTGAGCCACCGGGAGATCAGGTTGGTAATTGCGAACTGAGCGGAGGTGTTGGGCGAAGCGATCGCCAAGCCTACACTTGGTCTCACCGCTGCTCTAGGTGTCAGCTGCTGCTCTAGGTGTCAGCTGCTCTACCCCCTCCCATTCAGAATCCAATCTTTCTGTCCTGGGCCTCCTCCATGGCCAGAGTGAAGCCCACCGTAAATTGGAGGAGCAGCACCTCATATTTCGCTTGGGCAGTAAACACCCCAGCGGTATGAACATTGACTTCTCCAATTTCAGATAGTCCCTGCTTTCTCCTCCCCTTCCCAGCTCTCCCTCAGCCCACTGTCTCCATCTCTTCCTTTCTTATTCCCACCTCCCCCCCACCCTCACATCAGTCTGAAGAAGGGTCTCGACCCAAAACGTCGCCTATTTCCTTCGCTCCATAGATGCTGCATCACCCGCTGAGTTTCTCCAGCATTTTTGTCTACCTTCAATTTTCCAGCATTTGCAGTTCCTTCTTGAACAAAGAAGGTAGATATGTCATCCTTATGTAAATTAAATCAGCCCAATACCAAATAGTTCCCATTTGCCAATTGGAATTGAGAAATTCCCTATAATGTGTGTAATGCAATATATTTACTTGAATCAGAAGTTGACCCTTTACACCTTTTGATATTGTTGTGTGTAGCAGCTTTGGACCTGCTGTGTCATGTTGCCTCTGTCTCCACTTTCCACAACTTCATCCACTGGTGAAGTGTATTGACCCATAAACAAAATGCTCTGTGTTTTGTTGTGTTTGATGAAAAACAGGAAGGGATGATCTGCTACAAATGTGGGTGTAATGTTCAATGCAAGAGTGCGGGTCATTATTGCTGCTGTAGCTGCAGCTGCTTCAGTGCCCTCTTCATTAACTTCCACAAAGGATTTATGAATAACCTTTGACAACCGGAGATCCCTTTTCTCAGACATGCCAGTGAAATCAGCCCCTAATGAATCAAAGGCATCACGCATTCCCATTGCTGGAAGTATTTCTTCAAGTTGAAACTGGTCTTCCAGTTTAAATCTGGGCAGATGAACTTCAACCTTCCTTCTTCTCATATTTTCCAGGTTAATCCATTTAAGCAGAGAATTGTTTGCAAGTGCCTGTTCAAGCTATTAGAAAAGAAAGCAGTTTAATGAATAAATAATGTTTATTTTATTTCATGGTTTAATCAGGAAATGTAAATGTCATCATATTATACAATCTGGAGCAAGGCAAAGTATTTTATCTGTTGCATCAGAGTAAAATTTGTGATTTTTTTTGTGAAGCCACCAGATGCAGTTGAGCTACCTATATGAAGTCTTATCTCCCTCTAGGTTCACATCAACTCCTGTAGGTGTCTCCGAAGGATAACATGCTGAATCCTCCATCCATAGTCTATTTTCCCCCATCAGTGTTTTAAAATTATAGAAAATGTTGGCCTCTCTTCTATTGATGTAGCCCTACCTCATTATTGCACCACTTAATCTCACTCATTGTTAAAGTCATCTGTCACAATGCCTGTGTCATTTGTAGCATCAGACACAAAGTTTGGAATTAGATGCTATAATGCCCACTTTTGCATATAAACAGCTCATTAGGTTGTGGTAAGAAATGTCTACCATTAAGTTCCCTCAAATTGTGACATCAAGCATGATGACCAAGGACAAGAGTTTAAATTGGACACTGTTTCCATAATGGCCATCTTTTTAAAACTGAGATGTGCTAGAAGGTTTTTTGGAAGGACAGGCACAAAGTGCTGCAGTAACTTAGCAGGTCAGGCAGTATCTCTGGAGAACATGGATAGACGACTTTTGTGAGCCTGGACCTGTCTGCAGACTGAATGTAGTAGGGTGGAGAATGCTGGAAGAGAGGTGGTGGCGGTCCAGAACCTGGCAAGTGATAGGTGGATAAGGGTGAGGGCGATTTTGATTGGCAGATGATTGGACAAAGGCCAGAGATGAAAAGACAAAAGATAAAAGCGTGAAAGGTGAAGGAATATCGGTGGAAGGGCACAGGCAGAAGGGGAAAGGGACAAATAGGTGTGCATCCAGGTGGGGCATAAGGAAGAGAGGGGTGAGGGGGAGGGGGGGTGTTTGTACATTAGTTATCTAAAGTTAAAGAATTCAGTGTTCTGGAAATACATGTAGATGTCCAGAACAAGGGGTCACAGTTTAAGGATAAGGGGGAAATCTTTTAGGACCGCGATGAGGAGAACATTTTTCACACAGAGAGTGGTGAATCTCTGGAATTCTCTGCCACAGAAGGTAGTTGAGGCCAGTTCATTGGCTATATTTAAGAGGGAGTTAGATGTGGCCCTTGTGGCTAAAGGGATCAGGGGGTATGGAGAGAAGGCAGGTACAGGATACTGAGTTGGATGATCAGCCATGATCATATTGAATGGCGGTGCAGGCTCAAAGGGCCGAATGGCCTACTCCTGCACCTATTTTCTATGTTGCTATGTTTCTATGCAACAGTTTTCAAAGTGATGCTGTAGATGTATCTCACTGGTGCAAGCATTCATTTGGTCATTGTAAAAAGTAGTTGGAGACAGGTTAACGTCTGTACATATAAATTTATGTATAGTACCCATCAGTACTGGATATGGGTTATCATGAAAGTTGACCGATTTATTCACTATCCACAGCAGCAGCCTACGAGTCCAAACATAAAAATCATTGAGGCCTCCTGAAACATGCCTTAAGTGCATAGTGCAACATACCACCAATTTCATGGGGTTTTTTCAGGTGGTTGTTGAAGATTATGTTATTCGAACAAAGGCAAGGATCTGTGGGGTGAGAAACCAAGATGGAGTGTTGAGGAGAAGGGATGTTTGCATCAAGGGAGCTGCAGAAGGGATGTTCGCATCCGTTCTCGGTAGTCGAGAAGGGATGTTAGCATCAACGGAGCGGCAGAAAGTGTACGTCTTTCACTGAAAGTGCACAGCTCACCACCGGACTCCAGTGGCTAAGTGCTTCTCATGGCCCCTCTTTAAGTTTTGCCAAAGCAGGGTACACGATTGTTATAAAGGTCTGTTTCTGCATGGAAGCCCTCCAACGTCTGTGGATCGTGTAGGCACAGATGGATTTTACAGATCGGCATCTAGTTAAGTGGGACATGTATTTGAATGCCACTGAACATGTCCAGATGCCTCTGTGCTTAACAGTCTAATTTGAACAATGGACCTAAAAGCACCATTATCCAGGTCACAAACCCGCAGTAAAATTAAACTCTTATGTAGAGTTTAGAAATATTGAGATATATAAGTGAATTTCTACATCAAGTGGACACTGTACATATTTGGACAGTGAGTTCTGCTGGTCCTGATGAAAGTAGATGATGGATCATGCTGGTCATGGTCAAATCATGGAAGGCTCGGACATTCCATTGGACAGGGTGCAGCAGGAGGTGTGGACAAATGGTTGAATAAGTAGGGATCCTAACAACTCTGGGGAAAAGTGTTAGTGGGAGTGAACACCGAAGGACAGAGTAAGGCATGAAAAAGGGGGGGAGGAAGGAAGGGGGGGAGGGAGGAAGGTGGGGAGGGAGGAAGGGGTGGAGGCGGATGCCTCCTAGCCAGCTGTGTTTCCCATCGCAGCCACTGGGACAAACCCGAGACCACCAGCAGCATTGGTCAAGACTGGACTACCTGGAAGCTGCCCTAGCCAGAGCCTCTACTGAGGTTAAGACTGAGGGGCCGGGGCTGGTTTGAGACACAAGTGCCTGTTTCCGCCCACGGACTACAAGGGACTGCAGCCACACATGGAGACAAAGACTGAGCCACCAGGATAACCCAGAGACTGCCAGTGCCACCTTTTCAAGCCTTAAGCTGAGCCGCCAGCATAAGCCTGACACCGCCAGTGCCTCCTGTCGAGGCAAGGGTGAACTGCAGGGAGAAGCTTGAAATCACCACATTCCCTCTGTGAGACCAGGACTGAGCTGCCAGAAAAGCCCAAGATCACCAGCATCACCACACAAGTGCCCTGGCGACAAGGGACAGTGCCCGCATGCAGTCCTGGACATTCTTGTCATTGTAAATAAAATATATCATATATCATGTTCACCCTGCAACGAATGTCAGTGTGGTCATTGCTGAGCCCAGCGTCATCCCCAACGCCACTATGGCAGAGAAAATCCCCAAAAAGGCAAGTGTATGTTTGACCACACATGCAAAGCAAGTATTTTTGGACCGAGCATCTTAAGGAGGAAATATTGGTCTTGAAGTAATGCAGTATAGAATTAACAGAATAAGGCATGGGATATCACAAAGAGGTTGAACCTTTTCCTAAAAGTTGGAAGATAATGAGGTATATATTTGATTTTAAATTCTTAAAGGGGTCTGAAACTCAGAAGCTTGGTCCACAAATATCTCACAGTGCTGAAGTAACTCAGCGGGTCAGGCAGCACATCTGAAAAACATGGATAGGTGACATTTTAGGTCAGGACCGTCCTTCAAACTGGGTCGAGGAGCAGGAGAGCATCAGGAATCACAAAGGTGGAGGAATGAGAGAGAGAGTCAGTGTACACCAGAGTTACTGCCTGACAATTTGTTGTTTCAGGGGGTGGGAGATTGCAACCTTCACGTGGTCCGCACTGTTTCGACGAATGCGATCAACCTGGCGTGCACAATCAAATAAGATCAAATAGAACAAGTTGTCCTACAACTTTAGGCTGTGCACGCCATACGCAAGACGAAGAAGTTGCTCCAGCATGTGTGTCTTTTTTTGTCAACCAACATTTGCAGTTCCTTAGGTCAGCATTGTGTAAAAGTTAGATATCAAGTTTTCAGAAGCGAAATTTGATAATATTCCAAATGAGCAGGGCTGTTGGAATTTAGAACACACTTCCACAAATGACAATTAACGGTGGACAATTGTTAATTTTAAATATGATAAGAACAACTTTTTGTAAACTAGAAGTATTAAGGGATATGGATAATTGCAGTTCAGTCAGAGATCAGTTGTGATCTTGATGAAATCTTGACATCTTGATCTTGACAACAGAAAGAAACAAAACAGGCAATACGGGCTAGAAAGATGAAGTACGAGGGGAAGCTGGCCAGGAATATAAAGAAGGACAGTAAAAGCTTCTTTAGATATGTTAAGGGAAAAAGAGTCACAGTCAAATGTGGGCTCCTTGAAGGAAGACATGGGTGAAATTATTATGGGCAACAAGGAAATGGTAGAAGAGTTGAATAGGTACTTCGAATCTGTCTTCACTAAGGAAGACACAAACAATCACCCATATGTACTGGAGGACAGAGGATCTAAGGGGGTAGAGGAACTGAAATTTTCATTAGGCGAGAAATAGTATTGGGCAGGCTAATGGGACTGAAGGATGATAAATCCCCTGGGCCTGATGGTCTGTATCCCAGGGTCCTCAGGGAGGTGGCTCTAGAAATAGTGGACGCATTGGTGATCATTTTTCAATGTTCAATAGATTCAGGATCAGTTCCTGTGGATTGGAGGATAGCTAATGTTATCCCACTTTTCAAGAAAGGAGCTAGAGAGAAAACGGGAAAGTACAGACCAGTTAGCCTGACTTCGGTGGTGGGAAAGATGCTGGAGTCAATTATTAAAGAGGTAATAATGGGGCATTTGGATAGCAGTAAAAGGATTAGTCCAAGTCAACATGGATTTATGAAAGGGAAATCATGCTTGACTAATCTTCTGGAATTTTTTGAGGATGTGACAAGTAAAATGGATGAAGGGGTGCCAGTGGATGTAGTGTATCTAGACTTTCAGAAAGCCTTTGATAAGGTCCCGCACAGGGGACTGGTGACTAAAATTAGAGCACATGGTATTGGGGGTAGGGTGTTGACATGGATAGAAAATTGGTTGGCAGACCGGAAGCAAAGAGTAAGAGTGAACGGGTCCTTTTCAGAATGGCAGGCAATGACGAGTGGAGTGCCGCAAGGCTCGGTGTTGGGCCTGCAACTGTTTACCATATATATTAATGATTTGGATGAGGGAATTAGGAGCAACACTAGCAAGTTTGCGGATGACACTAAGCTGGGTGGCAGTGTGAACTGTGAAGAGGATATTAGGAGGTTGCAGGGTGACCTGGACAGGTTGAGTGAGTTGGCAGATGCGTGGCAGATGCAGTATAATATAGATAAATATGAGGTTATCCACTTTGGCGGCAAAAACAAGGGGGCAGATTATTATCTCAATGGGGTTAGGTTAGGTAAGGGGGAGGAACAGAGAGACCTGGGTGTCCTTGTACACCGGACACTGAAAGTTGGCATGCAGGTACAGCAGGCAGTGAAGAAAGCTAATGGAATGTTGGCCTTCATAACAAGAGGATTTCAGTATAGGAGTAAAGAGGTTCTTCTGCAGTTGTATAGGGCTCTGGTGAGACCACATCTGGAGCATTGTGTACAGTTTTGGTCTAATTTGAGGAAGGACATCATTGTGATTGAGGAAGTGTAGCGTAGGTTCACGAGATTGATCCCAGGGATGACGGGACTGTCATATGAGGAAAGATTGAAAAGACTAGGCTTGTATTCACTGGAGTTTAGAAAGATGAGGGGGGATCTTATAGAAACATATAAAATTATAAAAGGGCTGGACAAGCTAGATGCAGGAAAAATGTTCCCAATGTTGGGCGAGTCCAGAACCAGGGGCACAGTCTTAGAATAAAGGGGAGGTCATTTAAGACTGAGGTGAGAAAAAACTTTTTCACCCAGAGAGTTGTGAATTTATGATATTCCCTGCCACAGAGGGCAGTGGAGGCCAAATCACTGAATGGATTTAAGAGAGAGTTAGATAGAGCTCTTGGGGCTAGTGGAGTCAAGGGATATGGGGAGAAGGCAGGCACGGGTTATTGATAGGGGACGATCAGCCATGATCACAATGAATGGCGGTGCTGGCTTGAAGGGCCGAATGGCCTCCTCCTGCACCTATTTTCTACGTTTCTATGTTTCTAAAGTGACAGCAAAGTGGACTGCAGTTCCAATGATCGTTAATTTTATAAGGGGAAGAGTATTTAATGAGGGTGGTGGTTACAACTGCAGTGGCCTCTCTTAAAATGTCCTTTCTCATTGTAATTTAACGTTCAGTTACCTGTTCGAGTCCAGTTGTGCTGTCGTTGATGCCATCAGGCAGTAGGATGACCATACTCAGCTCGTTCTCCTCATAAGGAAGCTCAAGAACACTGGCTTTGAGTTCCTCAATATGCCTAAATTTAAAACTTGCCTCCTGGCTCATCATATTTATTGATTTGGTCTCTTTCTACGAAGAAAGTAATATATTAACATCAACTGTGTTTGACAGTATAATAAAATGTCAACTCCTGCTGGCAAATGTTTTATCACCAGAGCAACATACCTTGTTCAGCTTGAAGAGGGCTTCGTACGTATCTTTTTCATTAAATTTGCTCTCCCACTTTCCTTTAAAGTAGATGGCATTTACAAGAATAAGAATTGTCTGAGGGGTAATCGCATCCGCTGGTATCAACTTTTGGATTTTACCTACATGAAAGATCACAAATCAATTACTTCATACTTCATAGAAGGATGGCATAATGTTTATTTGCAACTGACAATCGGGACCACTATGCAAAATTACATATCAACAGCTAACAATTTTCAGAAGCTACTGGAGATGTAATGCAGACTGCTGAACAGAAAAGGTGAAACAATGTCATTATTACAGCAGGAAATGTTAAATACATTAAAATAGAATGGTATTTGCGACCAATAAATTGTCAGAAAAACATAAACTGGTTCATTAATGTAATTTTGGGAAGAATTTATGGCATTTTTACCCAGAATGGTACATATGTGAATTTAGATCCACTGAATTTAGGCCACAACTTCAACCTCTCCCTCCCCCTCCCGTGGCCCCAGACCACTCGGCTCCAGACCGCTCGGCTCCAGACCGTTCGGCCCCACACCGCTCGGCCCCACACCGCTCGGCTCCAGACCGTTCGGCCCCACACCGCTCGGCCCCAGACCGCTCGGCTCCAGACCGCTCGGCTCCAGACCACTCGGCCCGTCCTCAACTTCAACTTCATCACCGACGTGGTGGAAAAAACGGGGCCGGCGGTAGTTTACACCAAAATCCTGGGAAGGTGAGGAGGGAGCCAGGGGGATTGAGGGAGAGGAGGGGGTAGGGAGGGAGAGAGAGGGGAAAGTGGGGGAGGTGACGAGGTAGAGTGGGGGAGGTGGGATAGGGGGGAGGTGAGGAGTGGGGGAGAATGGCGATAGCGGGAGAGGAGGGGGTTAGGGTGGGGATTGGTGTTATGGAGGGAGGGAGAGACTGAGGGTATGGGAAAGTAGAGGGAGGGAGAGGTGAGGGAGGGAGTGGGGGAGGGGAGGAGGAGAGGGGAAAGAAGAGGGAGGGTGAAGATCGGGGGGGAGGGGAGTGCTGCAGGATGAGGGGGAATTGTGGAGGATAGGGGTAGGAAGAGGGATGGCAAGGTAATGGAAATATCAAACGCAAATTAATTAACTTTAACTTAATTTCTGCCATTAGTGCGGGCCCATAAGCCGAGCATGCACAGTTGGGGGCTATGGGTCAGTGGTGGAATATTGCGTTGGGGGACCTGAACTCCCGTGTGACAGGGAACCAATGGGTCCAACTTGGTCTAGTTATTTATAAGGCTTGCAAATAGATTAAAATTGAGTTGATAAACAGAACTGACCCAATTTATTACAATAATATCTATACATTTGCATAGCTCGCCAAAGTCTAATTAAAGTAATACTTTGAAGCGAAACAACAATCAATAAAATAATCGATAGGTTAAGATCAATTTTTTTTTAAACCATTCAGTGAAGTTTTAACTGTCAGTAGTGAACTGAATTGTGTTAATTCAACCAATTTAAGGATTCATATTAATGTCAATGGAGGTGGATCATTTATTATCAACTTTATTTAACTATGGAATGCAACTGCACAAAGCCATAAGGTACATCTCTTACCCTCTGTCTTATTTTCAACAAAAGTATTAATTTCGTTCCTGGCAGCTTCTGGCTGTCTTCTAAAACCAACAGGAGCCAATTCTGCCCCATAGTACTTCAAACTGGAGCTTTGAAATTCCTGCAAAAATGAACATAAATGCTCAAATATTTTACATAAAAGGGGACAAAGTCCATCTACAAATAAGAGTGAATCAGAATATATGTAAATATATCAATTTTTCAAATGTTCCTGACGCATTCAAGAGCTTTTGCAGGAATATGTGTGTGGTTCCTCTTTGTAATTGGGCAAGTGTGTGCACACATGTCCATAATCTAATTTAATCTTTTCATTATCTGACCATATGCCTGTTATCTCGATTACTGGTTTAACTGGGTAGATTGGAAATACACCACTTCCAAATGTGTACTCCCTGTGGGATAAACTCAACAGTTGCTAACCTGATCAGCAACACCAGAGAAGCAGAGAAATCAAACAGAAAAAAAAGCAACATTCAATTCTGTGCTTGAAGGTACAGCTGCATGTATATGTTATCTGCATGTTTTCAAAAGTTTATATGTAATAGTTGTGACTCCATTTGATCTTACTCTGAGAATGTTGTACGTTTCCTCTCCATATATGCGGTTGGCCAGTCTTAGAGTATAAGGAGCATCAGGTTTGTTGACATTATCCATTAATTCCTTGAATTTTGCATGGACATCATGTACCGTGTGAAAATGCAGAACCTATTATGAAAATGACATTTGAGATGAGAGTCAAGAAGGCTTAACTGAAAATTAGTTATCTGACCACATAGCTATCTTGCCAACATGCTTTCATGATTAAATGGAGGGCAAATTGTCATGATGCTACAGTATGTTTTGGCACCTTGCGTTTATACAAATTTCTAGAGGTTAGATAAAACTGCAAACAAGCATCAACTTTTGTTGAAGAGGTGCAGATCAACCATATTAATCTCCGTCAATATAACCTTCACCACATATATTATGCATGATACACATTCCACCATGTAATCCAGTCCAGGATTTGAGGAAGGAATGCAGTTACTGATGACAACCTGCTCATCCCTGAGCTCGGCAGTTGGTAAGATGATGCAACGAGTGCAGCAGTATGTATTATTCTCTCTGCACAGGTTTTAATAAACACTTGTGGTTCACCTAATACTTTGTAATGGTTTAATTACAAAACAAGAGGTAAATAACGTGAGTCAACAGCAAGAAAACTGGGTGAGGGATGGGAAATAGCAAGGAAGGAACTAATCAATGCAAAGGCAACTAAATTGAATATAAGCAATCACAAGAACCTTATAGATCAAGAAAGAAGATGAATGATTCATGCTGGGGCAATCATTTTTCAAAAATCCTTTTAGCTATTGCTGGAAACAAACTGTCAGTTTTTTAGTTGAGAAATTTTCTGGTATCCTGGTGGTTAAACAGTGTCAAGAGATATTACTTATGGCAAAGATAAATCTCTTATGGCTCCCCCGCAGAAGTACCCAGCATCCACTTACAACGTACAAAATGTGGCCAAACAGATCCTTTGAAATCTCATTCAAGCAATAAATGTCAACCTTCCAGACCAATGTAGTACTTTTGGAAAAATATGGCTTTCCAAATGTACATATCGACCACCGACAAAACAATTTTCTGTGGGTCTGCTGGCCAGGGACCTGATGGTAATTACCGGGTAAGTGCTGACAAATATTGACTGAGCTCACACTACTTTGAATGTGCATATAAGTAGAATGTGCGTGTATATAACAACTATCAGGCTATTGACCAATTCAAGCACCAACTAAACCACGAACTATGAACTGTCTTTGTTGCATTAGCCATGTCTGAGCACCATGAGGTATTGACTAGGAAGCAGACCCTTCTGCCTCTAACCTTGCCCGAAGATGCCATACAATACAATACCGTTTATTTGTCATTTGAACCTCACATGAAGTTCAAACGAAATTTGGTTTCTGCAGTCATACAAGAAAAGAACCAAGACACACACCAACACAATTTACACAAACATCCATCACAGTGAATCTCCTCCTCACTGTGATGGAAGGCAAAGTCTTGTCTCTCCCCTGCTCTCCATTCCTCTCCCGAAGTCAAAGTCAAAGCCCCCGGCAGGCGCTAGCAAGTCCGCGGCCATTTAAAGCCGCGCCGGGCGATGTAAGGCCCTGTTCTGGGTCTTGATGTTGGAGCCCCCGGTGGGCGCTAGCATGTCCGCGGCCATTTAAAGCCGCGCCGGGCGATGCAAGGCCGCGCTCCAGGTCACTCTCAACCCCGCAATTTGAGCGGGAGAAGTCGCCGTTGCCGGTGCCCCGTAAAGCGGTCTCCCACCGGGGACCCGCGAGCTCCCGGTGTCACCATCCACGGGAGTCGGGTCACAGCAGCGCGCCACCGCAGCTCTCCACGCTCCAAAGCCAGCCAGCTCCACGATGGTAGGTCCGCAGCTCCGCAGGCTCCGTGACTTGAGCCCCCAGGTCGTTCCGGTTGGAGGCCGCTCCACGGTGCTAGGCCCCAACGACAACGGAGACCCGACAGGGAAAAGGTCGGGTCCCCGTGCAGGGAAGAGGTTTAAAAGTTTCCCCCCCACACATACACAGTCAAAAACCCACCACAAACTGTACCCTCAACAGGACAATAAAATAAAAAAAAGACAGACGGACTGCAGAGGACGTCGGTCGCGCCGCCAACCCACATGCGGTCCATCCGATGAAGGGAGAAGCCCTCAGGTTGGATGGCACAGACAGGTTTGTCAGGGGTGAGCCATGTCTGTGAAACAGAGCACACAGCAGTGTCTCGATTCTCTAAGATAGGTTAGCCTGGCTTTAAGTTCATCAAGCTTGTTCTCTATAAACTACGCATCGTCCAGTAGTATGTTGGGGAGGGGTCTTGAAACCACATTATTTCAGCCTCACATGCAGCCCTCATTTCTTCATTTGGTGCTTTGAGAGGCTGGTAATGGCACATGAAATTCTGCCTGCCAAGTAGCCATGATCCACTGTGGTTCATCTATCAACAGGTCCATGACTGATGCCATCTACCTGGCACCAACACTCATCCCTGGAACACCTCGATAAGAAGAACACCCAGGGTAGTCTCCTATTCATAGACTAAAGGTCTGCTTTCAATACCATTAACCCAACAAATCTCATCTCCAAATTTGTGGAACTTGGGAGTCAGCAGTCCCCCCCTGCAACTGAATCCTCGGCTTCCTGACAAATGGACCACAATCAGTGAGGATAGGTGGCAAATCATGCACTGATTCTCATTGATTCTCATTGATAATATCAACACTGGTGCTCCGCAAGGATGCACTCTCAGCCCTCTACTACACTCCTTATACAGTCATGAAAGTGCAGCCAAATATCAATCCAACTCCATTTACAAGTTCATAGTGGGCTGGATATCAAAACATGACGAGATGGATTACAGCAAGAGGATCAAAAACCTCATAACCTTGTGCCAAGGCAACAACCTCTCCCTCAATGTCAGCAGGACTAAGGAGATTGTGATTGGCTTCAAATACGAAGCAGTACATAAACAAGTTCACAAGTTATAAGAGTAGAATTAGGCCTTTCGGCCCATCGAGTCTATTCAATCATGGCTGATCTCTGCATCCTAATCTCATTTTCTCTCCATAACCCTTGACACCCGTTAAAATCAAGAATTTGTCCATCTCTGCCTTAAAAATATCCACTGGCCTCCACAGCACTCTGTGGCAATGAGTTCCACAGATTCCTCCTTAATTATGTTCTAAAATTGCTCCCTTTAATTCTAAGGCTATGACCTCTGGTTCTAGACTCTCCCACCAGTGGAAATATGCTTTCCACATCCACTCTATCTATGCCTTTCATTATTCTGTAAGTTTCAATGAGGTCCCTCCTCAACTTCTAAACTCCAGCGAGTGGAGGTCAAATGCTCATCAAGTTCAAGTTCAAGTTCAAGTTAGTTTATTGTCATGTGTCCCTGTATAGGACAATGAAATTCTTGCTTTGCTTAAGCACACAGAAAATAGTAGGCATTTACTACAAAACAGATAAATGTGTCCATATGCCATGATATAAATATATACACACATGAATAAATAAACTGATAGTGCAAATAACAGAAAGTGGTTGGTAATAATCAGAGTTTTGTCCGAGCCAGGTTTAATAGCCTGATGGCTGAGGGGAAGTAACTATTCCTGAACCTGGTTGTTGCAGTCTTCAGGCTCCTGTACCTTCTACCTGAAGGTAGCAGGGAGATGAGTGTGTGGCCAGGATGGTGTGGGTCTTTCATGATACTGCCAGCCTTTTTGAGGCAGCGACTGCGATAGATCCCCTCGATGGAAGGAAGGTCAGAGCCGATGATGGACTGGGCAGTGTTTACTACTTTTTGTAGTCTTTTTCTTTCCAGGGCGCTCAAATTGCCGAACCAAGCCACGATGCAACCGGTCAGCATGCTCTCGACTGTGCACCTGTAGAAGTTAGAGAGAGTCTTCCTTGACAATCCGACTCTCCGTAATCTTCTCAGGAAGTAGAGGCGCTGATGTGCTTTTTTGATGATTGCATTAGTGTTCTCGGACCAGGAAAGATCTTCAGAGATGTGCACGCCCAGGAATTTGAAGCTCTTGACCCTTTCAACCATCGACCCGTTGATATAAATGGGGCTGTGGGTCCCCCTCCTACTCCTTCCAAAGTCCACAATCAGTTCCTTGGTTTTGCTGGTGTTGAGGGCCAGGTTATTGCGCTGGCACCATATGGACAGTTGCTCGATCTCTCTTCTGTACTCTGACTCATCCCCATCAGTGATACGCCCCACAATAGTGGTGTCGTCAGCGAACTTGATGATGGAGTTCGCACTGTAGTTCGCTACGCAGTCATGGGTATAGAGTGAGTACAGCAGGGGGCTGAGCACGCAGCCTTGAGGTGCTCCCGTGCTGATTGTTATTGAGGCTGACACATTTCCACCAATACGAACAGACTGTGGTCTGTGGACGAGGAAGTCGAGGATCCAGTTGCAGAGGGATGCGCAGAGACCCAGTTCTGCGAGTTTGGTAACCAGTTTGGAGGGGATGATTGTGTTAAATGCCGAGCTGTAATCAATGAATAACAGCCTGACATATGAGTTTTTGTTGTCCAAGTGGTCCAGTGCGGAGTGGAGGGCCAGCGAGATCGCATCCACCGTTGATCTGTTGTGGCGGTACGCGAACTGCAGTGGGTCCAGGTTTTTGTCGATGTAGGAGTTGATTTGCTCCATGATCAACCTCTCAAAGCACTTCATCACCACCGGCGTTAGTGCCACTGGTCGATAGTCATTGAGGCATGTCACCTTACTCTTCTTGGGCACCGGTATAATAGATGCCCTTTTAAAGCAGGTGGGGACCTCAGACCTCAGAAGTGAGAGATTGAAAATGTCCGTAAAAACTCCCGCCAGTTGGTCCGCACAGGTTTTTAGAACACGGCCGGGTATACCATCAGGACCAGGTGCTTTTCGGGGGTTCACCCCTCTGAAGGATTTCCTGACATCGGCCTCTGTGACTGAGACTGAAATGCCATCGCAGCGAATGGGGGATCGGGAAGGCACATCAGTATTCTCCCTGTCAAAGCGTGCGTAAAATGCATTGAGCTCGTCAGGGAGTGATGTTACACCGGCATTCGAGCTGCCTCCTGGTTTTGCCTTGTAGGAGGTGATTGCATTCAGACCCTGCCACAGCTGCCGAACATCTGTCTCGTCCTCCAGTTTGGAGCAGAAGTCTGCTAATCTACTAATGCTAATCTGCTAATCTACTAATTCCTGGAATCATTCTTGTAAATTCCTCTGGACCCTCACTGGAGCCAGCACTTCCTTGCTCAGATTTGCTCACAGTACACCAAATGTAGCCTCTCAAGTGCCTTATAGAGCCTCAGCATTGCAACTCTGTTTTTGTATTCCAATCCTCTTGGTATAAATACTAGCATTGAATTTGCCTTCCTTACTACTGATTCGACATGCAAATTAACATTTTGGGTGTCCTGCACCAGCACTCCAAAGTCCCTTGGCACCTCCCATTTCTGGATTGTCTCTCCATTTAGAAAATAATCGATGCCTTTATTCTTATTACCAAAATGCATGACTCTGTACTTTGCTATACGGAATGTCATCTGCCACCTCTCTGCCCACTCTCCTAACCTGTCCAAATCCTTCTGCAGAGTCCTTCTACATTGCCTGCCCCATCACCTATCTTAGCATCATCTGCAAACTTGGCCACAAAGCCTTCAATCCCGTTATCCAAGGTAGACAAAAATGCTGGAGAAACTCAGCGGGTGAGGCAGCATCTATAGAGTGAAGGAATAGGTGATGTTTCGGGTCGAGATCCTTCTTCAGACTGCGAGTCAGGGGAGAGGGAGACACATAGATAAGGAATGTTGTGTAAATTGAGACATCAAAGAGGACGCTGATCAAGGAAAATTTAGCAATTGCCACACATGGCTGTGGAGGCCAAGTCTTTTTTTAAAGCGGAGATTGCCCGGTTCTTGATTAGTAAGTAGGGTTGCCAACTGTCCCGTATTAGCTGGGACATTCCGTATTTTGGGCTAAGTTGGTTTGTCCCACACGGGACCGCCCTTGACCCATATTTGACTGCTGCTACTCGGGTCGAGGGGACTGTTGGGTCGGAGCACCGCGTCTGGCCCCGCATCACCCGTCCCGATGTAGTGCATGCAGCCCATGGTGTGCAGTAGCAATATAACATTTTCTTAAAGAAATAGTAAAACAATAAGAATTTATATCTGGAAACAAAGATCTTGATATGCCACTTCTGCATACCTTTCTTAAAATAAATTATTGGTACTCAAGATGCATGCGTCAATTGTAATGCCCCTCTGTAATTGCCCTCAAGATGATGATGGTTAGCTAAATTAATGGATGGTAAATACCTTGAGATGGTGGAAGGGCCATTCCCATGACCTGCTGCATTCTTTTGGTTGAAGTTTTAGAATGGTGTTAGAAGCAACAAGTAGTGCTCATCCATGAGAATACTATTACCTGTTTTCCAGACCTTGCATCTGATTTTGTTATAGGAATGGTGGTGCAATATTTAACATGACGCTTAATAAGACTTTTGGGAGGAATTTCAGAAATGCCACTTTAATTTTAATTTTCAGTCCAGCAGCATAGAACAGCATAGTCTTTAATATCTGCCAATTTCAACTCTTTGCCTTCTTCTCCTCTCCCCACTCCAAGTGGCTTTCTTGGAGAAGAGCATGAAACAAGATATAAATCAAGCAGAGATTCACCATGAATTGAACAGCGGCAAGACTTGGGGGGCTGAATGAATGACTCACATTCCTTGGTTTCATACGAGCAGTACCCTTTCATATCTAGTGGAACTTCAGTCCAGTTCCAGCTTTAAATATTTAGCCCTGCATTGACCAACATTTCTGATTGCTTCAGGTAAAGGCTCTAAAAACGGACTGATTACCAACTTCTCGTGTTAGTACATCAGCACCACGCTCTGACTCCAAAACCATCTGAGACTTTCAACTTTCTCATATGTTTGCTTCATTGTTCCATTCCATGCCTTTTTTTGCTATTATAGGGACAGACTAACAATTAATTTTGCACCTTGCTGAAATAAACATGTTTCTCACCTTACCAGTGTTTGAATCTTTCTAAGTAACTCACTCTCATTAATTTATCATGGAAGTATGTTACCAGCTATTTACTATGACAGCAACTATATAGTGTGCATATGCTCAATTTGCAGATGGATTCAAAATTAGATTGAATTCTTTCTTACAGGGCAACCGCGCAAGTGTTGTGCAGTCGCCAGCTGGCCATTCATTCTGAAATTGAGAAATGCTTTAAAAACACAGCAGATTAAATTGAAAGTTTCATATTAAATATGCACAATCATAATAAATGTTCATATTTTCATAAAGATAGACACAAAATGTTGGAGTAATTCAGCGGGACAGGCAGCACCTCTGGAGAGAAAGAATGGGTGACCTTTCAGGTCGAAACCCTTCTTCAAAAACAAGTTACAGAAACTTTTGTTCATTAATATTCTGATTTTTTTTAATCACATGCCTTACGGTATGTGCAAGCAAAGGCATGCAACACACTCACATTTCAACAGCCACACATTAAACATTACTTCATTTGCAGAAAAATGTGCCAGATTGGCATGACACACCCTAAATCTACAGTAAGAAAGTGCATAAATCAGTTACACAAAAACAACTCACAAATATGCAATATTTAATCTCCTCCTATTCTATATATGGCTGTTTCACTTTAACATAATTTTAGAATGTGTTTGCAGCATATATGCGTAGTTAATAGAGAACAAGCTTGATGAACTTAAAGCCAGGCTAACCTATCTTAGAGAACCGAGACACTGCTGTGTGCTCTGTTTCACAGACATGGCTCATCCCTGGCAAACCTGTCATAATTTTAGAATGTGTTTGCAGCACACCCTTTTCACGATTTGTCAATATTGTTAACTCTTACTCACCTTGGCCATCTCAACTGCAGTGTTGTTTTTAGCACCGAGATACACCATGGCCAGAGCCACTGAGACGCTTAATGGAGACAAAAATATGTTCTCTGTTTTATGTTCTTCATATAGCTTCATGAAGAGATCAAAGGCAAATTGAGAGTTTGCAGCATTCAAAGAATCCATTGCAAAATCTGGAGAAAACAAAATGTGATCATAAGTAAATACGCAATAGGATACAAAGGTCAGGCAACATCTTTGGAGAAAAAGGATAGGTGTTATCTTCAGACAGTTTGAAGAAGGGTCCTGACCCAAAATATCACCTATTCTTTTTCTCCAGGATTGCTGCTGCCTGACCCACTGAGTTAATTCAGCACTTTGTGTCTATCACGGGAATCTTAAATACCACTGTTAGAACTCCGACATGTTCAAAATATGCCATTATCAATTATACTAATACACTATACTTAAAAAAAATTGGGTTGAAACATTTAATTAGCTGTAAAACGTTCAGGAATTAAGCAAAGTGCCATTTGAGTCATCCTTTCTCTTATTGCATAGTAGACATAGCTACATTAACATTATGCAAACAATGTGGCAATTAAACATTTTAGTAAGTCTCCTTCAACATTTATCTCATTACCCTTTTGACTTATTTTACAGTATCATGGTTAGTTATTGCATTACCAATTCTGGTTACCATAGCATGGCACATACGTGCAACTATTGGTGAAAATTGTACCTTTAGTGAAATTTCTGCCTTTAATTTCTGCAAAGCCAGAAACCTGTTTGCCTACAAGTTTCTTCCTGGTTTCTAGTTGGTTTCTGGATCTGTTTAAACACTGCTAATTCAAGGGGGTGTTCTTAGATGAGGTATCTGACTAATCCTGAATAGTTTCTTGTTCACACATGAATTTTCTGATTTGCATGCACATCCGATTAGTCGGATATGTAAAGACATGAAAATAAAAGCATGGCCAATATTCATTTTGCTGTCATTTTATTTCAAGTCAACATCCCTTCATAAATATATAGCCTTTATCATTCTTGGTGTCAATACCTGATGTTTCACTTTCTCTTTCGTCCTACCTTACTCTCCATTTGTGCCCTTGTCCCTCTCATGACCAATCTATCTCTCCCCATTCCTTCATTTTGTTTTTGTTTAAGAGCAGACTAGATGGGCCGAATGGCCTAATTCTGCTCCAGTCTTACGATCTTTCTGTTTCTGTATGTCCATCTTCATGTGCAGCTCCACCTTTATTTTTCCCTATTTTCCTCTCTGTTTCTCCATACTTTACTTATATGTTTGTTCGAAAGCTAAAAAAAAATGACGCAGTTAAAAATTTACCATGCGAGCCATGGGGAAATTTTACTAACATTTCTTAACATGTTAGCTCCTGTTGGGAAACACAAGCCCTGACTTATCAGCAGGATTTTTATTTGCCTGCTCATAATGATTCTGGTGTCAAACTCTCCTGAATTACATGAACTATAATTAACAAGCAAAATTAATTGGCAGTGAGATTTTTAACTTAAGGTAGACACAAAAAGCTGGAGTGACTCAGCGGGACAGGCATCATCTCTGTAGAGAAGGAATGGGTGACATTTCGGGTCGAGACCCTTCTTCAGACTGGTTAAGTATAAGGGGAACAAGAGATATAGACGATGATATAGAGAAATAAAGAACAATGAATGAAAGATATGCAAAAATGTAATAGGCAAGGCAAGGCAACTTAATTTATATAGCACATTTCATACACGAGGCAGACTCAAAGTGCTTCACATAAAAACATGTCATACAATAAAATGAAATAATAAAATGAGATAAAATAGAAGAATTAAAATAAAATAAATTATAAAAAGTGCAAAAGTTAAAAGTGCAATGTAGTTAAGATTTAGCTGAAAGCTAAAGTAAACATAAAAGTTTGCAGTCTTATTTTAAAAGTGGTCAAAGTTGAGGCAAGTCTTAAATCTTCAGGAAGTTTATTCCAGCTATTTGTTGCATCTATATTACTAAAAGTCTGTTCTTGACCGGTTTTGAATGAATGAATGAATGAATGAATCTCTTTAATGAATGAATGAATGAATGAATGAATGAATGAATGAATGAATCTCTTTATTGTCATTGCACATGGTACAACAAGATTTAAAAGTCAATCCCACGGTGCGATTCACAAGAGCAATTTTAAATATATAAGAAAAGGTAAAAATATATACATATTAAAAAAAAATTACAAATAAATAACAATAGCAGCTGAGGTAGAACCATTCAGTTGAATGTGAGTGTTATTTCTTATTTTGCATTGTTAAGTTCACGTATGGCTATGGGGTAGAAGCTGTCTCTGAGTCTGTTTGTGCGAGTTTTGAAAGACCTGTACCGTCTGCCAGAGGGCAGCAGGTGGAACAGGTTGTGTCCAGGGTGGGAAGGGTCCTTCAGGATGTTGGCTGCCCTGCCAAGGCAGCGAGAGCTGAAGATGTCCTTCAGGGAAGGCAGTGGGCAGCCAGTGATTTTTTGTGCGGTGTTGATGACCCTTTGAAGGGCTCTCCTGTCCGCTGCAGAGCAGCTGGCATACCATGTGGTTATACAGTACGCCAGCACACTCTCGATGGAGCAGCGGTAGAAGGACACCAGCAGCTTCTCCTCCAGGTTGTTTTTCCTGAGGATCCTCAGAAAGTAGAGTCGCTGCTGGGCCTTCTTGACTGCTGTGGTGGTGTTTGTAGTCCAGGAGAGATCCTCCGTAATTTATGTGCCCAGGAATCTGAAGTCTGAGACCCTTTCCACACAGTCCCCATTGATGAATAGGGGTTTGGGGGCTGCACTGTTCTTACGGAAGTCTATGATAATTTCCTTTGTTTTTGTGGTGTTTAGGATGAGGTTGTTGTCTGAACACCACGCTGCCAGTCTTTGGACTTCCTCCCTGTAGGCTGTCTCATCTCCTCCTGAGATACGTCCAACCACAGTCGTGTCGTCCGCAAACTTGACGATGGTGTTGGTGGAGTGGGCGGGGGCACAATCGTGGGTGTAGAGGGCGTAGAGGAGGGGGCTCAACACACAGCCCTGTGGGGAGCCGGTGCTGAGTGTGATGGGGGTGGAGAGGTGATGGCCCAGTCTGACGGTCTGGGGGCGGTTAGACAGAAAGTCCTTGATCCAGAGGCAGATGGGTTGGGAGAGTCCTAAATCCATGAGTTTGGTGACCAGTCTGCTGGGGATGATGGTATTGAAGGCGGAGCTAAAGTCAATGAAAAGCATCCTCACATAGCTCCCCTGGTGTTTGAGACGGGTCAGTGCAGTGTGAAGAGCAGTGGCGATGGCATCCTCAGTGGACCTATTTGCTCTGTAGGCAAACTGGTGTGGATCGAAGGTGGGCGGGAGGCTGGCTTTGATGTGCTGCTGGACCAACCTCTCGAAACACTTCATGATGACTGGTGTGAGAGCGACCGGTCGGTAGTCGTTAAGGCCGCTGATAACAGGCTTTTTTGGTAGTGGGATGATTGTGGCAGACTTCAGGCACGGTCGGATGATGGATTTGGACAGGGACAGGTTGAAGATTTTCGTGAAGACCTCGGAGAGCTGGTCTGCACATTCCTTCAGAACCCTTCCTGTCACGCCATCCGGGCCGGCAGCCTTCCTCGGGTTCACCGCCCTGAGCACCCGCCTCACTACATGCTCCTGCACAGTGAGGGTGTAGTTGTTGTTGTTAGGGGCTGGTGGGAGAATGGTGACGAACTCTTCTGGTTCTGCCTCGAAGCGAGCAAAGAAGCAGTTCAGTGAGGCGTCGCCGTCGGCCGTCGTGCTGTTGCTGGGCTTGTAGTTGGTGATGTGCTGGATGCCCTGCCACACCCGCCGTGGATCGTTGTTGTTAAAGTGGTCCTCTATCTTCCTCTTGTGGGCCGCTTTGGCATCCCTGATGCCTTTCTTCAGGTTGGCTCTAGCAGCGCTGTACAGGGCTCTGTCGCCAGGCCTGAAGGCGGTGTTGCGGTCCTTGAGGAGAGTTTGGACCTCTTTTGTCATCCACGGCTTCTGTTTGGGGTACACCCGGATGAGTTTGTCGACGGTGACGTTGTCAACACAGTTCTGGATGTAAAAGAGTACCGTGGATGTGTACTCCTCCAAGTCCTGATTTCCAAAAATGTCCCAGTTTGTCCTTTCAAAGCAGTCCTGTAGATTTAGATTAGATTAGATTATTTAATGACCACACAGTCAAGTTGGTGGAATTCAGGTTCAGTACAGGATGTTATAAGGTAGGCTGATTCCCGTCAAACATAACATAAAACACAACATCATACAATATACAGTACATGCATGGGGAGGATATGTGCTGTTATCATAGTGTGTTCAGAATTCGGATTGCGTGTGGGTAAAAACTGTTTTTAAATCGCGATGTCTTGGCGGGCAGTGAGCTGTAGCGCCTTCCTGATGGCAGCAGGTGGAAGATGTGGTGAGCTGGGTGGGAGGGATCAGAGATGATTTTCTTCACCCTTGACACAGACCGTTTGTGATGGAGTGATTCTATTGATGGAAGGGGAGTGCTGATGATTTTGGATGCTTTGTTAACTATGCGTTGTAATTTATTACGGGAGTGAGTGTCTAAACTGCTGAACCAGACTGTAATTGATGAAGTGAGCATGCTTTGGATGATGGCTGTGTAGAATTTGATTAGGAGGTGTTTCCTTACTCTAAACTTCTTGAGCTGGCGGAGGAAGAAGAGTCTTTGGTTGGCTTTTTTGTAGATGTGATTTGAATTGATTTGAGCTGTGAGGAAGCTCCTTCAGGCCAAGTTTTAACAGTCCTGGTGGTGGGTTGAGCTTTTCTCCTGAGGGGGGGTGTATGCTGGTGCTAAGTGAATGGATAGGTGATCCGACTGGGCTAAGTGTGGTAGTGGTGTGGCTCTAAACCCCTTCTTGATGTTTGAGTAGGCCTTGTCTAATGTATTTTCTCCCTGGTTGCACATTTGATGTGTTGTTCAAACTTGGGGAGAACTGATTTTAAGTCTGCGTGATTGAAATCACCAGCTATTATATGGGCTGCTTTGGGGTAGGTGTTCTCTTGTTTGCTGATAGCGCTATGGAGGTAGCCTAGGGCTATGCTAGCATTAGCATCCGGTGGGATATACACAGCTGTAACTATGACCACGGTAAACTCACGTGGAAGGTAGAAAGGCCTGCATCTAACTATCAGGTACTCCAAATCAGCAGAACAGTGTCTGTCTATGATTGTGGTATTTGTGCACCAGTTGTTGTGAACGTAGATGCATAACCCCCCTCCTTTGCTCTTTGTTTCTATCCCAGCGAAATGCTGTGCGGCCTGCTAGCTCAATGGCCCCGTCCGGTACAAGTGCGTGTAGCCACGTCTCTGTTATTAGCAGAATGCAACTGTCCGCGATGAATTTATTTGCGGCGACCTGTAGTCTTAGTTCGTCCATTTTGTTGGTGATAGATCTGGCGTTGGTGAGAATGATGCTGGGTAGCGGTGGTTTATGTGGTTGTTGCCTTAGCCTAGCGAGTAGTCCGGACCGGCGACCACGCTTTTGCTTCCTGTGCCTCCTCCGTCTCCGGCGTTTGCTGGGGCCGACAACAATCTACGGAGAGCCCGGTGTCCTGGCTATCTCCTCCGGTATGTTGCGTGAATGCAGAAAAACACACTTAACTGCCTGTTTACACTGTAATCAGATAATCAGAAGATCCTGTCGGCTGAAGGTGAGATTCGCACGAGAAAACGTAACATTGTCAAACAGACATACAAACAAAAACACACAAAAAAAGCACCGAAAGGGAGAGCTTCGAGCCGCTGCGACTGTGCGCACCGCCATCTTGGCCATCTGTGCTGCGATTTCCGAGAGAATGCCGCCACCTACAGCCGTCATTTTTGGCCACCTTGCTCAGAGCCCCCCTCCGCTGCATGTGTGCTGAGGATTTTTCCCGTCGATTAAAAATGACAGAGATATTAATGTTTTTACAAAATTCCCCATTCTCTCTGCTGCCCCCGCTGGCGGCAGGGGGGAGGGACTATAAAACCAGGAAGTGGTGTGCCACACAATCTCTTCAAGATGGAGGAAGGCAGAGGGTCACGTTTCTCTGAGCTGTGAATAACACTGAACACATGTCTACTCAAATGTAAGTGCCCTTAGTGGTTCTAAAATGCTTGCAGAATGTGTCTATTGGTTCTAAAGCTTCCAAAAGTGTCTCTATTGGTTCTAAAGCTTGCAAAAAATGTCTATTGGTTCTAAAGCTTGCAAAAAAATGTCTATTGGTTCTAAAGCTTGCAAAAAATGTCTATTGGTTCTAAAGCTTGCAAAAAGTGGCTCTATTGGTTCTAAAGCTTGCAAAAAATGTCTATTGGTTCAAAAGCTTGCAAAAAAATATCTATTGGTACTAATGGGGCCTTTTCACGGGGCGAGTTGACGCAAGATGTCACCAGAGTGAAGAGGTCGTGGTCCAGCACGAGTCTCGCACGATATAACGGGGGTAGATAAAGAGTTCCCACGGTACTCGGCATTTCTGTTATTTGTGCGAGTGACTTGTCCGTTTCCCGAGCTTTCGCGTTAAATCTTGAATGAACATCGTGAACTACACGTGACACAAATTATGTAACTTTTTTTTTCACACACTATATATATCCTCCCTTGGTTGAATTGGCTCATTTGGAGACATATTTTACTGTGTATGTGGGAGACACAGATGGACTGAGCACAGTACCTCGGTCTTACTGTGTGTGGGAGAGGGGGAGAAAGAGACGTACACTCACAGAGGCAGAGTCTCTCAGCCTGTGTAAGAGGGAGGGAGAGAGAGAGAGAGGCACACACAAGGTGGATGTGAAATCTCACCTGCCTGTTTCAGTGACAGACACCCGCCGCCAGTAAATGAAGACACCCCCATCTGTCTCCCCCTCCTCTCCCTCGACTCCCCCACCTTTCCCTCCCAACTCCAGTCCCGTCCCGACCCCCTGGGAAACTGAATAGAGCAACAATATAGATATAGAAACTGAAACAATATAGAAACTGAATAGCGCAACATGGCAAAAACATCTCTGACACGCTTTACCCCCTTTCTTTGAGATTTTCTGGGAGCCATCTCTGCAAGTGTTCCTGTTAAAAAGATTATCCAACAATGACAATTAGGTGGGACGTCCTCGAAGGACACATGTTCCCTTGTCGATATTTTTACTCACCTTCTGTCCCCTCTGTCCAGCTTCCGGGTTTACCGTTCGCAGGAGTTCCCACGCGCTATATCTCTAAAATCTGAAGTTAGGTAATGTCTAAAGGAACTGCAGACGCTGGTTAATGCTGGTTAATACGCACAGAAGGACACAAAATGTTGGTGTAACTCAGCAGGTAAGTCAGATCTGGGAAGAAAAACATAAAAAGCTGGAGTAAGTCAGCGGGTCAGGCAGCATCTCTGGAGAAAAAGAATAGGTGACGATTCGAATCGGAGCCCTTCTTCAGACAGCCTAATCGGAATTGAGTCTGAAGATGTGTCTCGTCCCGAAACATCAGCTATTTTTCTCCAGAGATGCTGCTTGACTCGCTGAGTTACTCCAGCTTTTTGTGTCTGTCTTCGGTTTAAACCAGCATGTGCAGTTCATTCCTTACACGGGTCTCTGTACAACATTGATTGGTACCTAATGGACCCCTGGACCCGAGGACTCCGACCTGTATCTCTCAAAGAAGTACATGTGAAAAATTTCTCACGGACCATAAAAATGCGTAACCTTTCAGTAAAGTCCCTTTTAAAGTCCCTTTTAAAGATTATAGTTATTTTCTTGAATCTCATTAACATAACTCATGAATAAGTTGATGTCCATATGCGGATGCAAATCTTTATTTTTATTTATTTTTTAAATTCAATCCCACAGAAGATAATTTTTACTCACCTTCTGTCCCCTCTGTCCAGCTTCCGGGTTCACCGTTCGCAGGAGTTCCCACGGTACCCGCAAGAGTTATTACGGATATCGCACTGGCCACTACGTTCATATAATGTTGCAATACTCAACCACAAGTGTACAAGTCAATCTTGGAGAAATTCAAACTTTCTTGAATTTTCTCCCGAGTGACCAAGTTACACGATGACCTGCCGTTAGTGCTACGGTGGTCCACGGTGGTCCACGAATGCCGTACTGTTATCGCACGAGGTTCCCACGATGTTAAACTCCGGTTAACTCTTGCGTCAAGTTGCCCCGTGAAAAGGCCGCTTAAAGCTTGCAAAAAATGTCTATTGGTTCAAAAGCTTGCAAAAAATGTCTATTGGTTCTAAAGCTAGCAAAAAGTGTCTCTATTGGTTCTAAAGCTTGTAAAAGGTGTCCCTATTGGTTCTAAAGCTTGCAAAAAAATGTCTATTGGTTCTAAAGCTTGCAGTAAAATGTCTATTGGTTCTAAAGCTTGCATAAAAATTACTATTGGTTCTAAAGCTTGCAAAAAATGTCTATTGGTTCTAAAGCTTGCAAAAAAAAGACTATTGGTTCTAAAGCTTGCAAAAAAAAAAGACTATTGGTTCTAAAGCTTGCAAAAAAATGTCTATTTGTTCTAAAGCTTGCAAAAAAATGTCTATTGGTTCTAAAGCTTGCAAAAAAATGTCTATTGGTTCTAAAGCTTGCAAAAAGTGTATCTATTGGTTCTAACGCTTGCAAAAAAAAGTCTATTGGTTCTAAAATGGTTCATACTAGCGCTCCAGAAAGCGCCCCCCCCCCCCCTCCCCTCCCCTGGTTGGTTTGGCTTGGGTGTGTCTTAAAAATGAAAGGCACTACTTACTGCAAATGGTGGCATGAAGTTGAAAGGCACTACTAACTGCAAAATGGTGGCTTGGTTGCTTTGGCTTGAAGTTGAAACGCACTACTTACTGCAAATGGTGGCTTGGTTGCTTTGGCTTGAAGTTGAAAGGCACCACTTACTGCAAATGGTGGCTTGGTTGCTTTGGCTTGAAGTTGAAAGGCACTACTTACTGCAAATGGTGGCTTGGGTGTGGCTTGAAGTTGAAAGACACCACTTACTGCAAATGGTGGCATGAAGTTGAAAGGCACTACTTACTGCAAATGGTGGATTGGTTGCTTTGGCTTGAAGTTGAAAGGCACTGCTTACTGCAAATGGTGGCTTGGGAGCTTTGGCTTGAAGTTGAAAGGCACTATTACTGCAAATGGTGGCTTGGTTGCTTTGGCTTGCAGTTGAAAGGCACTACTTACTGCAAATGGCGGCTTGGGTGTGGCTTGAAGTTGAAAGACACCACTTACTGCAAATGGTGCCATGAAGTTGAAAGGCACTACTTACTGCAAATGGTGGATTGGTTGCTTTGGCTTGAAGTTGAAAGGCACTACTTACTGCAAATGGTGGCTTGGGAGCTTTGACTTGAAGTTGAAAGGCACTATTACTGCAAATGGTGGCTTGGGAGCTTTGACTTGAAGTTGAAAGGCACTACTTACTGCAAATGATGGCTTGGGTGTGATTTGAAGTTGAAAGGCACTACTTACTGCAAATGGTGGCTTGGGAGCTTTGATTTGAAGTTGAAAGGCACTATTACTGCAAATGGTGGCTTGGGAGCTTTGACTTGAAGTTGAAAGGCACTACTTACTGCAAATGATGGCTTGGGTGTGGCTTGAAGTTGAAAGGCACTACTTACTGCAAATGGGGGGCGTGGGTGCATTGGCTTGAAGTTGAAAGGCACTACTTACTGCAATTTGTGGCTTGAAGTTGAAAGGCACTACTTACTGCAAATGGTGGCATGAAGTTGAAAGGCACTACTTACTGCAAATGGTGGCTTGGGAGCTTTGACTTGAAGTTGAAAGGCACTACTTACTGCAAATGGAGGCTTGGGAGCTTTGGCTTGAAGTTGAAAGGCACTATTACTGCGAATGGTGACTTGGTTGCTTTGGCTTGAAGTTGAAAGGAACTACTTACTGCAAATGGTGGCTTGGGAGCTTTGACTTGAAGTTGAAAGGCACTACTTACTGCAAATGGTGGCTTAGGTGTGGCTTGGGTGTGGCTTGAAGTTGAAAGGCCCTACTTACTGCAAATGGTGGCTTGGGTGTGGCTTGAAGTTGAAAGGCCCTACTTACTGCAAATGGTGGCTTGGGTGTGGCTTGAAGTTGAAAGGCACTACTTACTGCAGATGGTGGCTTGGGTGCAATGGCTTGAAGTTAAAATGCATTACTTACTGCAAATGGGGGCGTGGGTGCATTGGCTTGAAGTTGAAAGGCACTACTTACTGCAAATTGTGGCTTGAAGTTGAAAGGCACTACTTACTGCAAATGGTGACATGAGGTTGACAGGTACTACTTACTGCAAATGGTGGTTTGGGTGCTTTGGCTTGAAGTTGAAAGGTACTACTTACTGCAAATGGTAGCATGAAGTTGAAAGGCACTACTTACTGCAAATGGTGGCTTGGATGCATTGGCTTGAAGTTGAAAGGCACTATTTACTGCTAATGGTAGCATAAAGTTGAAAGGCACTATTACTGAAAATGGTGGCTTGGTTGCTTTGGCTTGAAGTTGAAAGGCACTACTTACTGCAAATGGTGGCGGGTACTTTGACTTGAAGTTGAAAGGCACCTCTTACTGCTAATGGTGGCTTGGGTGTGGCTTGGGTGTGGTTTGAAGTTGAAAGGCACTACTTACTGCAAATGGTGGCTTGGATGTAATGGCTTGAAGTTAAAAGGCATTACTTACTGCAAATGGTGGCTTGGGTGCTTTGGCTTGAAGTTAAAAGGCATTACTTACTGCAAATAGTGGCATGAAGTTGAAAGGCACTACTTACTGCAAATGGTGGTTTGGGTGCTTTGGCTTGAAGTTAAAAGGCACTACTGCAAATGCACTTACTTCCTGTTTGCACTGTATATTGATTTTAGATAAAACGCTACCACTTACGGCTGTGATTTTTGGCCATCTTACTCAGCCCCCCTCCGCTGAGCAGTGCAGAGAATTCTTCCCATCAATGAAAAATAAAAGTGTTATTATTTTTTTTTTAAATGTTGAGAATCTCTCTCCTGTCAATCACTCCATGAAAGCCACACCTTTTCTGATGGGGGGGAGGGGTTATGAAACCCGGAAATGTGGGTGTGGCTCAGTCTCTGCATGATGGAGGAGGGAGAGGTCACGACTCGCTGTCTTTAGTGGCTTTGCACCCTACTTCAAATGGTATGTAACTGCACTTGAATTTGGTGGCCTTGCACCCTGCTAGAAGTGGTAAGAAACTGCACTTGAATTTGGTGGCCTTATACCCTGCTTGAAATAGAATTTCAAGGATTAGCCGTGAGTCAACTACCAGCCCACCAGCCGTGAGTGAGTGAGTTGCCAGCACAACAGGCTTGATTGACTGAGACGCCTGCCCAATAATCCATTTGGCGCACAATTTGCATACTAGCCCTCTGGAAACCAGTCCCTTCTGCCCACAACACCCAAACTAGCATTCCAGAAAGCCTCCCCCCCCCCAACTGGCCACCAATATTAGAATTGGTGGAGAGATGGAATATTGCGTTGGATGACCAGCCCTCCTGTGTGATGCTGGGACCCAACGGGTCCCACTTGGTCTAGTAGTAACTAAATCCTGCTTTCCCATGTTTTGTATTTACTCTGGGAATCACTAACAGATTGGTCTCAGAAGATCTTAGCGGTCTAGAAGGCTTATATAGTGGAAGCATGTCAGTGATATACTTTGGCCCTAAACCATGTAGTGATTTATAGGTGAGCAGCAGGATTTTGAAATCAATTCTCTGACATACGGGGAGCCAATGTAAGGATTTAAGAATTGGTGTAATGTGTTCAAATTTTTTGGTCTTTGTTAGAACTCTAGCAATAGCGTTCTGAACAAACTGTAGCTGCCTGACAGTTTTTTTCGGAAGACCTGCAAGGAGACCATTACATTAATCTAGCCTACTAGTAATAAAGGCATGTACACGTTTTTCTAAGTCTTGAGCTGACATGAGTCCTCTTAATCTTGCTACGTTTTTGAGGTGATAGTAGGCCGATTTTGTTACTGATTTGATGTGACTGTCGAAAAGTATATCTGAATCCATAATAATCCCAAGATTTCTGGCTTTGTTTGAAGTTTTCAGGGACAGAGAGTGAAGGTGTTGGGTTATTTTAAGCCTTTCTTTTTTAGCACCAAAAACAATTATCTCCGTTTTGTCCTTATTTAGTTGGAGGAAATTTTGGCACATCCAGCCTTTGACTTGCTCAATGCACTGTAACACAAAATATTTACATAAAGTAATTAACAGATAAAATGGTTTATGTTTAAAAAATTCTTAAATCAATTAAGAAGCAGTTAAATAGAACATTTGGCCCTCAACCTCATTGTACATTTTAATTAGGTCATAGTTGTATCATTAATCCATCTACCAAGCCAAAAGGAAAATCTAAATGAAGCTGACTGTTGTTCAAAAACAAGCTTGCATTATGGGTGTGAAAGATCAATATTGTTTAGCTTGCTATTACATTTAGTCATTATTAGTACTTGAAATTGTGCTTGTTGAGTAATTCTGCAATGCGTGATTATCAGGATTCCAGCCTGTAAAGACACTAAAGTACCTCATCTATGGTGCACCACAGAGATTGGTGCTGGAGCACTTGCTGTTAATTTTATCGCAACAACCAGGTTCAGGAATAGCTACTTCCGCACAGCCATCAGGCTATTAAACCTGGCTCGGACAAAACTCTGATTATTAATAACCCATTTTCTGTTATTTGCACTTTATCAGTTTATTTATTCATGTGTGTATATATTTATATCATGGTAAATATGGTAAAAATAAATTGGATAGTTATATGGACGGGAAAGGAATGGAGGGTTATGGTCTGAGCGCAGGTATATGGGACTAGGGGAGAATACGTGTTCGGCACGGACTAGAAGGGTCGAGATGGCCTGTTTCCGTGCTGTAATTGTTATATGGTTATATGGTTATATATGGACACACTTATCTGTTTTGTAGTAAATGCCTACTATGTTCTGTGTGCTGAAGCAAAGCAAGAATTTAATTGTGCTATACAGGGACACATGACAATAAACTCACTTGAACTTGAACTATCAGGGTTATGATTTGTAAGTTTGCAGATGACATGAAAATTGGTGGTGGTGTTGATGATGAGAACGGTAGTCTTAGGGCTTAGGCTACAGAATAAAATTGATTAGCTGATAAAATAAATACAGCAGAAAAATAGCAGATGGAGTTTAATCCTGATAGGTGCGAGTTGATTTATTTCCAGGGGTTTGATTGGGATAGGTCATTCATAAACATTGAATTGTTGGTCCATAGGAAGTATGAGAAACCTTGGTGTACATGTCCAAAGTTTCCAGAAGGTGGCAGCATCGGTAGATAGGATCAAAGATTATAGAGCGGAGCCTACGATCATTGGATAGGATGGTGAGGAAGGCATGCGGGATGTTTTCCTTCATTAGTCAAGGCAGCATAACCAGGAGGCCTTTGGATAATAATAAACACTGGTAAGGCCACAGCTAGAATCCCATGTCCTCTCCTTGTTATCACACACTTTACGAAGGATGTGATTGCACTGGAATGTGTCTATTATGAGGAGAGAGCAGACAGACATTGTTTGGTGTGGAAGAGGCTAATGGGGAATAAGCTAGTTTGATATTCTGACTGCGCATGCCCAGATCATAGGTCACTCGCTATAAACATTCTCAGCAACTGTGGTGCTGCCTTGTGTGCAGGCTTGCATTTCGTCCATGGTTGGGGTCGGGCCCAGGTCTCCTGCTCAGCGGGCATTGTTGAGTTGCTGCTGGGCCGTCCCTGTCCCCTCCCGGGTGTCCCGTCCATGTCCGGGGGAGGCCGGAGGTGTCCAGGATGGCCCTGGCAGCCCCGGAATTGCAGCCGGCGCGGAGGGGGGGGGGGGGCACTGGCTCCGGCTCGGCTCTGCTCTGGGGGACGGGGACGGTCCATTGGCAGTTCGGCAGCGTTTGCGGCGCCGGGGACCCGGGTTCGATCCTGGCTGCGGATGAGGCACAGGTCTGTGTGCACGCAGCTGCCGAGAATGTTTCTCCACTGGTCCAGTCTCTCCCCCTGTCTCCCACTCGAATCTGCCCCCTCTCTTTCACTGTTACACCCCGGTCCCCCACTACCCGGCAACCCGTTCCTCAGATTAAATATATTTTTACACATAAATCATGAATAAAGATAAGAATATATTCACAGTTTATATAGCCAGCGCTTCATTCGCTTTTTCTTTATAGTGAGTGACCTTTGACAAATCCGATGATTCCTTGCGTTTTCTGGAATACCGAACTCACTTGTTGGTAAGAGGTATACAAAATTATGAAAGGCAGAGATAGTGTTGACAGTAAGAAACTTTTCCCTACGATAGAGGTTTCTAAGACCAGAGGCCATAGGTTTAAGGTGAGGAAGAAGGGGTTTTAAAGTGAGGAAAGAATTAGACTGAAAGGAAGTTGACAAAGGTCCCCGACTTGAAATTATGTCTGTCCATTTCCTTCCACAGATGTTTGAAGAATGTTTTCACTCAAAGGGTGGATGAAATCTGGAACACACTGCCTGAGACGGTGGTGGAGGCAGGTACTCTCATAACATTGAAGAAGCACTGGATGAGCACTGGAACTGCCAAGGTATAGTAGGCTACGAACCAACTGCGAGTAATGAAATTAATATAGTATAGTCCGATAGACGTGGTGGACTAAGGGCTTGTTTCTTTTATTACTCCATAACTTTACTGGAAGTGTCTGTGGTACATTGTGGATAGATGGCTGCCTGGGATGTGTGGTCATCTTTAAAGGAAGCAAGCAATTATATATCAACATTAGACTAAGTGGGACCCGTTGGGTCCCAGCATCAAACGGGAGGGCTGGTCACCCAATGCAATATTCCACCTCTCCACCAATTCCAATATTGCTGGCCGGGGGGGGGGCACTTTCTGTTGCGCTAGTATGTGTTGTGGGCCGAAGGTACTGGTTTCCAGAGGGCTAGTATGGAGTTTGTGGGCCGAATGGATTTTTGGACTGGCAGCTCAGTCACTGAGGCCTGGCAGTACAATCACTCGGACCTGGCAGACTGGCGGCTGAGAAACTGCCAGAAATTCTGCCCAAAACAGGTGACAGACTGTAAGAGATAAGGGGGAAGAAGGTGGACTGAATGGATTATTGGGCTGGCAGTTCAGTCACTTACGGTTCGTGGGCTGGCAGTGCAGTCACTCACGCCTGGTACGTTGGCAGTTCACTCAGTCACCCCACCTACCTTCACCCCCCTCACTCTGCTCCTTGCCATTCCCCACACATTCAGTGCATCTCCCCACAACCTCCCCCCATGCACTCTTAGTGGCTCTCCCACAGAGCAGCCATTCCTGCCTATTAGGTTCCCATTGTGATGAAGAACACACAGGCATCAAAAGTGCAAAAAGGATTTATTAAAGTTTAAAATGTGAATGACTATTAAAATATAAGAACAATTTAAATGTTAAAGATGAGAATTATTAAGTTCTTACTTGTTGTGTCTCTTGTTGTGTTCTGCTGCTCACTGCCCCTTGATGACTATTTCCTGTTGATAAAAAGAGACAATTTTAATATAGAGAAAGTCAGCGGTCAAATTTTAAGAAAGAAAACCTGAGAATTTATCTCAGAAGTCATCATTCAACAAAGCACGCTTTTAATGACAACATTCTTGGTCGATGTTCTATCCTTCAGGAAAACATTTCCCTTCATCTTTCCACCAAAAGGCTTAGTGTTGCTGAAGACATCTTGAAGAGTTCTGTCCACCACTTCAAAGCTTTCTCTCCTAATCATAGGACATTCATCCCAAACAATACCTTTCACTTGCCTCATGAAATATGCCGTCTTAGAGTTCTTTTCGATGTTGCAGAATGTATCCTCGGCCACTTGGATGGGTATCTTGAATCGAGAATGTGTAGTTCTTCCACCAGGCAGTAATGGAGCTGCTATCCCAGAGGATGCTACAGTAATAGCCACATCACCTCGACCTCTAACTTTTCTTGACGTGATGTTGAAAGAGCAGCCTAAAGACAATTTCAGTTGTTAATGAACACTGAAGATTTTGTGCAAAACATTTTTTCGAGGTGGGGGCTGTCAGGGTGGGGTGGGGGTGGCAAATGTTGTGCAGCCAAGGGAGGGGCACAGCTTCAGGCAGGGGCTCTCGTGAGCTGATGAGAAGGGGGTGGGGGGGGGGGTATTCTCATGTAGGGGATGTGGGCGGCTTCAGTAGGGGGTTCATCCTATAGCCAGTTGGAGGGCAGCATCTTGAGGTGGGGGATGTCAGTGGAGGGGGGGGGGGGGGGCAGTGAGCGATTTACTCATGACCTGTGGACTCACTCACTGCCTTGGGATTAACTCATGGCCTTTGGACTGACTGACTCTCACAGCTTGTGGACTGACTTCTGGAGTCACGTCCGACTTTTGTAAACTTAAAACTGTAACATCTACATTGAAGAACAGCTTCTTCCTGACAGCCATCAGGCTATTAAACATAACAAATAAGCTCTGAACTACGAAAGACTATATTATTTGTACTATTTGTTGATCACACACATACACTCCACCTCACACAGACTCACAGACTCACACACACACAAGCTCAGACTCACACACAGACTCATTCACACACACATACACAGACTCATTCACACATACACACACACAGACTCATTCACACACACACATTCACACAGACCCATACACACACACACACACACACACACACACATACACACACTCATTCACACAAACACACAGACTCATACAGACACACACACAGACTCATACAGACACACGCACAGACTCATACACACACACACACACACACACACACACACACACACACACACACACACACACACACACACACACACACACACACACACACAGACTCATTCACACACACATACACAGACTCATCCCCCACCTCAAGACGGTGGCAAACGTCGTGCAGCCAAGGGAGCGGCACAGCTTCAGACGGGGGTTCTCGTGAGCTGATGAGAAGGGGGGAGCAGTGTCCTCATGCAGGGGATGTGGGCGGCTTCAGTAGGGGGTGCATCCTATAGCCAGGCGGAGGGCAGCGTCTTGAGGTGGGGGATGTCAGTGGAGGGGGGGGGGGGGGTGGTGAGTGACTTACTCATGACCTCTGGATTCACTCACTCACTCACTGCCTTGGGATTAACTCATGGCTTTTGGACTGACTGACTGACTGATTCTCACGGTTTGTGGACTGACTGATGCCCGACTTCTGGAGTCACGTCCGACTATTGTAAACTGAAAGCTGTAACATATACATTGAGGAACAACTTCTTCCTGACAGCCATCAGGCTATTAAACATAACAAATAAGCTCTGAACTACGAAAGACTATATTATTTGTACTATTTGTTGATCACACACACACACACACACACACACACACACACACACACACACACACACACACACTCCACCTCACACAGACTCACACACCCACAAACACAGACTCACACACAGACACATTCACACACACATACACAGACTCATTCACACATACACACACAGACTCATTCACACTCACACACAGACTCATTCACACTGACACACAGACTCATTCACACACACAGACTCATTTACACACACATTCATAGACTCATTTGCACACATTCTCACACACATACAGACCCATTCACACACACACAGACTGATTCACTCACACACACAGACTCATTCACACACACGCACACGCACACACACTCACACACACACACACACACACACACACACACACACACACACACACACACACACACACACACAGACTCATTCACACACACAGTCAGACACACACACATTCACACACACACACATTCTCATACACATATTCACACACACACAGACTCATTCACGCACACACAAACTCAATGACACACAAACTCATTCACACACACAGACTCATTCACACACACAGACTCATTCACACACACACACACACACACACACACACACACACACACACACACACACACACACACACACACACTCATTCACACACATACACACAGACTCATTCACACAAACACAGACTCATACACACACACTTATACACAAACTTATACACACACACACACAGACTCATTCACACACACACAGACTCATTCACACACTCATTCACACACATTCACACACACACACACACACTCATTCACACACACACACTCATTTACACACACACATACACAGACTCGTTCGCACACACATTCTCACAAACACACAGACTCATTCACACACACACACACATTCTCACACACGCGCACACACAGACTCATTCTCAGACACACACATGGTTACACACACACATATTCACACACACATTCACACAGTCACACACACATATTCACACACACATTCATACACACACAGACACATATTCACACACACACACAGACATATTCACACACACACATATACATTCACACACACACACACACACACACACATATATACACACACACACACACACACACACACACATATATTCACACACAGCCACACACACACACACACACACACACACACACACATACACACATATAAACACACACACATTCACACACACACAATACTAAAATGCTAAGTAACTTCAGAACGTGTTTTTTATTTTTATTTTATTTTATTAGAAGTAAGTACAATAATGTGGTGTCTTGTAGATACCTAATATATATTGACATGTTACATTTTATGTACAACTGGTTTTTTTTTAGCAGTAAATGGAAGAAAAGAAAGAGACTAGTAGAAAGATAGAGAAGTGTGTGATATCGAACAGTGAGGTGAAGGAAAGAAGAAAAGAGAGAAAATAGAGAGAGAGACAAAGGCAATAGAAAACAGGGGACTGAAGGAGAAATAGCTATTTATTATTCTTGACCACCCTTCACCCGATCCTGAAATAGTTAATTTCTACAGTTATGTTGCACCATATGCTTGTAAGAAGTCGATAAATGGAGACCAAATCATTAAGAATTGGTTTGCTTTGTCTGTTAGGAAGAGTCGCAAAAACATGTTGAATATACAGTGTGTAAAACGAATCTTTAAATCCTGCTCTGTAGGCTGCTGCTGAAACAAAATGCTGCTTTTAAATAACATCTAACAAACAAACACTTACCATAGACAGGGCAGTAAATTCATGAATTATTCAGCAGCACCTGAACTTGCCGCCATCTTGACGTCACCATCCCGCCGCTTGCCACCAACCGGAAATGACGTCATCTACGCCATCTTGCCGTTAACCGGAAATGACGTCAGCGACGCCATCTTGCAATTCAATTCAATTCAACTTTAATGTCATTGCACAGATACAAGTATGGGTACAACTAAATGCAGTTTAGCGTCAGTCCGTAGTAATAGTGCAATATAGAAATAAAAATACAGAATAAGCAAACAATGTGGACGGAGAAACTGGAGAAATCTATCGGCGGGACTCCGAGTTCAGCAATGTGATAGTGTTGTTGTAGAAGCTGTTCCTCATCCTACTAGTATGAGACCTGAGGCTCCTGTACCGCCTCCCTGATGGGAGGAGGGCAAACAGTCCATGGTTGGGGTGGGAGGGGTCTTTGATGATCTTCCCGGCCCGTCTCAGACACCGTTTTCGGTGGAGGGCATCCATGGCAGGGAGCGGGGCACCGATGATGTACTGAGCGGTTTTCACCACCCGTTGTAGTGCCTTCCTGTCCGCTACGGTGCAACTGCTGTACCTTACCGTGAAGCAGGTGGTCAGGATGCTTTCGATGGTACAGCGGTAAAAGTTGGTCAGGATCTGGGGGGACAGGTGAGCTTTCTTGAGCCTCCTCAGGAAGTAAAGGCGCTACTGCGCCTTTTTGATCAGCTTGGAGGTGTTGAGGGACCAGGACAGATCCTCCGAGATGTGTACCCCGAGGAATTTGTAGTTGGAGACGCGCTCCACCTCAGTCCCATTTATATGGATGGGGGTATGTCTGCCCCCTCTGTTCTTCCTGAAGTCAACAATAATTTCCTTCATCTTCTTGGAGTTGAGGACGAGGTTATTGTTGGCACACCAGGTTGTCAGGTGCTGGACCTCCTCCCTGTAGGCTGACTCGTCGTTGTCACTGATCAGTCCTACCACCGTGGTGCCGTCGGCAAATTTAATGATGGCGTTGGAGCCATTCTTAGGGATGCAGTCATGGGTGAAGAGGGAGTAGAGGAGAGGGCTGAGCACACAGCCCTGTGGCATGCCGGTTCAGTGTTATAGTGGAGGAGGTGAGGTTGTTGACCCTAACAGACTGTGGTCTGTTTGTGAGGAAATCCAGTGTCCAATTGCAGAGGGAGGTGGAGATGCCAAGTCCGCTGAGTTTAGTGATCAAGCTGGCGGGAATGACAGTGTTAAAGGCAGAGCTGAAATCAATGAACAGCATCCTGATGTAGGTGTGATTGCTGTCCAGGTGGGTCAGGGCAGAGTGTAGGGCCGCCGATATGGCGTCCTCTGTAGACCTGTTGGTCCGGTAGGCAAACTGATGGGGGTCCAGTGTGGGGGGGAGGCTGGCTTTGAGGTGAGCCAAGATCAGCCACTCAAAGCACTTTGCAATGACAGGGGTGAGTGCCACTGGGCAGAAGTCGTTGAGACTCCCTGTAGCTTATTGTTTGGGCACTGGCACAATGGTTGATGTCTTGAGGCAAGTGGGGACAACACCCTGGGCCAGTGACAGATTGAAAATGTCAGTGAAGACCAGGGATAGTTGTCCAGCACATGCCCTGAGTACCCGCCCGGGGATGCCATCGGGGCCGGCAGCTTTGTGCTCATTCACCTTGCTCAGTGCATCTTGTACAGCAGAGGTGGAGAGACTGAGGGGTTGTTCATTCGGGGGAACCCAGCCAAAATCACAGAATGAGGCCAATTTTAAACTTAAACACAGTTCTGATCAAATAAAATGTTTATTCATGCTTTATCCATCTGAAAACGGTTGCAACCATTTTAAAACCCAAGAGAAACAAATTTGCAAACTCTTAACAACAAATACATTTTCTTTTCTGTAAACATTTATTTTAAACCCAATAGAAACAAATTTGCAAACTGTAAACATTTATTTTAAACACAATAGAAACAAATTTACAAACTCTTTACAACCAAACATTTCCTGAAGAAAACACAGACACACACACTCACTGCCAATACTAAAATGCTAAGTAACTTCAGAACATGGTAAACAGACAGTGTATAAAACGAACGATTAAAACATTTAAAGCCTGCTGTAGCGGCTGCTGCTGCTAAAACAAAAACATGCTTTAAATAACGTCCAACAAACTTACCAGAGACAAAGCAGCCAGCTCTGTTGAATTATTCAGCAGCGCCTGCACTCTGTGTCTTCTAGAGTCAGCGCCATCTTGCCACCGACCGGAAATGACGTCATCGACGCCATCTTGCTGCTGGCCGGAAATGACGTCATCTACGCCATCTTGCGACCCAGCCAAAATCACAGAATGAGCACCAATTTTAAACTTAAACACAGTTCTGATCTAATAAAATGTTTATTCATGCTTTATCCATCTGAAAACGGTTGCAAGCAAGTGTTTAAAAACGCCAAGCAATAGCGGGACAAAACACATTGCAAGCAAGCACACATACACACACATAATCACACACACACACACACACAACTAAAATGCCAAGTAACTTCAGAACGTGTTGAATATACAATGTGTAAAACGAATCTTTAAAGCCTGCTGTGGAGGTTGCTGCTGAAACAAAAAGCTACTTTTAAATAACATCTAACAAACAAACACTTACCATAGACAGGGCAGTAAATTCATGAATTATTCAGCAGCGGCTGCACTTGCCGCCATCTTGACGTCACCATCCCGCCGCTTGCCACCAACGTCATCGACGCCATCTTGCAACCCTGCCAAAATCATAGAATGAACGCCAATTTTAAACTTAAACACAGTTCTGATCTAATAAAATGTTTATTCATGCTTTATCCATCTGAAACCGGTTGCAAGCAAGCGTTTAAAAATGGCAAGCAATTGCGAGACAAAACACATTGCAAGCAAACTGACAGAATACATATCAATTGGCTGAAAAAAGTTTAAAAACGCCAAGCAATTGCGGGACAAAACACGTTGCAAGCAAGCTGACAGAATACATATCAATTGGCTGAAAAGCACATCGAGGGGACTCACCGTGGAGTAGATCCGCAGCTCAGAGAGCCGTGACCCTTTCGCTTCCTGGGTCCGGCAGAGACTGAGTGAGGCACGACACTTCCGGGTTTTATAGTCCCTCCCCCCGCCGGGAAAATCCTCCGCAATCTTACGGCGGAAGGGGGCTCTGAGCGAGGTGGCCAAAAATGACGGCCATAGGTAGGTATGTTGCAAAGCGTACCTGAAGCATCGCTGAAAATCTGTTGCTGCGGGTGTGCGCAATTTTGGCGCCGTTTAGAGGGGGGCGGGTTTAAAACGCGATTTTCCCTAGGCTGTTCAAATCGAGGATGTTCAGCCTAGTTAATTATTAACGCAAAATCGCTGGAAGATTCCGTCGCTTTAGCTATTATTACTTTTAAGGGCTTTATCTAATTGTTATAGTAGTTTAAAAATTAACCTCTAAACCCGCGACCGCCGGCAACCGACCGGATCTCATACAGGGGACAACAGGAGGTAGGCTGTTTATTTTCACATTAAAAAGGGCTTCTTAAGATCCCTTTATACAAAGTTTAATGTTGCGAGTAGCTAATTTGGGACCCATTATATCCCGCAGTATTTTTCTGGGCATTTGAGGGCACAAATCTACCGCAATGTGAACGTTCTAAACCAGCGCGTTCACAGGATCCCACTAGAAAGCTGATTTAAATGGACTTTAATTTACAGCAATTGAACACTAAATTCCTTCCATTTGGCCTATAAATTAATGTAAATGAGATTTAAAAATCATGTTTTATTGTGAATTATTTGTGAATATTATTTGGACACTTAGGCTATTTAAAAATGTTAATAATTTCTTAAGAAATGGATAGATGTTTAGATCTAGTAATTGAAGTTTGTAATTAGCTACAATTGGGTAACTAACTAATTATATGCTTTAATTTCAGGTCATCCAAGTAAGATTATTTTATATTTGTTTCAGAATGCTTCAATCTATGATAACTGAAATGTCATTCAGTTCTCTTAATTTTTAAGAAGGTTATGGGCTTTTGACTGTCCACGATCACAGCTTTTTTGTTATGTCCATAGAAAATCAATAGGGAACAAGATGCTAATTTCCGAGTATGAAAATGGCCATAACCTTTTAAATACTTGAGGTATGAAAGTGAATTAGGTGTCAAATTAAACTTCTTTTTATGCTTTATCTGATGGGATAAATTACAGACTTGATTTTTAAAATCTCAAAATTTTGTAACATTGCTACCATAGGTGGCGGCGTTCTCTCGGAAATCGCAGCACAGTCGGCCAAAAGCGGTCAGGATCAGAGAGTAATATAGATATTCTTCTCTTATGCAAGGATGTGCTCTCCATCAAGGGTGTCAGAATGGCTATAAGAAAATAAATAAAGTACCCCTGGCAGGAGTTGGGCAGAAACATTCCTCGGTAGATTGAATAATTCAGAGCCTGGAGACATTGCAGGAGAAAATATTCCATGACCTCATTCATTATGGAGCAGGAAGATACATACATGCACACACACAACACACATACATAACTCACCTTACAACATTCACCCACTAATCTACCACAGTGATGTTGTTATAAAACTTTGATATAAACTTTTTTTTTGTCTTGCAGCGTAAAGTTGTGGGAAACTATTGATTTCCTCAACAAATGAGAGGGGAATCTCACCAGTCTCAAAGTCCGGGCAGCTGAAGGAGTTTTCCTCCTTTATGAAATAGAGGGATCCCCATATCATCATTTTGTTCCAGTTAATGATACAATAAAGATTCATTCATATTTCAAAATAGTATTTTTAGATGCCACCTTTTCTCATACTGAAGGCGATCACTCCGTGAATTTGTATAAATCTAGTGGGCATTATTTCTGATACCTTTGCAAGGCCATAGGTGACATAATCTCCATGACATAATCACCATTCTGTGGGGAGAAGGGGAAAGCAATCATTTCATTTCTATGCTTATAAATGCCAGCCTGGACACTATAACAATGAGGAAACAAGAGGAAGAACCAGAAACCGTTGAAGCACCAGGCTGTTGTTCAAGAAGGAACTGCAGATGCTGGAAAATCGAAGGTACACAAAAATGCTGGAGAAACTCAGCGGGTGCAGCAGCATCTATGGAGCGAAGGAATTGGGCAACGTTTCAAGAAGGAACTGCAGATAGCTGCAGGAAGCACCAGGCTGGTTTGGCAGCATCTGTGGAATGAGGGAAAAAAAGTTAACATTGCAGGTCAGAGATCCATTATCAGAAATGGGAAATTCATAAATCTAAGATAGACACAAAGTGCAAGAATAATTCAGCGTATCAGGCAGCATCACTGGAGAAAATTGATAAGTGGTGTTTTGGGACCCTTCTTCTGATAGTAGTGGATATGGGGAGAGGGAGGGGGTCGCTAATTGGAAGCGAAAATAAACCCAGACAAATTGGAGCCAGCAACAAATGACCTCAGGCAAAAGATTCCCCGATGGGCCAACTGTTGGCTAGAGATGGTGTGAGCCCCAGAGGGATACATCATTTTGAACTGTGGAAATGGTTAACAGGCTTTTGGTAGCTATAAGGGGGGGGGGGGGGGGGGGGGGAGTGGAGGGAGGTGTTTGTAGAAATTACCTGACATTGGAGAATTCATACCGCTGGGTTGTAAGCTACCCAAGGGAAATATGAGGTGCTGTTCCTCCAATTTGTGTGTGGCCTCTAGCAATGGAGGAAGAGGCTCAGGACAGAAAGGTCAGTATGAGAATGGGAAGAGGAGTTAAAATTACCCGAACTCAAACACCATGGTATCAAAACTACACAAACTTAATCACGCGGAATAAAACAAGAACATATATAATGTTATAACACAAAAGAAAAATCGTGTTGTAACAAAAAATTATACAACTAACAGCTATAATGCAAAAACAAATTAGAATATAATATGTAAGCATACAATTACGGTAATAGAGAGTCAATTACACAATTTTAAGTAAGTTGTTACAATACAAGATCATAAACAATAACTATAGTACAAGAATATATTAGCTGATCATAAACAAAAGCATATGAATACTTCAAATTTGCAGAATTTAGATCGAAAAATTTGGATCACAGTCCTAGAATTATCACAGACGCATCCTATCAATTCATTACTAATTCTTAAAGTATTCCAGCCAATTGACCTTGGTACTGATAAAACCCAGTACTGTTTGGGACTCAAACCATTACAGGCGGGGCCTCATACGCCCTAGGCCTCGAACCCTCCTACCCGCCAAATACTGATCCTCAGCACTTACCGCTTCGTGTTGGCTCTCGGTGCCGATTTTTAAAGTGTTGTCTTGCCAATCGCACCTCAGTGCCGATTGAGTATTTGTCCCGCTTAGTACTGCACTAACTCAGTCTTGCCTTTAAAGGTACCTCGCCAATCGATACCCCAACACTGAGCGGGGCCTCGAACCCCCGTCTCGAACCCCAATAAAATCAGGAACCAATTCAATGGTCCTGATAATCGCAGCAGCTGTTGACTTCCTTGGGTGGGGACTCAAACCTGATAGGGACGAACTTTGTGATCCCGACCCTCACCCCCAGGACTCTAACCCAATTAGGCGGGGACTCTAACCCTACAGGGACTCAAACCCTTGCCCTCAGCACAAGTCAGCGAATGACCGATTAATCACAGACTAGCGGAGCGGGGAAAACCGATGCAGCAAAACTCACACCGGGGGCCCAATTTTTCCTCCCGCAATCCAAGACGACTCAGTTCCTTTGACCGTAGACTTGTGTTGGCAATCCGTTGAGATCCTGGACGAGCCCCCAAATGTTAATTCTGGTTCTGATCTTACCCCCCTTAGTCTGGTTCAGTCAATCACTGAAAACGAACACTGGAATTCCAACCCTATTTTGCTGTATACAACACCGCAGGGCCAGCCGTGGATCTAATCACTTGAGCCTTCAGCAGCCTCGCGCAAACAGAACACACCTAAACAACCGACATGCCCAAATGAATGACATACACTTTTATAACCCTAAACTGTGGCAGGGACATTAAGGGCGCAAAAATACAATGGGGTGGTCACCCCTACATGTCAATCACTTCTTACAGATAAGAAATCACATTAGAAGGCACTTACTGTGCTTACTTACAAACAATGTATACAAATAACCTCTTAGCACATATATTATGTATTAAACACAAAATCCTCTATCCAATCACAGGCCTGGGTTTAGCGTCTGTTTATCAAAACCTCGACTCAATGTCACCTAGGGCTTCTTTGGAGCAGAAACAGTTGGGAGCTTCTTTACACATCCAGACTTGACCGCAACATTTAATGGGCCTCTTGCACCTGGTGTTCCTTGGTCACCTCAGCAAAGCTTGACTTTTTTCACAGAAGCCTGCCATTTCCTAAGGTACCCTAATCCCTGCATATTCCCACAGGTAAAGTACCTGGGGAGGGGGTTGTTTGGATGGGAAGGGATGAATAATAATAATAATAATGGATGGGATTTATATAGCGCCTTTGTATTAACTCAAGGCGCTTTACATCGCATTATTCATTCACTCCTCAGTCACACTCGGTGGTGGTAAGCTACTTCTGTAGCCACAGCTGCCCTGGGGCAGACTGACGGAAGCGTGGCTGCCAATCTGCGCCTACGGCCCCTCCGACCACCACCAATCACTCACACACATTCACACACAGGCAAAGGTGGGTGAAGTGTCTTGCCCAAGGACACAACGACAGTATGCACTCCAAGCGGGATTCGAACCGGCTACCTTCCGGTTGCCAGCCGAACACTTAGCCCATTGTGCCATCTGTCGTCCCAAGGAGTTGAATGAACCAAGGAGTTACCTGAGGTCATCTGTTGCCAGCCCTGTTTTGTCCAGGTTTTTGTCTCGCTTTCAGTCCCCCCCCCCACCGCAACTCCATTACAATCACTGAAGAAGGGTCCCAACCCAAATGGTCACCTATTCATTTTCTCCAGAGATGCTGTCTGACATGCTGAGTTACTCCAGCACATTGTGTCTATCTTTGGTATAAACCAACATCTGCATTTTATTTATTACTAGACTAAGTGGGACCCGTTGGGTCCCATGTTCACATGGGAGGGCTGGTCCCCCGACGCAATATTCCACCTCTCCACCAATTCCAACATTGGTGGCCAGTGGGGGGGCTTTCTGGAGTGCTGGTACGGGTTCTTGGGGTGGCAGCTCAGTCCCTCAAGCCTGATCTGCTGGCAGCTCACTCACGGCTGGTGGGCTGGCAGTTGACTCATGACTATTCCTTGAAATTCCTTTTCAAGCATGGTGCAAGGCCACCAAATTCAAATCCATGTTCCTACCATTTCAAGCAGGGAGCAAGGCCACCAAATTCAAGTGCAGTTTCTTACCACTTTATGCAGGGTGCGAGGCCACCAAATTCAAGTGCAGTTTCCTACCACTTCAAGCAGGGTGCAAGGCCACCGAATTCAAGTGCAGTTTCCTACCACTTCAAGCAGGGTGCAAGGCCACCGAATTCAAGTGCAGTTTCCAACCATTTTAAGCTGGATCCAAGGCCACCAAATTCAAGTGCAGTTTCATACCACTTTCAGCAGGGTGCAAGGCCACCAAATTCAGTGAAGTTTCATACCGCTTCAAGCAGGATGCAAGGCCGCCAAATTCAAGTGCAGTTTCATTCCACTTCAAGCAGGGTGCAAACCCACCAAATTCAAGTGCAGTTTCATTCCATTTCAAGCAGGGTGCAAGGCCACCAAATTCAAATGCAGCTACGTACCATTTCATGCAGGGTGAAACCACCATAAAACCACACAAAACACCAAACTCACAGTTCAGTAGACATTCAGTGTGTTCACGTGATTCAAGTCAAGTCAAGTCAAGTTTATTTGTCACATACACATACGAGATGTGCAGTGAAATGAAAGTGGCAATGCTCGCGGACTTTTGTGCAAAAGACAAACAATCAAACAACCAAACAAACTATAAACACAATCATAACACACATATTCTTTTACATAATAAATAATGGAAGGAAAAACGTTCAGTAGAGTTAGTCCCTGGTGAGATAAGCATTTACAGTCCGAATGGCCTCTGGGAAGAAACTCCTTCTCAACCTCTCCGTTCTCACCGCATGGCAACGGAGGCGTCTGCCTGACCGTAGCAGCTGGAACAGTCCGTTGCAGGGGTGGAAGGGGTCTCTCATGATATTGTTGGCTCTGGAGTTGCACCTCCTGATGTATAGTTCCTGCAGGGGGGCAAGTGAAGTTCCCATAGTGCTTTCGGCCGAACGCACTACTCTCTGCAGAGCCTTCTTGTCCTTGGCAGAGCAATTCCCAAACCAGATGGTAATGTTCCCGGACAAGATGCTTTCCACCGCCGCTGCGTAGAAGCACTGGAGGATCCTCGGAGACACTCTGAATTTCACAGCTCAGAGTCGTGACCTCTCCCTCCCCCATCATGCAGAGACTGAGCCACACCCATACTTCTGGGTTTTATAACCCCTCCTCCTCCCACCGGAAAAGGTGTGGCTCTGATGGCGTGATTGACAGGAGAGAGATTCTCAACATTTTTTAAACACTAATAACACTTTTATTTTTCATTGATGGGAAGAATTCTCTGCACCTGCTCAGCAGAGGGGGACTAAGATGGCCAAAAATCACAGCCGTAAGTGGTAGTGTTTTATCTAAAATCAATATACAGTGCAAACAGGAAGTAAGTGCATTTGCAGTAGTGCCTTTTAACTTCAAGCCAAAGCACCCAAGCCGCCATTTGCAGTAAGTAGTGCCTTTCAACTTCAAGCCAAAGCACCCAAGCCGCCATTTGTAGTAAGAAGTGCCTTTCAACTTCAAGCCAAAGCACGCGACACCATTTGAAGTATGTAGTGCCTTTCAACTTCAAGCCAAAGCACCCAAGCCACCATTTGCAGTAAGTAGTGCCTTTCAACTTCATGCCACCATTTGCAGTAAGTAGTGCCTTTCAACTTCAAGCCAATGCACCCACGACACCATTTGCAGTAAGTAGTGCCTTTCAACTTCAAGCCAAAGCACCCAAGCCACCATTTGCAGTAAGTAGTGTCTTTCAACTTCAAGCCAAAGCACCCAAGCCACCATTTGCAGTAAGTAGTGCCTTTCAACTTCAAGCCAAAGCACGTGCCACCATTTGAAGTATGTAGTGCCTTTCAACTTCAAGCCAAAGCACCCAAGCCACCATTTGCAGTAAGTAGTGCCTTTCAACTTCAAGCCAAAGCATCCAAGCCACCATTTGCAGTAAGTAGTGCCTTTCAACTTCAAGCCAAAGCACCCAAGCCATCATTTGCAGTAAGTAGTGCCTTTTAACTTCAATCCAAAGCACCCAAGCCACCATTCGCAGTAAGTAGTGCCTTTCAACTTCAAGCCAAATCACCCAAGCCACCATTTGCAGTAAGTAGTGCCTTTCAACTTCAAGCCAAAGCACCCAAGCCACCATTTGCAGTAAGTAGTGCCTTTCAACTTCAAGCAAAGCACCCAAGCCACCATTTGCAGTAAGTAGTACCTTTCAACTTCAAGCCAAAGCACCCAAGCCACCATTTTCAGTAAGTAGTGCCTTTCAACTTCAAGCCAAAGCACCCAAACAACCATTTGCAGACAGTGCCTTTTTACTTCAAACAAACTATATTTTCATTTTCAAACCACATTAAGGGGACTCACAGTTGTGTAGACATTTGTTCAGTGTTATTCAGAGCTCAGAGAGACGCAACCCTTGGCTTCATCCATCTTGCAGAGACTGAGTGAGGCACACCACTTCCTGGTTTTATAGTTCCTCCCCCTCCCTCCAGCAGGGGCAGCAGAGAGAATGGTGAATTTAAAAAAAACATTAATATCCCTCTGATTTGTCATCGATGGGAAATATCCTCCGCACCCGTAAGGCGGAGGGGGACTCTGAGCGAGGTGGCCAAAAATGACGGCCGTAGGTGGCGGCGTTCTGTCGGAAATCGCAGCACAGTGGGCCAAAAGTGGTCAAGATCAGAGTTTTAGTAACATAGATATTAAGTCAAAAATCAAGTTGTGTTTTAGTTGCAGAAAGGATAACTTAAAACCATTTCTTTCTCTTTCTCAGTTCTCATGAAGGGATTTTGACCAGAAATGTTTACTTTGTTTTTCTTTCCACAGATGCTGCATAACTTACTGAATACTTCCAACATTTTCTGTTTTTATGTTAGATTTCCCAAATCTGCCCTTTTCTTGACATTTTCAATTACCCTTGAGGGAACAGATTGATTAGAGGTTCAGGTTTCACACGTGTGCATACATGCCATCAGAGGGCAGTGATTATAATGGAGTTTGAATTTAAAAAAACAAAGTGCTGAAGGAATTCAGCTGGTCCCTCTGTGAAGGGAAAGGGATAGGTTGCTTTTTAGGTCAGGACTCTTCTTCAATTTGGCAATGCTTCAGGTTGGGACACTTCTTCAGTCTCCAGAGTTTCAATGAAGCTGGAATGCCAGCTCCCTGGAGCTCAGTCATACTGCTCTGGATCTACAATACCACAATAGAGGAAGGTACTTGAGAAAGATGTTACAGTCTATGTTGATATGCTTGATGTATTGTCTAACCAGCTAGCGAGCATGTTAGAGATGACAAGATTAGTCTTTCTGTAAGATTTTTCAAGACCTTTAGTGGAGCTGTAAATACATGCCTTACAGGGCAGAAGTGGTCGGCATATCAATGCTAGTTGATAGCTTAATCCCCATTATGTAACAACTAATGGATTTGCTGCTTGTTTTCCAGAGGAAGGTTTCAGTGGATACATGAGCTGCTCCAATTAGATCTCTGCATGAAGCAAACTGCTGCACTCTGGGGTCAAGAGATTCTATCTGGGAAAGGGTTGCTGCCATTTTGGAACACACAACTATCCTAGAGATGTGTAGGAAAAATTGCAGAAGCTGGTTTGCACCAGATGGACATAAAAAGCTGGAATAACCCAGCGGGTCAGGCAGCATCTCTGGAGAAAAGGAATAGGTGACATCACCTATCGATGTCATCCTGAAAGCAGACTCTTAATCAGAGATCATTGGTATTCTAGGAGGTCTGCATGGTGTGATGGCTGTAATTTAACAAGCTGAATGCCATGTCCTGGAAGATTGCATGGACATAGCATCATTAAGTTAAAAATTACTGTTTTCTTTCCCTATGTCAGTATACTTACTCCCTCCTTTAATTCACTGGCGACGGATTGTCAAGCGTCTCATAGTCAACTGTCTAAGAAACAAAGAACGGCAGATGCTACACAAAAGGTCACAAAGTGTTGGAGTAACTCATCAGGTCAGACAGCATCTCTGGTGGACATGGATAGGTGTGGTTTTGGGTCAAACCCTTCTTCAGACGGATTGGGCGTGCTGGAGAAAAAAGCTGGAAAAGGGGAGAGGCAGGACAAAATGTGGCAGGAAACAGGTCGACACAGGCGAGGGGGATTCTTTGACTTTGGATGGTTGGAACAAAGACCAGAGATAAGAACAGTAGGTTCACAATCCACAACTTTTCAAACTTGTCTCACATCTACTGTTCTTGTCTGTCTCTGGCATCTGTGCCACCCATCTGCCTGTTGATCTATTACCTGCTATGTTTTGCTCTGCGCCTCCCTTTTTCCAACTTTCTTCTTCCACCCAGAGTTGCAGGCTGACCCGCTGAGTTACTCCAGCACTTTGTGTCCTTTCGTCCAAGATTGTTGTTGGTTAGCCTCAGATATTGCACTGACCAGCAAGCCTATTTGGGATCAGAATTAAAAGTTGCCCATCATGCCTATCTGCTGTTCCAGCTACCGAACGAGAGAAGCATCCTACCAGCTTCTCTGAAGTGGGGAGATACTATGGAGAAGGGGTGGGCCAGCAAAGCAAATTAGAAAATTATTATGAAGAGAAGCCCCATAAGAGAGAGAGTGTAGGGAGGAACTGCAGATGCTGGTTTAAACCAAAGACTGCCACAAAAAGCTGGAGTAGCTCAGCGGGTCAGGCAGCATCTGGGAGGGAGTGTTGATCATATGATTATTAACTTGTAAGTTTCCTTTCATTTAATTAAAATGTCCTCAGATCTTTTCCTCCCATGGTGAAAGAGCTGTCTCACAAATCACAGAGTGGATTCCATTCACCCGGAGGCACAGTGAATACTTACTTAATGATTTTAAATATAAACTTTATTGATGAAAGTATATACAAGACAGTGCGTGGCTTTCTTTAAATTCATGGTGTTGTCAGTCTCTACATTTGTAGTGTTGTCAGGTTTATACATTAGTCATATCAAGTTTAATACATTCGCAGTACCAACTATCTACAGTACTCGTGGACTTCTTCCATGTATTCCAGGAATGCTGCCTAGCCCGCTGAATTACAGCAGCATTTTGTGTCCTTCTTTGTAAACCACCATCCGCAGTTCCATGTTTTCACTCACGGACATGATCTTTAACACAGCAGCACCAAGAGTGATTTCAGTATAGGAGTAGAGAGGTTCTTCTGCAGTTGTATCGGGCTCTGGTAAGACCACATCTGGAGTATTGCGTACAGTTTTGGTCTCCTAATTTGAGGAAGGACATCCTTATGATTGAGGCAGTGCAGCGTAGGTTCACGAGATTGATCCCTGGGATGGCGGGACTGTCATATGAGGAAAGATTGAAAAGACTAGGCTTGTATTCACTGGAGTTTAGAAGAATGAGGGGGGATCTTATAGAACCATATAAAATTATAAAAGGACTGGACAAGCTAGATGCAGGAAATGTTTTCCCAATGTTGGGCTAGTCCAGAACCAGGGGTCACAGTCTTAGAATAAAGGGGAGGAAAACAAGTATACCCAGTTCATCATCGATGTGTGTTTCCATCTTTTCCAGTCAATATATTCCTTTGCTTTATAAACCGTAGTTTTATGTTTTCGGAATACGTCAATTCGCGGGGAAACTTTTTCTCACAGAGAATGGTGAGTCAGTGAAATTCTCTGCCTCAGAGGGCGGTGGAGGCAGGTTCCCTGGATGCTTTCAAGAGAGAGCTAGATAGGGCTCTTAAAAATAGCAGAGTCAGGGGATATGGGGAAAAGGCAGGAACGGGGTACTGATTGGGGATGATCAGATTTAGATTCAAACTTTATTGTCATTGTACTGTGTACAGTACAGAGACAACGAAAAGCAGTTAGTATCTCCCTAGAAGAGCGACAAAGAATATGAGCGATAAATAAATATATTTACGTGCATTCAGTCATAGTAGTGCAATTATTTTCACATTGATTGTGAATTATTGATCACATTGAATGGCGGTGCTGGCTCGAAGGGTCGAATGGCCTACTCCTGCACCTATTGTCTATTGCCATTTAAGACTGATGTGAGAAAAAACATTTTCACCCAGAGTTGTGAATTTTTTTTTTAGATTAGATTAGATAGCCTTTATTGTCATTCAGACCGAAGTCTGAACGAAATTGAAGCAGTCATACATACAATACAATACAATAAAAAACAACAATAAACACATATTAACAAAGGGAATTTGTGGAATTCCCTGCCACAGAGGGCAGTGGAGGCCAAATCACTGGATGGATTTAAGCGTGGGTTAGATAGAGCTCTAGGGGCTAGTGGAATCAAGGGATATGGGGAGAAGGCAGGCACGGGTTATTGATTGGGGACGATCAGCCATGATCACAATGAATGGCGGTGCTAGCTCGAAGGGCCGAATGGCCTCCTCCTGCACCTATTTTCTATGTTTCTATGATGAGATATCGGCGAACACCACGAACGGTCACCTATATAGTTTTTCTTGATCTCACAAAAAACATTACGACGACATTCAACGGGCTTCTCCAAGTATCAGTGCTGTCTCAAAAGAAAACTTCCGGGTCTACTGGCACGATACACAAAGCAATATCAGCGTCCCCTTTAAAACTAATCTGCCCGGCACTGAAACCTACTTACAGTCAGCTCAGACTGTTTTGTGCATTAAAAAACCTTAGGCTACTGCGAAAACAAGTATACCCAGTTCATCATCGATGTGTGTTTCCATCTTTTCCTGTCAATATATTCCTTTGCTTTATGGGATTATAATCCGTAGTTTTACGTTTTCGGAATACGTCAATTCGCAAATTATTTGTAATTCCAGCACAATAACCTGCAGAATTTGTCTTCCCGTTTACAATATATGAGTGACGTTGGTTCCTGTGATTATTTCAATCGGTGCATGATGTTTCACTTTTTGTTTACAATTCATTTGATTGAAATCGGTTATTGTTGACGTGATTGTGTCTATTTCAGTCTCTGCATGTCATTCACCTGCGAGAATGTGCATCTTTCCCCCAATACTGAGAGAAGGTAAATAAATCTGTGCGCTGCTGGGCTTGGTCTATCGGCTGCTCGGCGTGTCCTGTGCTTCTGCTGCTGCAGGCTGTGGCTGTGCGGCCGCTGCCCGGCTCCCTCCTGCTGACGGAACGCTGACCTTGGCGAGCGAGCGAGCGAGCGAGCGCTGCTGGAGTGCCGGAAGTTGCCGATGTTTCCCGATGTTTCCCGGACGGTGACTCACGGTTGGTTCCAAGATGGAGGAGAGCTGGTAGAGGTGGGGGCGATCGCTGCTCGCTCCCTCCCTCCCTCCTTCCTTCTCCGCTTGGTGGCGGCTGCCGGCCAGGGCCAGGCACCGGATCGGGATCCACGTTTCACGGGAGGATTGTAACCGGGCTGTCAGTCCGAGCAGGAGGAAGAGGGAGAGGGAGGAGGAGGCCGCCGCCATCGCCATGAGCTGCGCAGAGGGGGCGGAGGACGCGGCCGGAGACGCCGACATCGCCGCCTTTTTCCGATCTGGTGAGTGAGTGAGTGACTGCGAAAGGCGTCCGGCCCGGGCAGGCCCAGTGACCGTGGGCGACTGCCTCCATCCGCGGTATAGAGAGGGGACGGCGGCATGCGGAAGGATGCAAGAGGCGAGAAGAGAGAGTGTGAATGGAGGGAGGGAGAGGCGATGAGACAAGGAGTCGAAGGGGGGGCTTGCGAGGCTGACAGAAAGGGTGGCGAGGATGCTCAGGGGAACCTGAGGAGACGGCGGAAAGACTGGGTAGATAAGTGATAGAGAAGAATGGGCGAGGTTAAAGAAGGGACAGATGGGAACAGAGAAAATGGAAGAAGGCAGAGGAAGACAGAATTGAAGAGGATGGGGAACACGGACAAGGGAAGGAGGGGGATACAGAAGGGGATTGTCATGTGGTAAACGAAAGGGACGTGTGAGAGTGGGAAAATTAGGTAACTTTGGGTTTATCTTTCAATGGATAATGATGACGTTAAATCCTAAGAACATTTAGATAATATCAACAAGCAGCCAGACTGTGCTTGTCTCCATTTCACTCGGTGCGTATGTGCACTTTTTGATATCGAGGAGGAGCGCTTCCTTTATCTCCTTAGTCCAAGGAATCTCAAGCCTTTCATAACCTTATTGTCGGTTTGACAGAAATGTGGAAACTTTCTACGGAGAGGGAATTTAGACTGTAATCTTCTGACGTAATTCATTAGTGAAGTCGACTGAACCATTCAGTTAAAACATTGGAAGAGCTTACTGCTATAGTTAGGATTCACACAAAGGGTGGTGGGTGAATGGGACAAACTGCCAGAGGAGGTAGTTGAGACAGGGACTATCTCAACATTTAAGAAACAGACAGGTAAATGGATAAGACAGATTTGGAGGGATTTGGGCCAAAGGCGGGCATTGTGTAGCTGGGACATGTTGACCATTAATAATAGCTGTCCTATAACTTATATGTATATAGGACAGCTATTATTAAAGAAGAATGTTTTGTTGTGAGAAAATGGGAACTGTGCGATAATTAATGTTAGAAACATGGTAGATCTGGATTTTAACATTAACAGAATACAGCAGGATAATTAAATCTGAACATTATGAGGGGTTTCTACTACTTTCTATATTGCATTTTGTTCTGAAAGAAGATTTCTTAAGATGATGGATACCTGATGTTTGAATAGCAATATCATCTTGAGGTCTTGAATCTGAAGTTCCTTGTCAAGTCATAAGATTTGTGTGTCATGTTGAAACCATAATTTACAAGATTTTCAATAATTATTACCGTCATGCCCTAGTAAAAACAGCAGAGAGACGGAAGTGAATATTGGTTAGCTTGTAGGCAAATGGTTCAATTTTTCATTATGTTATAGATTCATTATGTTATAGAATACATGTATTTTTTTTAAATCGGAAGAACGACTGTTTTGGACTTGCTCCTGCAAGTTTATTGAAATGAACTCTCCCACCTGCTCTCAGAGATTGGTATTGTGGTTAGTTGTGAAAAAAAACAAATAAAATATTTACAGATGAAAATGTTTGTTTTCTATTTAGTGGAGATTGAATGGAAGTTGTATATTTTTGTTTTTCTATTGAAATATTTGAATCTTGCGCAACTTCATATGTGTGAGATGATAACATTTGTCAGTAAAATGCTCATCAAAAAGATAACTTTTAAACTTGGAACATTTTTAATTATCGGACAGCTCGTCAATTTTCTAAATCAATTTTCTAAAGGAACTGTTTAGATTTTATAATTTCTGAACAAGTTAGTGTGAAGAATTGCAAAACCTTGGAATTTATTTTTTACTAAATTTAGAAATGTGTTTCATAGAAAGCATAAGACAAAAACAGTTGGCTTGAAAATAAAAAAATAAGCTGCAAATGTTGAAAATCATGAAATTAAAAACAAAATGCTGGAAACCTTTAGCAGATGAATCGGTATTGGAGGAAAGAGAAAGTTTTATCCATAAATGCTCTCTTATAGTAAATGTCAACTCCATTATTTGCCTAATTCGCCTCCCAGTCAAAAGTGTGTCAATTTTAGCTTTGAATACACTTGATGATAACGGGTCTTTAGGGTAGAGAATTCCAAATTCACAATTTCACAACCTCGGTTGGGAGGGAGGGAGCGGGTCGGGGCGGTGGGAGAGTGGAGTGAGGGATGAGATTGCCCACTCTTATTGCTCTTTACCACAGTATTAAGTCTCTTTTACCCAAAGACTGTCCCCCATACTTTGCCTCTGAATCACCATCTTTCTTGTCAAGCTCCTGCAAGAATATCTGTATGATTCAATGAGTTCATATCTCATGCTTCTAAGTTCTGAATGTTATTTCTTTCCTCTTGATGCAGACTTCTCATCCCAGGAATCAATCGAGTGAGCCCTCGTTGTATTGATGCAAACAAAATAGTATTCTTCATTAAAGACCACAACCATGTCCTATTTGCCATGATTAATTGCAGCAAAACTTTTATACCTATTCCCTTTGTCAAGAAAGCTGAGCATCCCTTAATCTAAACCCTAATTACTTGTTGTAACTGCAAGCTAACTTTGCATTTGTTATACTAGGACACCGATATAAGTCCGAGATCAATATTTAAATAGCTTTGTAATAGCTTTTTGTCCATGAGTTCTCATGTACAGCACTTTGTGGCAACTGCAGTTGTTTAAAGTGCTTTATAAATAAAGTTATTATTATTATAATTATTATAAATGACTTCTGGTTTCCAAGCCCCCACTCCCTTATCTTTACTATGGGGAAAAAAAGTGCAAGCTTATGGGAAGACTGTTCAGTAGTGTGATTACAGCAGAGAAAATGCTGGCGTTATGTGCTTTGGAGCTTTTGTATTTTCTGCCCGACGAGAGAGGGGAAAAGAGGGAATGACCGAGATGAAAATCATCCTTGATTACGTTGGCTGCTTTGCTGAGGCAATGTGAAATGCAATTGGAGTCGATATGAGGGAGGGTGGTTTGGGTTGTGGACTGGGTTACATCCACAACTCAGAATTTTTTTGCAGTCTTGGGCAGAGCTGTTGAAAACCAAGCTGTGATGCATTCTGATAGAATACTTTCTGTGATGCATTTGTAGAAGTTGGTAAGTTATTGGAGATATGCCAAACTTCCTTGCTCATCTTAGGAGGAAGAAGCATTGATATGCTTTCTTAGCCATAGCTTTAAAGTGGTTGATCCATGACAAATTGTTGGTGATATTTATGCCCAAGAATCTGAAGCTCTCAACCATCTCCTTCTGCATCAATTATTCTGACTGGGGCCTGTACACCACCTCATTTTATGAAGTCAATAACTAGCTTTTGCTGACATTGAGAGATATTTTTTTTGCCTAGCATTAACAGATGGTCAGTAATTGACCTGCCATTTCAGAGTGAAGGATGGAGTCATTGCTAAGCACTGAGTAGTTATAAAGATCCTTGTGGGTTACCAATAAGCGAGTTCGGTATTCCGAAAAACGCAAGGAATCATGGGATTTGTCAAAAGGCACAAGCGATAAAAACTCTCGGAGCCGTGCCGCGGCATGGAGACGGACCTGCGCCTCATCTGCAGCCAGGACCGAACCCGGGTCTGTAGCGCTGCCAAATCGCCACTGGACCATCCCTGTCCCCTCCCGTGCTCCGCCCCCCCCTCCCATCCGGGGGTGCCAGAGACGTCAGGAGTCAGACGGGAGCGGCGCCCCCAGACCCACAGCCAGCGCGGAGAAGCAGCGCTAAAACCAGCTCAACTCTGCCTGTCCCGCCGGGTTAACCTATAGCCCTGCCTTGACTGACGGGACACCAGCCCGGAGCCGTGGAGTTAGCGCTGCTTCTCCGCTCTGGCTGTAAGCCTGAGCCATCATTCCTGTAAATTCAGGCAGGGCTGTAGGTTAACCTGGCGGGACAGGCAGAGTTGAGCTGGATTTAGCGCTGCTTCTCCGCGCTGCCTGGGGCGCCGCCGCTCCCGTCTGACTCCCGGCTTCTCTGGCCGCCGCCGGACGGGGTGGGGGGGGGGGGGCATTCGGAAGGGGACGGGGATGGTCCAGTGGCGGTTCGGCAGCGATTGTGGCGCCGGAGACCTGGGATCTATCCTGGCTGCGGATGAGGCGCGGGTCTGTGTACATGCCGCGGCACGGCTGCTGAGAGTGTTTCTCGCTTGTGATGAATGAGCTGGGCGCGTTTGGAATACCGAACTCGCTTATACCCATACCTTGCCAAGTAGGTATTTGTACATTATTTTGATTCCGTCTTCTGTTGCTCATCCAGTAAGTATCCCAGGAAAGTTGATGAATTGACTTCAGTTCCATGAACTTCAACCTCTGCGAATGCTCTCTACCATGGATCTCGTCAAATATCTGCTAGAAATAGATGTAAATAACTTCCACGCACATTCTCCTGTGCCGTTGGAGTCATCTCAGGAGGAAAAAAAAATCTTGAGTGGCCAGTCACGATCTGTTCATATAAATCCATGTTAACTGTTTGTTCAGCTGAAAATATTTAAGATGTTCAGTCATTCATTAAAGATTGTAGACTTGCAATAAATGTTAGGTGAACTGGGCTACAATTCCTAGGTACCCTGACCTCCCAAGCTCCACCCTAAATAAGTAATTTTCCATTTCTAGTTTCTGAATGAAGACGTCAAGGCACTAACTGACGGGCACCAGCGAAGTTCTTATCTTTTCCTTTAGAAACATGCGTTAGAAGCTCTCTGACCCAGTGGCATTGGACTCCAATGAGCTGTTATTTTCTTCATTATTATTTATGTTAATTTTGATACGTATACTTCCATGGACCAAACCTGCAATAAGGACGGTCAAAATATGGCCCGAGGACGCCACCCTACAACTCCAGGACTGCTTTGATCGCACCGACTGGGACCTGTTTGCACAACAGGCTACCAGTGGTACAGAGGTAGACTTGGAGTACACATCCACTGTGCTCTCCTACATCAACTGCTGTGTGGAGTCTGTCATAGTGGACAAGAAAATAAAGATGTTCCCAAACCGGAAACCGTGGATGAACAAGGAGGTACAGAATCTGCTGAGGGCACGCAACAATGCCTTTAAATCCAGTGACACGTCTGCATACAATGCTGCCAGGTCAAACCTGAACAAAAGTATAAAAAAGGCCAAAGACATCCACAGGCAAAGGGTGGAAGACCACTTCAATACTGCGGACACCAGAAGCATGTGGCAGGGTGTCGGGGACATCACTGACTCCAAGAGCAGCCCCGCCTGCCCCCACAGTGATATCACACTGGCCAACTAACTAAACTCCTTATTTGCCCGCTTTGAAACTGGCAACACCATCAGGAGTGGAATAACCCCGGCCATGGCGGAGGGACAGGTCTTAACACTGAGCACTCAGGAGGTACAGTGCGCTCTGCGTAGGATCAATCCACGCAAGGCTGCAGGCCCGGACGGAGTCCAAGGAAGGGTACTAAAGGACTGTGCTGTACATCTGGCTAAGGTATTCACGAGGATCTTTAACCTGTCTCTAGCTCTGGCAACGGTCGCCAAGTGCCTGAAGACAGCTACCAAAGTGCCGGTGCCGAAAAGGTCACCAACCTGAACGACTACCGTCCGGTTGCCTTATCTCCAATACCCATAAAGTGCTTTGAAAGGCTGGTCCTATCTCACATCAAATCCAGCATCCCTGCCTCACTGGACTCTCATCAATTTGCATACAGGGCAAATCAATCTATAGAGGATGCCATCTCTCTGGCTCTTCACACTATCCTCACCTGGAAAGACGGGGCACATACGTGAGGTTGCTCTTCATAAACTATAGCTCTTCCTCCACTGTTCCCCGTGGTCAGGGCCTCCCCGTGCCCTCCGCAGTTGCAGCTATGGGCGGCCTGATGTCCAGGACCGCTCGCTGGGGTGATACAAGTCCGACGTCGGGGCTGCGGGACGTCCTCAGCGGCGTGGACACAGAGTCGGCCCCCTCCTACCGGAGTCGGCGGCTTCCAAAGTCCGCAGGCCGCGCCGGGTGGAGACTGCCGCTGTAGACCCTCTGCAAGGCGCCCCAGGACTCCACGATGTTGTTCAGCGCCGCCCGCGTTGGAAGCTCTCCGCACCAGAGCTCCACGATGTTGGAGCAACGGCCCAACGCTCCGGAGCTCCAGCCGGCGACCAAGGTATGCATCGCCCGCTCCGCGGTGACTCCAGCACTGCGCCGCCGCTGTAGCAGCCCCGGTCCGGTTCCCGGTCCCCGGCAGGAAAGGCCGCTCCGATCCAGCTGGTAGGCCGCGAGGTGGGGGGGTGAGGACGCGACTCGGAGAAATAGTCGTGTCCCCGCCAGGAAGAGACTGGGAGATGGTTTCCCCCTTACCCTACCCCCCTCCCCCACTTAGAAAAGTTAAAGTTTCCCCCAAATACAGACTTTGGACTAACTGAAAATTAAAAAAAAAGATAGAAATGACAGACAGGCTGTAGGCAGAAGCTGCTGCAGTGCAGCGCCCCTAGAGGATCATAGAGGATACTAACACATAGCATCTCTGTGTGGTATCTGTGCCGCACGGAGGCGGAGAGGAGAGCTCTTCAGCGCATTGTCCACAGGGCGCAGTAGATTATTGGGACACAGCTACCAGCCTTGGAGGGCATCTACTACACACGGTGCCTCAGGAAGGCCGTCAGCATCCACAAAGACTCCTCACACCCTTGTAATCGTCTGTTCGAACTCCTACCTTCGGGCAGACGTCACAAGGCCTTCTACGCCCGCACCTCCAGACTCAGGAACAGCTTCATCCCCAGAGCTATCGCTGCTCTGAACCGGCCCTGCTGAGTGCCCACCCCCATGAACTGTATTCACGCACATCGATCCGGCACAGACATATTTGCACTTTAAACTGTTTTACTGTTTTTATTTTTTATAAATCATGTTTCTCGGGGTATCTAAATTTTATTAGTTGTTTAAGTTATGACTATATCGGATGGAAGCTGCATACCAATTCTCGTTGCACCTATGTGCAATGACAATAAAATGTATTATTATTATTATTATTATTATTATGGTTCAATTTAACCTGCCGTGAGGGACTAAATGGCAGGTATCCTTCTGTGAGGTTTGATGAAACATATTTGATGTTTCTTCCTTTTTGTATTCTCTCAAAGAATTTCACTGTGCCTTGTCACATGTGACAAAGTATTCCATCCATTCCATTTCATTTTCATTGTTGATGAGTTGTCAGGTTGCTCGTATGACTCCCAAGACTAATTTTTGCTTAGGTAATTGAAAACAATTGGTTAATTTTGATATTCCTAGCATTTGTATTTTCATAATCTTTTTGAAGGTTTTTACTGCTTTATTTATTTCTTCTAGGTAGCTGCAGGATGTGTTTTAGATCCACCACATCCCACCTTTGGCAGTACAGTATACAACCTGGTTTACTAATGCATGTTGGTTAAGGAAATTGGCTGTCCATAGCAGGTCTGGTTTCTGTGATTCCAGATCCACAGCAATGTGGTGCACTTTTAACTGCACACTTAGTTTAGTACATTTAGGGATGGCTAATGAATGTTGGGATTGCCATTGATGTCCATTTTATTTAAATATTTAAGATATCCAGCAACTATGGTACTTTTCTTCAGGCTAGTACTTGTCACATTCTCCATGCCTTCCACCACCTAATATCCCTCACCTCAAAACAATTACATCATTTTAATAAACCTACCCATTCAGTCTTAAACATGGCAAGTATCTTGTGTGTAATTGTTAAGTATTAATTTATCATCTCAAAACATTGTGTTAACGAGAATAAATGTAATTTATTTGCATTGTGATGTTATCACAAAATCCATTATTTAAAATATTGCATTATTTTCATGAATGAACAACCTTAAAACATCTTTGTCATGGTAAATTGGTTTAAGTGGATTGCATTAGATGTTGGCCTCCGGGATGCACAAAAATATGTGAATACTCTGAGTAATGTAATATCTTGACCTTGCCTTAAAACTCTGAGGAGGTTGTGTATGAAATTATCTTTAACCCTTTACATGTCGAGCTGACCTGGACACACATCCTTAAACTTTGGCTGTTAGTCCTAAGAGCCCCTTGCCTGAACCATATAAATGCTGGAAATATTCAATACCTCAGATGGCATCTGTGGGGGCAAAAATAGTTAATGTTTCAGTTCATGTTTATTTTTTCAGTACTCTTATATTAAGGTTCATTGCCTCCATTGAACATCCATGCCCATAAAGCTATAGCGGCTCTGAACCGGCCCTAATGAGTGCCCCCCCATCCACCCCCTTTGGACAGTCTCCCTCAGATGGTCACGTCAATCAATTCAGCTTGTTTATTTATGTATTGTATTTATTTACCTTTCTTGTACATCAGTGGAGCTGCATACTAAATCTCGTTGCACTGACGTGCAATGACAATAAAAGATATATTATATTATTATTATGACATTACAAAATAACGTTGAAAAACAATTAGCTTGTGGAATAGGAAGTGTGGAGAGATTTAAAAAAAAAATCATTTCTATAACCAGTTCAGAGCCAGGAAATGAAGGTAGGCAAAATGAGGAGGTTCCAAGTGAAGAGGTTCTGATGGGCAAAGTGATGAGTATGCATAGTAGAAGTAAATGATAAGTGAAAAAACAAAAGGGGTATGATCTAGAACAGCTGTAAATGAGAATGGTAAAGAGGGTGAAGAATGCAAACTGTGGCAAATGGGAGATTATATTAGTGACTTGGGAAAAGTGGAAAGGAAGCAGGTAAAATCTGTACACCAATATAGTCATTGCAACCCACATTACCTCACTGCCTTGCGGGCAGCCATCGTCCATGACCAACTTGCTGCACAGAGAAATGACATCTAAAACGCGACTGTTTGATCTGGATCTATGGGATTCATAACTACATTGCAAGTACCATAAATGCTGGTTGTTTCCTCTTATCATACGGAATAGGAGTAGAATTAGGCCATGGCTGATCTCTCTCTCTCCCTCCTAACCCAATTTCCCTGCCTTCACCCCATAGCCTCTGACACCTGTACTAATCAAGAATCTATCTTATGATGCTAATGTTGGTTTAAAGAAAAAATCATTTATATTGGAAACTTGAAATTAAAACTGAAGTAATAAATCTACATTCAGAACTAAGTTTATTCATTTCATTGAAATTTGACAAAGGGACAGCAGAAAGACATTAAAATTGTAGCTTCAACTGTAAGTAGCTTTTCCCCCCACTTTTGGCTGCAGAATATAAAGGAAGGTCACATTTTATAAGTGAGTAATATGCTTTGTTAAATCTTCCTTAAGTAGTAGTGCTGTGTAGTTGGTGCTTTCTTTTTATTTTATTTCTGGTATAATTACTCAAAATTATTTTTATTATTTTCATTGGGCAGTTTTTGATTAAATATTGCTATCTTCCAGGTAACTCTGCATGTGACTTTTGTCTGATATTCAGAAAGGTTACCAAAAGGAAGTTGATTTTGAAAAGGAAAATGACTATTGTGACTGAACAAGATGCGATCATTCTAAATTCCACTATGATTCATTATTTTCTTGATACTGACTTAAAACATTGTACAAATTATGTTGTTTTAGCCTTATAAGGAATAAATATTCTATTTAAATATTGGCATTTATCAATATTGTTTTAAAGCTTGCAGATTGAGTTATGTTGCTTGTGATCATATGATTTTTGGTTCAATGAGGTAGAATGATTCAGTGAGTAGTTTTTTGTAATGAGTTAGATGGGAAATGATAAAACGATTGTTCATTGAGATTTTTTGAGGAGAATTAAATTTGGTAAAGGAAGTGACTAAGTGCGAAAGGAGTCTCCTCCCTATTTTACAAGACAGCAGAGCAGAAAAACTAGAGAATGTCAGTAAGGTGAAACTAAGCAAAAACATTTGCCTTCTGCCTTCCATTCTTAAATTTTTCATAATTGTTATCAACTTTTAAAAATGTAATATACTAGGAGGCTAGAATGAAAACCACTTGCACGAGCAAAACTGAAAGGACAAAATGTTGAAATGTTTAGACCCAGTAGCCAATTCATATAAGCAAGGAAGAACTCTAGTTTGGCCCAGTCTCCAGGTTGATTTACTGACTGGTTGGTTATGATGCTTTGTTGGCCTTAATGCAACTATATTAGAGAGGGATAAATCAGCCATGATTTCCTGTTGCTAGGTGTGTATATAACATATATTTCTACTTTTGTGATTACTAGTTTGAACTGAATTATTCTTGAATGTGTCTTTGCACAGTTGAATACCTGCAATCCGACCTATTCTGTTTAGGCATCAGAAGTTTGTTTTTTAAAGAACTAACACTCTGATTACTAAAGTGGATTTTTTGTCTTGATACGTTAAGATTTTTGACTGTTGGAGATATACATTTCTGATTTAAAAATAGAAATATTTCAACAAACACTTGACTTATGCCTTACAGAAGGATTTACAATGTCAAGAGCTGAACATCTTGCCATAGAATTCCCAGCTGCTGACCAGTTCAGTGGCTGCAGTATGTACAGATAGTTCAGCTATAACACGTGTTTCCATAGCATGAATTGAATGTAATGCAAGTCATGAATTAGAGAACATGACTTGTATTGAATGGCTGAATTGGGTGTAACGCAAGTTTGATTGGAAACTAGAGAACCACTTGAAAGTTACTTTGGAAAGTGACAAACAGAACAAAGAAACTTGAATTTAAACTGTATAGTGGGGGGGTGGGGGGGGGGAAGAATCTGTTTTCATATAATCTCACAGTAATCAGACATCAATGTCTCAAGAGCATGGCTACGTTAGCTGGTGGTTGTTGAAATTGACCAGCAATTGCTTGTTTTGATACTGGTGCAATAATATCCTGTTAACCAAAGTAAAATAAACTTATGATATTGAAAACATTTTCATTTTTGAAAATCCTGTTGGGAAATAATAACCTTGTTATTAAATGTTGAAAACTCTCTCGCCCCTAACCCTCTTTCCCTCTTTGACACAATTGATTTTATAACACTATTTTCTATAACACAATGTTTCTTAAGAGCACAAAAATTATGTATAACAAAACTATCTGTATTTTGGTTCAGCTGTGCTTCAGATCAGCAAATATTTTCCTCTTGCGGATATATATGTTGCAGTCAGTGAAGAATTTTACCCTTGATAAATTAACTTTTAACAGAGGCCCTTTAAATTACATGAACACTGGTTCAAAGAAAGCCATTCTTAAATTTTGCTCTTTTGCCCAGTTTTATATCTTAGGAAATTGAGGCAATGGTGTAAAAGGTTTACTTTGAAGGAGGAGTTTGGGAGGTTGGTGTCTAAGTACTTAGCCTATTCTTAATCGTTTACATGCAAGATTTTGATTCTTTATGTTATGTTTTGTAAACTTCAAACTGGAGGACGAGACAGATGTTCGGCAGCTGTGGCAGGGTCTGAATGCAATCACCTCCTACAAGGCAAAACCAGGAGGCAGCTCGAATGCCGGTGTAACATCACTCCCTGACGAGCTCAATGCGTTTTACGCACGCTTTGACAGGGAGAATACTGATGTGCCTTCCCGATCCCCCATTCGATGCGATGGCATTTCAGTCTCAGTCACAGAGGCCGATGTCAGGAAATCCTTCAGAGGGGTGAACCCCCGAAAAGCACCTGGTCCTGATGGTATACCCGGTCGTGTTCTAAAAACCTGTGCGGACCAACTGGCGGGAGTTTTTACGGACATTTTCAACCTCTCACTTCTGAGGTCTGAGGTCCCCACCTGCTTTAAAAGGGCATCAATTGTACCGGTGCCCAAGAAGAGTAAGGTGACATGCCTCAATGACTATCGACCAGTGGCACTAACGCCGGTGGTGATGAAGTGCTTTGAGAGGTTGATCATGGAGCAAATCAACTCCTACATCGACAAAAACCTGGACCCACTGCAGTTCGCGTACCGCCACAACAGATCAACGGTGGATGCGATCTCGCTGGCCCTCCACTCCGCACTGGACCACTTGGACAACAAAAACTCATATGTCAGGCTGTTATTCATTGATTACAGCTCGGCATTTAACACAATCATCCCCTCCAAACTGGTTACCAAACTCGCAGAACTGGGTCTCTGCGCATCCCTCTGCAACTGGATCCTTGACTTCCTCGTCCACAGACCACAGTCTGTTCGTATTGGTGGAAATGTGTCAGCCTCAATAACAATCAGCACGGGAGCACCTCAAGGCTGCGTGCTCAGCCCCCTGCTGTACTCACTCTATACCCATGACTGCGTAGCGAACCACAGTGCGAACTCCATCATCAAGTTCGCTGACGACACCACTATTGTGGGGCGTATCACTGATGGGGATGAGTCAGAGTACAGAAGAGAGATCGAGCAACTGTCCATATGGTGCCAGCGCAATAACCTGGCCCTCAACACCAGCAAAACCAAGGAACTGATTGTGGACTTTGGAAGGAGTAGGAGGGGGACCCACAGCCCCATTTATATCAACGGGTCGATGGTTGAAAGGGTCAAGAGCTTCAAATTCCTGGGCGTGCACATCTCTGAAGATCTTTCCTGGTCCGAGAACACTAATGCAATCATCAAAAAAGCACATCAGCGCCTCTACTTCCTGAGAAGATTACGGAGAGTCGGATTGTCAAGGAAGACTCTCTCTAACTTCTACAGGTGCACAGTCGAGAGCATGCTGACCGGTTGCATCGTGGCTTGGTTCGGCAACTTGAGCGCCCTGGAAAGGAAAAGACTACAAAAAGTAGTAAACACTGCCCAGTCCATCATCGGCACTGACCTTCCTTCCATCGAGGGGATTTATCGCAGTCGCTGCCTCAAAAAGGCTGGCAGTATCATCAAAGACCCACACCATCCTGGCCACACACTCATCTCCCTGCTACCTTCAGGTAGAAGGTACAGGAGCCTGAAGACTGCAACAACCAGGTTCAGGAATAGTTACTTCCCCTCTGCCATCAGGCTATTAATCCTGGCTCGGACAAAACTCTGACTATTACCAACCACTTTCTGTTATTTGCACTATCAGTTTATTTATTCATGTGTGTATATATTTATATCATGGTATATGGACACATTTATCTGTTTTGTAGTAAATGCCTACTATTTTCTGTGTGCTTAAGCAAAGCAAGAATTTCATTGTCCTATACAGGGACACATGACAATAAACTCACTTGAACTTGAACTTGAACTTCAGTGGTGGAGGAATTCCACTGCTGGTTAAGGTGGATGATTTGGTTGCGATTGGCCACATTTTGATCAAAAAAGTCTGTGGTCAAGTAGAAGCACTTTAGCTATTGATACATTGTGTGAAGCCGATTCATGAAAAATATAAGTTAAACAGTTTTTCATCATAATTACAGAAATTGCTAGAAACACTCGGTCTGGTAGCATCAATGGCTAGATCAAGGGTGTCAAACTACCATCGGCCCCGTGACCTAAAATAAGTTTGAAACCCCTGGGCTAGATAAACCGGTAACATTTAGGTCCAAAAGCCTTGATTAGAACTGCAAAAGAGAGAAGGTAGACAAAATGCTGGAGTAACTCAGCGGGACAGGTAGCATCTCTGGAGAGAAGGAATGGGCGATGTTTTGTCGAGACCCTTCTTCTGACCTGTAACGTCGCCCTTTCCTTCTCTCCAGAGATGCTGCCTGTCCTGCTGAGTTACTCCAGCATTTTGTGTCCACCTTCGATTTTAACCAGCATCTGCAGTTCTTTCTTATGCAAAAGAGAGAAATTGGTTAGTTTTCAGAAATGGATAAGTTGGCGGGAGAATGGGTAGAGTAAAAGGAATATTTCTGAAAAAGTGAGATCAAATAGGTTAAAATAGCATTGGGAAGCATTATGCTTCTTTGTCTGTGTAATGCGTGTTGCAATGTTGTGGGACAAGCTCTGCATGCCAGAATATACTGAAAGTCAAGAGTGTTTTATTGTTGTATGTCCCGATACAGAACAACAAACTACTTACTTGCAACAGTACAACAGATTTGTAAACATAATACTCTGTAAAACCCATAATAAACAATTATACATCGGTGAGTCCGTTGTTCAAGATGTGGTTTCTTATACATCGGCGAGACCAAACGTTGACTGGGCGATCGTTTCACTGAATGCCTTCGCTCAGTCAGCCTGGACCAACCTGATCTCCTGGTTGCTAAACACTTTAATTTACCTTTCCATTCCAACACTAACCTTTCTGTCCTAGGCCTCCTCCATTATCAGAGAGAGGCTAAATGCAAATTGGAGGAATAGCATCTCATATTTTGCTTGGGCAGCTTACAACCTAGAAACAGCTAACAATAAATAGCCTGTTTTCTTTATCATTGTTACTTTTTTGAATATCTTTCATTCATTTGTTCTATATCTCTCTACACCATCGTCTAAATGTCTAGTTTCCCTTTCCCGTGACTTTTAGTCAGAAGAAGAGTTTCCACCCGAAATGTCTCCCATTCCTTCTCTGTGGAGATACTGCCTGTCCTGCTGAGTTACATACAGTATTTTGTCTATCTTCGGTTTAAATCAGCATCTGCAGTTCTTTCCTACACAAAAAAAGTCCAGTACATACATATAAAAAACAGATAAATAAATAAACGATAATAGTGCAAAATTAAAAATAATGTCCCCGAGTCAAGATAGTTTGGAGCCTATTTGGAGGTCGTAGTGCTTAAGAGCCTGATGGTTGTAGGGAAGAAGCTGCTCCTGAATCTGGACATTACAGTTTTCAGGCTTCTGTACCATCTTTTAGGAGTGAAGTGAGAGCATGACCAAGGTGGTGTGGGTCTCCGATGATGCTGGCTGACTATTTGAGGCAGCCACTTAGAAGATCCCTTGATGGACTGGGCAATGTTCACCATTTTTTGCAATCATCTCAGTTCCTGGGCGTTTGAGTTGCTGAACCAGGCCATGATGCAATCAGTCAATATGCTCTCTCCCGTATAACCACAGGTTCGAGAGTATTTGTTGAAATACCTATTCTCCTCCATCTTCTAAGAAAGTAGAGTTGATGGGGTTTCTTTATGATTGCATCAATATTCTGGGTCCAGGACAGATCTTCAGAGATATGCATGCCCAGTTTTTGAAGGTTTTGACTCTCCCCATCACCGTCCCACTGATTAAGACAGATTTGTGGATCCTCTTACTTCCTCTTCCTCAGTTCACAATCAGTTCCTTGGTCTTGCTGACATTGAGAGTAAGGTTGTTTGTTGTTCTGGAACCATTTGGTCAGTCAGTTGATCGCCCTCCTATGCTCTGCTCATCGTCACCTGTAATTCGTCCAATAATGGTGATGTAGTTGGCGAACCTGAAGATGAAGAAAATCGGACCCAAAATGGTGTTGAACAAAAATTGCCCATTGTGTTACAGGTAGAAAGAAAGAAAGAATGAGTTACCTAAATTTAGAGTGTTTGATGTTTACTCCGGAAAGATGTAACATGACCAGACAGAAGACGTGGTGTTTCTTCAGCTGGTATTGGCCTTGTAACAGTGAAGAAGACAAAGATAGAAAGGTCAGAGTGGCAGGCAATCAGGAACTCTGGGTCTCTGCTGTTGATAGAGCACAGGTGCTTTCTGTCTTTTTTTGCAAACCAACATCTGCTATTTCCCGTTTCTATGAAGTAACTTAACTATCTATTGAAGGCTCCCATTAAAGTTCACTTTTAAGGAGTTAGTTGGCACATTTTTGCTTAAGTCTTTTGTCCTCATTGCCTTTCATAAACTAAATGTTCATGTATACCAGTTGTTAATAGCCTCATGAAGAAAAGGGTTAATCAGGTTTGATATTATTAGAGGTGAAAAGTCTTTTCTCAAAGCTGTCTGGTTTCATTAGTAGAAATGAGGAATTACAAAAGTGGAAAAATTGGAAGTTCAGTTGAAGATATTGTCATTGAATGATCAATGAAATTAAAGAATAATAGCAAGTGTTATGTAGAGTGATAAGATGTTGGGTGACTATAGAAATTAATTGTTTCTGATAGAGACATCACCTCTTGGACAGTTCTCAGAAATTACACATTCTTGTGTAACCCAGGAATGGCCCGTACTGGAAATGTAGAACAATTTTGGCAGCATCGGACAAAAGTGTCCTCAACTTGAAATGTTATGATACGATACAATTTGATACGATAGAACTTTAATTATCCCAGGAGGGAAACTGGTCTGCCAACAGTCATAAAACACAACAAGATCCATTAAACATGAAATTAAATTGACGAGTGGAAAGTCCAGGATTGGGCATGTGCAAAGATTGGGGGGGGGGGGGGGGGGGGGGGGGGGGGGGGGGGCGGGAGGGGGTCAGTCAGTCTACCCCACGACTTAAGGGGGAGGAGTTGTACAGTTTTATAATCATGGGGTAAAAGGATCTCCTGTGGTGTTCTGTGCTGTATCTTGGTGGAACCAGTCTGCTGCTGAAGGTGCTCCTCAGGTTGACCAGTGTGTCATGGAGGAAGGAAGCTGCATTGTCCAAGATGCTCTTTGTATCACAGATGCTGGCCGACCTGCAGTGTTCAAGTTACAGTTCAAGTTACATTTATTGTCACATACACCAATTGGTGCAGTGAAATTTGAGTTACCATACAGCCACACAAATAAAATAAACACAACGCTATAGAATTTAACATAAACATCCCCCACAGCGGAATCAACGGGAGTTCAGTCATTTTCCTCTTGTACACCCGTGGTCGGGACCTATTGAGGTCGCCGCAACGATGACCCGATGTTTCAGGCCCTCTCGCCGGGATGACGGAACTCTGACGTCGGAACGGAAGAACACACTCAGCGGCCTGGAGTTCCGAATCGGCCGCTTCCTACCAGAGACCATGGCTTCCGAAGTCCACGGGCCGAGCTGGGCGGAGATTCAATGCTGGCGATCCACGGCGAAAGATCCCAGGCCTCCGCAATGTTAAAAGTAAGCGCCGCCCACGGCTGGAAGCTCCGCAGACCACAGCTCCACGGTGTGAAAGTCGGCAGGCCGTCTTTTAGCTCCAACACGGCGATCCCGGTAAGGCATCGCCCACTCCGCGATGGTAATTCAGTGCTGCGCCGCTGCTGAAGCTCTGGCCCGTCTCCGACAGGAAAGGCCGCGCCAATCCAGATGGTAGGCCGCAAGGGGGTGGCGAAGATGCGGCTCGGAGAAAAGACGCATTCTCGACCAGGAAGTGACTGAGAAAACGGTTTCACCCACCCCCCACTTAAATAAGACAAAAAACCTCCAAAAACAAACAGACTAAGAATTACAAAAAAGGATGAAAGGATGGACAACTGCTGGTGAGGCTGCTTCACTCGATGGCGCCACCACTCAATATGTTTCTGGTGTTTTCAGTTTTGATTTCAGATTTCCAGCATCTGCAGTGTTTGATTTTTCAATTAGGCATGATCACATTGCTGGGCTTGGAGTAGTAAAGTACAAATTAACTAGAATGATTCCAGGGATAAATTATGAAGATATCTTGGATGTTCTTTACACTGCCCAAAATTAACTGAGGTGCAGAATTGCCAGCATCTAATTTGAATGGCGGAACAGGTTTGAAACGATCAATAGCAACTTTCCGTTCTTGTACAATTGTGGTGTATCTGGCAATTTTTATCGTGCACACTGTTTGCAGGACTATCTACACTAGCTATCATCCTGCCCTCAAATTCATTAAGACTACCTCTGACACCTCGCTCCTTTTCTTGATCTTTCTGTCTCCATCACAGGGGACAGACTATCGATTAACAGCTACAATAAACCCATTAACTCTTACGATTATCTGGACTGCACCTCTCTCTTCTTGCCACTTGCTGAAGAGTATTTTGCGGGATAAGATATACATGAATTTAGAAGGACAAGGGTTGATTAAGGAAATTCAGCATGGTTATGTACGTGGGATGTCATGTCTCATGAATCTGTTTGAGTTTCTTGAAGATGCGACCAAAAATGTTGTTGAGGGCAGAGCTGTAGACGTTGTATGTATGGATTTCAGCAAGGCATTTGACAAGGTTCCTCATGGTAGGCTGCTATAGAAGATTAGAACACGTGGGATCCAAGGAGAGATAGCTGAACAGATACAACATTGGCTTCATGGAAGGAAGCAGAGGGTAATGGTAGAAGAATTGTTTTCGGACTGGAGTCCTGTGAATAGTGGTGTGCCTCAGGGTTCTGTGCAGTGCCCATTGCTGCTTATCATCTATATCAATGACTTAGATGAGAATGTACATGGCATGATTAGCAAGTTTGCAGATACTAAAGTGGGTGATATTGTTGATGGTCAAGGATTACAGCCGGATTTTGATTGGTAGGGCAGGTGGGCTGAGGAATGGTTGATGGAATTTAATACAGAGAAATGTGAGGTGTTGTATTTTGCGAAGTCTAATATGAAGTGTACACAGTGAATGGCAGGTTATATAAGACAGTTATATAAGACATTGATGAGGCCACATTTTGAGTATTATGTTCAGGTTTGGTCACCATGTTTTAGGAAAATGTTGTCAAGCTTGAAAGGTTCAGTTTAGTTTTAGTTTAGTTTGGAGATATAGCACGGAAATGGGCCCTTTGGTCCACCGAGTCCGCACCGACCGGTGATTCCCACACACAGTAGGAACAGTTTACAATTTTACCAGGCACATTAACCTACAATGCTGTACATCTTTGGAGTGTCGGAGGAAACCGGAGCTCCTGGAAAAAAAACCCACGCAGGTCACAGGGAGAAGGTAAAATTCCGTCCAGACAACACCCGAAGTTAGGATCGAACCCAATGTCTCTGGTCTTCTTCTTCTTATCGAGTCCACACACAAGATTAGAAGTTGTTCAGCCAGAGCTGAACACACTTCTCGGCATCTGCACAATGGTGTCTGTCTTGCGCTTCTTGTGCTTCTTGTGCGTGGTGGTGGAAAGATTGGTTGAAACAGGGCCGCGACGTGAACGCTCTTTCCTTGGCCCCAATGTCTCTGGTGCTGCAAAGCAACAAATCTACTGTGGCGCCACAGTGTTGCCTGGAGAAGTTTCACCAGGATGTTGCCAGGACTCGATGGAATGGGCTATAGGGAAAGGTTGGGTAGGCTCGGCCTTTATTCCTTAGCGTGCAGGAGGATGAGGGGTGATCTTAGAAGTGTACAGAATTGTGAGAGGAGTAGATAGGGTAAATGCAGTCTCTTGTCCAGAGTGGGGGAATTGAGAACCAGGGAACATAGGTTTAAGATGAGGGGGCGAAGATTTAATGGGAACCTGAGGGGTAATGAGAGTTATTTATATAACTTTTTTATATAAATGGTTGTGAATGTATGCAACAAGCTGTCGGACCCTGTGTCAGACCTGTGCTCTGCCAAGCCACGTAATCCATCCACGCCCCTACAACAACTCGACAAGGTAGCTGAGATCCAGCAAACTTTTGCAGCCCTGCTCGCCGATTTCCCAGGGTTGCTCACGCCCCGATTCGACGGGGCGTCGCCCCAACATGGCGTGGTCCACCACATTCCCACCAAGGGCCCACCGGTTCATGCCCGTGCGCGCCGCCTCCCGCCCGATAAACTGCGCATTGCACGAGATGAGTTCCAGCTTATGGAGGACATGGGGATTGTCCGGCAGTCGAATAGCCCTTGGGCTTCCCCGCTGCACATGTTACCCAAAGCGTCCGGGGGTTGGAGACCTTGCGGTGATCACAGGCGTCTTAACGCCGTAACCACGGCACATCGGTACCCAGTCCCGAACATCCAGGATTTCTCGGCTTATCTGGAGGGCGCAAAATTTTTCTCGAAGGTCGACCTCATTTGCGGGTATAATCAAATTCCGGTCCATCTCGACGACGTCCCTAAGACGGCCACCATCACCCCTTTCAGCCTTTTCGAATGGCTAAGAATGCGTTTTGGCCTGAAGAACACTGCTCAGGCGTTCCAAAGGCTAATGGATCAGGTTGGTCGGGGTTTGCCATTCATATTCATCTACCTCGATGATATTCTGGTGGCCAGCGGCTCACAGGCAGAGCACGTTAGGCACCTCCGCCTGCTTTTCGAAAGGCTGCGCAAACACGGGTTGGTGATCAACCCTGCGAAGTGCCAGTTCGGATTGCATTACATTTCCTTTTTGGGTCACAGCATTACCTGCCACGGCGCACAGCCACTGCCCGAGAAGGTCGACGTTATCCGACGCTTCCTGAGGCCTCGATCCGTCAAGGGCCTGCAAGAATTTATCGGAATGGTCAATTTCTACCACTGATTCGTCCTGTCAGCAGCCGCCATCATGCGGCCGTTGTTCCAGTGTCTGGCCGGTAAGCCTAAGGTTCTGGTCTGGTCCAAGGAGGCTGAGACTGCTTTCGAGGGGGCTAAGACAGCATTGGCCAACGCCACTATGCTAGTACACCCTAGGGCGTCAGCCCTAACGGCCCTCACCGTGGACGCATCCGACGTCGCGGTGGGTGCTGTCCTCGAACAACGAGTAGGTAGCCGCTGGGTGCCGCTGCCATTTTTCAGCAGGCAGCTGCGAGCCCCCGAGGTTAAGTACAGCGCTTTCGATTGGGAACTCCTCGCGCTCTACCTAGCGATCCGCCATTTACGTTATTTCCTGGAGGGGCGCGCGTTCACTGCATTCATGGACCACAAGCCACTCACGTTTACTTTGATCAAGGTGTCCGATCCCGGGTCCGCCAGGCAGCAGAGGCACCTCGCCTACATATCCGAATTCACATCTGATATTCGGCATGTGGCGGGGAAGCTGAACGTTGTGGCTGACGCGCTGTCCCGTCCGGCAGCCCCAGAGGTTTCCGCTTTAAGCCTAGGTGTGGATTATGAGGAGCTGGCCGCTGCCCAACAGGTAGATGCCAGTATGGAGGTTTACCGCAATGCTGAGTCGGGCCTTAAGTTGGCCAAGGTGCCCTGCGGCGCCGCTGGCGTGCGGGTTCTTTGCGATGTCTCCAAGGGCAAAGCCCGCACAATTGTCCCGATTGCCTGGAGGCGTCAGATTTTCGACACCATCCACAGCCGAGCTCACCCGTCCATTTGTGCCACCTCTGCCCTGGTCGCAGCCAAGTTCGTCTGGCATGGGTTGCGGAAGCAGGTCGCAGCATGGGCCTGCTCTTGTATCCCCTGTCTTCCAGACTTCCAAGGTGCAGAGGCATGTGCGCCCGCCCGTGCAGGATTTAGCTGTTCCAGACGGCAGGTTCCTGCACATCCATGTCGACCTGGTAGGTCCCATGCCGTGTTCGCGCGGGGCCGCTCACCTACTGACCATCGTGGACAGGTTCACCAGGTGGGCGGAGGCAATACCGTTAACTGATACCTCCGCTGAGGCTTGTGCACAGGCTATCGTCTCCCATTGGATCGCTCGTTTCGGGGTCCCTTCAGATATTACTACTGATCGAGGGGCCCAGTTCACGTCCTCCCTGTGGAGTGGTATGGCGCAGCTGTACGGTGCGAAGCTGCACCAGACCACAGCGTATCATCCAGAGTCCAACGGTTTGGCTGAGCGTTTCCACAGGCACCTATAGTTGGCTTTGAAGGCTCGGCTCACCTTAGGTCGACCAGTTGCCTTGGGTTCTCCTACACATCAGAACCACGCCTAAGGAGGTCCTCAACGCCTCCTCAGCCGAGCTGGTTTACGGCTCGGTTTTGCGGATACCTGGGGATTTCCTGCCCGTCCCCCGGGATCAGAAGGTCCTGGCTTCGGCAGTGTTGGCTGACCTTCGCGAGCGGGCGCGCGCTTTGGTCCCGGTTCCCACTTGCCGGCACGGGTCGTCTGCGGTGCATGTGCCTATTATGTTACGGGATTCTGCTTATGTTTTCATTCGTAGGAATGCTCACCGCTCGCTGTTACAGCGGGTGTACGAAGGCCCGTACAGGATGTTAAGGACTGGTACCTCGATGTTTACGTTGGACGTGGGTGGCAAGGAGGAGTTTGTCTCCGTGAGCCGCCTTAAGCTAGCACACGTTGACGAGGATAGCCCGGTGGCCACTCCGCGACGTAGAGGACATCCACCGGCCGTTTTGCCGCCCTCTGCACCTCTTACCCCCGGTTATGTTCCCCTCTGTTACGCCCGTCCCTCGTTCTCGTTCGTCGCATCCCTCTGGTTCTGTTTTGACGGCCCCTACTGTTACGCTCACCCCGCGACCTCGGACTACACGTTCCAGTCGAACCGTCTGGTTACCTGTGCGTTTCTGTACCGCAGATTCTGGGTGGGGGGGGCATGTAGCGGCGCCTGCTGGCGCACGCAGATATCGATCCCGGCATTCGGAAGCCGCGGTCACGTGACTCAGGGGCTGCTTGTTTTTGCACGGTTTTTCTTTTGCGCGGCAGTTCAGTGCTGACCACCGTTGTGGCCAGACGTGTTGTGAGAGCCTGTAAACTGAAGTTATTTTCTGAATAAAAATACGTTTGAAAACTCAGTTGTCGTTCTTGCGACCGCCAAAATGGTTAGATTATGGTTATCAGGATGTTCTCATCTGAATTGATCAAATAATGCATTTGTGCCGCATTGCCACTCGGATTTCATTGTAAACCTGCATTACTGTGAAAAGATTGAATTGGGTATTATATTGAAAAAAGATGCTGGAAATGTGAGCTACAAAATTTGAATGATGATTATGTAGTAATAACATTTTTTGTTTATATATTTTAGATAAGCACCATCTACACTTCTGATTATTCAAAAAAAATTAGATTATACTGAAAGCTTCCATTTTACATAAGCTTGAAAGTAAATATTGCAGCTGCCAGAAATTTTGTCAAAGGTCTATTAAGACTGAGGGTTATGATTATCTCAGAATTTTAGTAAAGGAAGCCCAAAGGCATTTGTAAGGAAAGGAAAAGTTAGGGATGAGGCTAACAAGAAACTGAAAAAGACACAGAAAACCTTGCAGTACAAGTAGAGGGCTGCAGACCTAGAATCATTTAATAAAGAAATATGCTTTATTGTTAAACTTAGTGAATAAAAGTCAACCATTCCCCAGAGCACGATGACCTGATTTCTGGGGCGTTGAAAGAAGCAAGTTCAGCATTTGTCCTTATTCAAAATTCCATATACCCTGGAATAATTGCACAATGGCTTCCTCACTGTGTGCCGAGAGACAGCATTAAATTGTAGTCCAGTTAGCCTTCAGTCAGTTGTAAGGAAACTACTAGAATCTTAATTAAAGCAGAGGTGACAAGGTTCAGGGTATACAACAACCAGTTGATGTGGATTCAGACTTCCATATTGATATAAATCGAGGATTGGTCAGCAAGCAGAAACCAGAAAAAGACACAATGTGCTGGAGTAACAGCAGGTGAGGCAGCATCTCTGGAGAACATGGATAGGTGATATTTTGGGTCGGGAATCTTGAAATCAGTTGGATAAATATGTCACTTAAGGTTTGGTAGATTGTGACCATGGTGCCGCAATGATTCATGTCGGGCCCTAGCTCTTTCACAATTGATAAGTGTTCTGGTGAAGGATCTTCCATATGAAATGTTAAGGAGAACCAAGCTAATTAGTGGGATATGATCTTTCCATAATAAATCCATGCTAACTGATTGGCCTTAATTAACCTGTGCCCCTTGAGATATGATTTACAGTCGCACAGCATGGAAACAGGCCTTTCAGCTCAACTTGCCCATGCTGACCAAGATACCCCATCTATGTACGTTCCAAACTGCCTATATTTGGCCTATATTCGTCTAAACCTTTCCAATGCATGTACCTGCCCAAATGGCATTTAAATATTGTTATTCTACCTGCCTCCTCTGGCAGCTTGTTCCACTCACTGCCAAATTTGCCCTACAGGTTCCTATTAAATCATTCCCCTCTGACCTTAAACCTATGACCTCAGGTTCTTGATTCCCCTACTCTGGGTAAATGTTCATTCACCATTTCTCATGATTTTATGCACCTCTATAAGATCACTCCTCAGCCTCCTTTGCAGTAATTTAGTTTAGAGATAAAGCACGGAAACAGGCCCACTATTTCCGCACTGACCGGCGATCCCCGCACATTAATGCCATCCTACACATACTAGGGACAATTTACGTTTATACCAAGCCAATTACCTCTGGAGCGTGGGAGGAAACTGAAGGTCTCGGAGAAAATCCACGCGGTCACGGGGAGAATGTCCAAACTCTGTACAGACAGCGCCTGCAGTCGGGATCGAATCTGGGTCTCAAGTGCTGTAAGGCAGCAACTCTCCCGCTGTGCCACCGTTCCATCCAGTAAGGAATAAATTCTTAGCCTGTCCAACGTTTCCCCAGGGCAATATCCTCGTAAATCTTCTCTGCACTGTTTCCACCTTAACAAGATCCTTCCGATAACAAGGTGACCAAAACTGGCCATAATACTCCAAATTCTTATACAACATTACCGAAGTCTTGTACAACTGTAACATAACATTCCAATGTTTATACTCTATACCCTGACTGATGTAGGCCAATGTACCAAAAACCGCCATGACCACCCAATCTTCGTGTGGCACTACTTGCAGGGAACTAAGTAACTGCATTCCTTGATCCCTCTGCTCTATAACACTCATCAGGGCCCTGCCATTCACTGTGGAGGTTCTGCACTGTTACAACTTCCCAAAATGCAATACCTCACAGTTAAGTCCTTTAAATTCCATTAACCATTCCTCGGACCACTTATCCAACTGATCACACTCCTGTTGTAAATATTGACAACCACATTCCCTCTCTATGACACCACCCACTTCAGTGTCTCCTGCAAACTTACTAATTGTTCCTTGAACATTCAACTAAATCGATGATATAAACCACAAAAGGTCATGGGGCCCAGCACCGATCCCTGAGGTACACCACTAATCACAGGTCTCCAATCCAAAAAACAACCTGCCACCATCTCCCTTTGCTTCCCCTAAAGAAGCAGCACAGTGGTGCAGCCGTAGAGTTGCTGCCTTACAGCGCCAGAGACCCGGGTTCAATCCTGACTATGGGTGCTGCCTATACAGAGTTTGTACGTTTTTCCTGTGATTGAGTTTTTTCCAGGTGCTCTAGTTTCCTCTCACGCTACAAAGGCGTACAGTTTTGTAGGTTAATTGGCTTTGATAAACTTGTGAATTGACTAGTGTGTAGGTTAGTGTACAGGGTTGTCGCTGGTTGGTGTGAACTCTGTGGGCTTGTTTCTGTGCTCATGTCTACAGTCTAAAGCCAATTTTGTATCAAATTGGCTAGCTCTCCCTGGATCTCATATGATCTAACCTTCCACAGCAGCCTACCTACAATGAGGAACCTTATCAAATGCCTTGCTGAAGTCCATGCAAACAACATCTATGGCTTCACCGTCATCAACCTTATTGGTTCCTTAAAAACGATCAGATTTGTAAGATACGATCTCCCACGTACAAAACCATGTGACTATCTTAAATCAGCCTTTGTCCATGCAAATGTAAATAAATCTTATCCCTCGGAATACTCTCCAGTTACTTGCCTATCGTGGACAGCAGGCTTATTGGTCAATAGTTCACAAGCTTTTCCTTCCAGCCTTTAAATGGAGGTACTACATTAGCCACCCTCCAATTTTTGGGCACCTCACCTATGTCTATTAATGATTCATACAACTTAACCAGGACTCCTGCAATTTCTTCTTGAGCTTCCCATAGTGTCCTTGGATATATCTGATCAGGCCCGGGGGGTTTATCTACCCTCATACACCTTACGATGTCCAGCACCGCCGTGAGGGGGGAGGGGAAGAACAATGTAGGACCCGGTGTGGGGGGACCGCCGTGAGGGAGGTGGGGGGGAGAACAAAGGACAATTGGGATTTGTATACATTGTGTATGCAAGCAAAGAATTTCACTGTGCCTAGTCACGTGACAATAAAGTATTCCATTCCACCTCCCCAACTGTAATGCAAAAGTACTCAAGACTTCCCCACTAATGGCCAGTTCTCACGGTGCGACCTGAAGCAAGATGTCACCCGAGTGAAGTGGTCGTGGTCCAGCACGAGTTCCGCACGATAAAGAGTTCCCATGGTACTCGGAATTTCTGTTATTTGTGCGAGTGACTTGTCCGTCTCCCGATCTTTCCCGTTAATCTTGAATGAACATCGTGGACTGTAGTGTTGTTAATCACGTGGCACAAATGATGTTACTTTTTTTCACACACTATATTGGTTTTTTTCACCCAAGCTCTTTAATGAGCTGAAGAATAATCTGTTTTTTTTTAGACAAATGTTGTTTGGTGTGATGCACCTTCTCTCAATATGTGCAAGAAGTCGTCTTTTTATTTTGTCAAATAGGAATAAAGACTGTGTCTCACATTGACCGTGATGATTGTCTTATTTTATTATCTACTGAGAGGTGAAACTTTCAGTCTGAAGAAGGCTCTCGACCCGAAACGCCACCCGTACCTTCTCTCCAGAGATGCTGCCTGTCCCGCTGAGTTGCTCCAAGCAACTGGTGTCTATCTTCAAAGGACTGACCACCGGGCTGGATGTCGGGGCTGGCATGTTGCGTTTCACAGACCAAACTGTCCAATTAATAGTAACAGATGGGCACTCCCTCTCAACCACATTCTCTTGCCTTCTCCCCATAATCTCCTGACAGCCGCACTAATCAGGAATGTATCTATCTCTGCCCCTATTCTTCACCCTTTTGACAGTAGTTTTGTTTTATTGGAGACGCGGGAGACAGCGGATGCCGGAATACTGAGCAAAACACGAAGTGCTGGAGGATCTCGGTGCATTTGTGTTTAAGAAGGAACTGCAGATGCTGGAAAATCGAAGGTACACAATAATGCTGGAGAAACTCAGCGGGACAAGCAGCATATCAGAAGGGTCTCGACCCGAAATGTCACCCATTCCTTCTCCCCAGAGATGCTGCCTGCCGTCGAGTTACTCCAGCATTCTCTTTAAACCGGCATCTCCTGTTCCTTCCGACACATGCACAAGAAATAGGCAACTTTTCGGGCCGAAACGTTGCCTATTTCTTTCGTTCCATAGATGCTGCTGCACCCGCTGAGTTTCTCCAGCATTTGTGTGTGGGGGTGGGAGTTGGGGGGAGGGGGGGAGGGGGGAGGTGGGGGGGGGAGAGATAAGGCAGCCTGAAGAAAGGGTCGCATGTCCATTTCCCTCCGTAGATGCTGCCTGGCCCGCGGAGTTCCTCCAGTCTTAGAAACTGCTTTAGACAAAAAGAGACACAAACTGCTGGAGTAAAGTAGCTTAGCAAGTGAGGTACCTGAACACTCAAAAATGAAAAAGAATGAAAATGTGATTATTTCACCTCCCTTCAACTATTTTGGGTTTCAGCATGAGAGGGATTATAACATTAGAGACATTCATCTTGTAGTGATGTGTTAATGAAGAATTGCAGACATCAATCTGATAGTAAAAAATATATTTATTTAACAATGAGGTAAAACAAGCACTGACAATCAAACTGCTCAGTTACTCACCGTTCGCAGGAGTTCCCACGGTACCCGCAAGAGTTATTACGGATATCGCACGGGCCACTGTGTTCATACAATGTCGCAACGCTCACCAAAAAGTGCTCTAGGCACTCTTGGAGAAATTCAAAAATGTTTGAATTTTCTCCCGACCGTACCAAGTCACACGACTACCTGCCGTTAGCGCCATGGAGGTCCTCGGTGGTCCACGAGTGCCGTACTGCTATCGCAGAAGGTTCCCACGATGTTAAATCTTGTTAAGTCTTGCTTCAGGTCGCACAGTGAGAAAGCCCTTTAACTGTCGTAAGTTCCCTAGTCTTTTGTGGAGAAATACGTATTGAGGACCTTGCCCAACTCCTGCAGCTCCACATAGATGACTGATTTTGTTTCTCTCTCCAGTTACCCCCATTCCCTTAATGTACATAAAATCTCTTTGCATTTTCTTTAATTAGTTGCCAGAGCTATTTCCAGTTCCTTTTTTGCCCTCCTTATTTCCTTCATAAGTATAGTCGGTTCCTGAAACTCCTCCAGGGATACAATTGATCATAGCTACCTATACATGGTGCATGTCTTCTATTTCCTGACCAGAGCCTCAATTTCTCTCATCATCCAGGATTCCTTACTGCCACCTGCATTCCCCTTGCTCTAACAGGAACATTTATGCCCCAAACTCTCGTCATCACACTTTTAAGATATCCCTTTGACCACACATAACATACTAAGGTCAACTTTAGCAAGTTTCTGTCTGATATTATCAAAGTTAGCCTTGCACCAATTCCGAATTTTAACTTGTGGGCCGCCATGTCTTTATCTATAATTATTTTAAAGCCAAAAGAACTGTGGTTGCTGGTCCCTAAAGGCAAGCCCACAGACACTTCAGTCATTTACCCATCCCAATTTCCTAAGAGTAGATCAAGCTTTGTTCTCATTAACATATGATCCACGTTTGACGACTCTGGGCCTATACTCGCTGGAGTTTAGAAAGATGTGGGGTATCTCATTGAAACTTGAATGAATGAATTAGTTTATTGGCCAAGTATTCACATACAAGGAATTTGCTTTGGGGCTCCGCCCACAAGTGACAACGACATGCAGTGACAGGAATGACACATAAAACATTAAACATTAATAATAAAACATTATTGATTAAACATGTGAATTAAATAAAGTACCAGAGCAAAGGAGGCTACAAATTTTTGGTATTGAGTAAAGCTACTACTCGTGAGAAAAAAGCTGTTTTTATGTCTGGCTGTGGCAGCTTTGACAGTTCGGAGTCGCCTTCCAGAGGGAAGTGATTCAATGAGTTTGTGACCAGGGTGAGAGGGGTCAGAGATGATCTTACCCGATCGCTTCCTGGCCCTTGCAGTGTACAGTTCATCAATGGAGGGAAGGTTGCAGCCAATGAAAGGCCTAGATACAGTGGACGTGGAGAGGATGTTTCCACGAGTGGGAGAGTAGGACCAGAGGGCACAGCCTTAGAATAAAATGACATACCTTTAGAAAAGAGATGATGAGGAATTTCTTTAGCCAGAGGGTGGTGAATCTGTGGAACTCATTGCCACAGAAGGCCGTGGAGGCCAAGTCTTTGTGTATTTTTATAGCTGAGATTGACAGGTTCTTGATTAGTAAGGGTGTTAAAGGTTACGGGGAAAAGCAGGAAAATGGGGGTGAAAGATAGACTAGCTATGATTGAAAGGTTGACTTGATAGGCTGAATGGCCTAATTCTGCTCCAATGACATGAACTTTCCCTTATAGGGCCCTCTACATAGCAATGTTACAAAATTTTGAGATTTTGAAAATCAATTCTGTAATTTATCCCATCAGATAAAGCATAAAAAGAAGTTTAATTTGACACCTAATTCACTTTCATATCTTAAGTATTAAAAAAGTTATGGCCATTTTCATACTCGGAAATTAGCATCTTGTTCCCTATTGCTTTTACATTGACTTAACACAAAAGCTGTGATCGAGGACAGTCAAAAGCCCATAACTTTCTTAAAAATTAAGAGAACTGAAAGAAATGTTCCGTTATTATAGATTGAAGCATTCTGAAACAAATATGAAACGATCTTACTTAGATGACTTGAAATTAAAGCATATAATTAGTTAATTACCTAATTGTAGCTAATTACAAAATTCAATTACTAGATCTAAACATCTATCCATTTCTTAAGAATAGATTAACATTTTTAAATAGCCTAGGTGTCCAAATAACATTCACACAATAATTCACAATATAACATAATTTTTAAATCTCATTGTCATGGGTTTATAGGCCAAATGGAAGGAATTTAATGTTTAATACCTATAAATGAATGGCCATTTAAATCAGCTTGCGAGTGGGTTTTTCTGGAACGCGATCAATTGGAACGTTGCGGTGATTTAGTCCCCATATCGGCAGCAAAAACACTGCCGGTTCGTATGGGGGGGTAAAAAATCACCGTTTCGCAACTTATAATGTGAATTAAATGCATCTTAAGAAACACTTTTATACAAAAAAATAAACTACTTTCTTTTACCTGTCCCCTACGTAAAATCCGTCCCCATTGTCGGCGTTGACGGCTTCAGAAGCTTATTTTAAAATCACTCCAGCGATTAATTTGTCGGGCGAATTAAAAAAAAAAAGACACAGAACGGCCGTCGGAACGATTCTTCAGCAAAAGCTTGCACTCCAACAAAATATAATGCAGGACCAGGTCGGAGAAAACCGCGTTTTAATCCTGCCCCCCCCCCCTCAAATGCGGCAAAATCGCGCACACGGCCAGTGGCAGAATTGCAGCGCCGCTGAAGGTAAGTATTGTAATATACCTACTCTACATATTGCCTGAGGAAACTTTCCTGAACACATTTGACAAATTCCACTCCATCTCATCCTATGGTGCTTGACAGTACCACTCTATATTGGGAAAGTTTAAAAAACGTTAACATTCCCTGCTATGATAACCCCATTAGTCTTGCAGCTGTCTGCAATCTCCTTGGAGTATTGTACTTCTAATTCCTTTTGACTATATGGAAGCCCATTGTACCCTCCCAACAAGGTGAACATCCGCTTTTTATTTTTCAACTCCACCCATATAGCCCCACTAGATGAACCATTAGTAGTTCATAATCTCGGACTACTGCCGTGATATTTTCCTTAATCAATAAAATAACACGCCGCAACATCCTTGTCGCACTTATTTATCCACGCCCGGATTTCATCTCCTTAGCCCCTCACATTAAAATTAATGCCATTCAATCCAACAGTCCTTCCACATTCACCGCCATGCTCGTTATCTATCCTGTCCACTGAACATCCTTTCATCACCTTCCCTACCAACTTCCAGCCTCTAACCATCCTCAGTCCTGCATTGGATCCCGCACCCCTGTCAATCTAGTTTAAACTCAACCGAGTAGCACTGGCAAACCTGCCTGCTGGGATGTTGGTTCCCCTCTGCCCTGGAAGAGATTCCAATAGTCCAAAAATCTGAACCCCTCCCCTTGCATCATTAGCCTGGTCTTGCTTTTCAATTTTTTGTCTAACTTCCTATATTCACTTTGCAGGACCTCATCCCCTTTCCTACCCATGTTATTTATGTCAACAAGCACAACATGTACAACGACTTCTGGCTGCTCACACTCCCCCATGAGAATGTTGTCCATCATGGCACCAGGGAAGCAACATACCATCCAGGAGTATCAATTGCTACCACAGAATGTGCTATCTGTTCCCCTAACTGGTCTTCAATTTTTACTAATAATTTGTGCACCACTGATGTTAAGGTTACTGATCCAAAGTTACTTAGCAAGTCTCCTTATTATTCTAAACAATGGTGCCTCATTGGTGGTCTTCCACCAGCAACACAGAGATTTGGAGTTAATTTCTCTCTTGCCTTTAAGAGCAAATGATGCACCATACAAATATTTTCTGTTTTATAAAAGGTCATTGTCCAATTTGTAGTATATCATGTAATGTGTACGATTGAAATCTGCTGCTGATCATATCGGGCTGTTTTAAAAATATTTGGAAATGGTCTGTAGAATTCCTTTTTAACCAATAGCTTGAATTTGCATCTATCTTGTTTGAAATGGAAGTTTAAATTAACATCTGTGGCAGTCAGATCTAAAATTCTGAAATGATGTGCATTCAAAGGATTTTTGAGAATGATTTGCCTTCTGCATTTCAGGCAGGATGTTGGATATCAGATTTTAAACAGATATTGGCCATGTAACTTTAATCATCCATTTAAACATTTTGAATGGAGACGTACAAATAGACTAGGAAATGTTAATCCTTATTGTTTGTAAGATACATGATTCTGTTAACATTCATAATTTGATAACTTTTCCAAATATCTTGTGGTATCTCTCAATAATAATCTTTGTTAACAATCCCAGGTCTTTGAGATTAATCGTTTTGGGTCTGGGCGTCAACAATTCTTAATTTAACTCGCCAGTAACCGTTGAAATAAATTGAAGCATACTTTGAGATTTTCCTGATACTTGGAAATAAATCTTTCTGCAAAGGTTGAACTGCCTGGCAACAAAAATGTCATGTTCCTGACCTAACCAGTGATTGAAATTTATATTAAAAATAGTTTTGCTATTCATGCTGCAGAAGGAGAATAGGAGGATGGATATAGGATTAAGAGTGGGTGAGTAGGTGTCCTGATACTGCCTGAATAATAAGAAATTGAAGAGAGATGTTTGCTTTCCTAACTATGGGTTGCTGTCTATACAGGGTTTGCACGTTCTCCTCGTGACCTGTGTGGGTTTTCTTCTGCTGCTCCAGTTTCCCACTACATTCCAAAGATGCAAGGTTTTGGGCTGAAACCCTTCTTCAGACTGATACTGTTACTAACTCAGTAGATGTTGTTTACTTTTCAGAAAGCCTTTGATAAGGCTGCTTAGGAAGATGAGAGCCCACGCTATCAAAGGGCAGATATTAGCATGGATAGCAGGTTGGCTGGATGGCAGAAGACAAAGAGTGGCAGTGACTAGTGGGGTTCTGCAAGGGTCAGTATTGGAGCTGCTACTCTTCACGTTGTATATTAATGATTTAAAATAGGGGATTGAAGGCTTTGTGGCAAAGTTTGTGGATGGTACGAAAATAAGTGGAGGGGCAGGTAATGCAGAGCAAGCAGGGACTCTGCGGAAGGATTCGGGCAGGTTGGGAGAGTGGGCAGAGAAGTGGCAGATGGAATATAGTGTAGCGAGGCGTGGAGTCATGCATTTTGGTAGTAGGAATAAAGGAATAGAGTATTTTCTAAATGGGTTGCAAATCCAGAAATCAGAGGTACCAAGGGTCTTGGTAGTGCCGATGCAGGATTCCCAAAAAGTTAATCTGCCAGTCGAATCGGTAGTAAAGAAAGCAAACTCAATGGTAGCATTTATTTCAAGAGGACTTGTATGCAAAAACAGGGATGTAATGTTGAGGCTCTACAAGGAGCTGATAAGGCTGCATTTGGAATATTGTGAGCAATTTTGGGCATCATATCTGAGGAAAGATGTGCTGGCTCTGGAGAGGGTCTAGAGGAGGATTACAAGAATGATCCAAGGAATGAGTAGGTTAACCTATGATGAGCATTTGTCGGCACTGGGCCTGTACTCGCTGGAGTTTAGAAGAATGAGGTGTGACCTCATTGAAACATACAGAATAATGAGAGACTTGGATATAGTGGATGTGGAGAGGATGTTTCCACTAGTGGTAGAGTCTCAGACTAGAGGGCATAGCCTCAGAATTAAAGGGCCTTCTTTTTGGAAGGAGATGAGGAAACATTTCTTTAGTCAGAAGGTGGTGAATCCGTGGAATTCTTTGCCACAGAAGGTTGCGGAGGCCGAGTCAGTGGATATTTTTAAGGCAGAGATAGATAGATTCTTGATTAGTACAGGTGTCAGAGGTTATGGGGAAAAGGCAGGAGAATGGGGTTAGAAAGGAGAGATAGATCAGCCATGATTGAATAGCGGCGTAGACTTGATGGGCCGAATGGCCAAATTTTACTATTCCTTATGACCTCATGACCTTATAATCTACATGTGATGCCACTTTCAGCGAACTGTGCACCTCTTCTAGATAGAGGGATCGATCTTCCTATCTCCTTCTACCTCACTCCCCAATAGATGGGGGGGGGGGGGGAAATCCCATTAGATAGCAAAACATGTCTTACGTACCTGGGGGATTTAGGGTTTTGATTTCGATAATGTAAGTTAACTAGGTTAATTGCATTTCATTTTCTCTACTTTTATTTCTAGGTTATCATTTGGGTGATATTTTTGAGATAAAATAACTAACTGTTCATTTATATTGCGAAAGTGTGCCGAGAAATCCACATGAGAATGCATAGTAGGCAGACTGTTATTTAATTGACGTACCATGATCAGGCCATGATTAACTACTGCAAGACAAAAGGCATATTTATTTATCAAATCAATTTATTTTCGCTGTGTGAATGTATCTGGCTTAGTGAGCATTTATTGCCTATTCCTAAATGCCTGAGAAGTTGGTGGTGAACCACCATCTTGATTTGTTGCATTCCTTGTGTAGGGATTTCCAAGTTTTGGATAGATAATCAGTCTGGGATGTTTTGTTTTCCTTGGTTGTGGGGTCGCCAAGTTTGGAAGTGCAGTGTGACTGGTCAAGATCAGTAACTACATTGCATTTGTAGGTGGTACACACTGCGGTCAAAGTGTGCTGTTGGTGGAAGAAATTATTGTTCAGAATGGTGCATGGGGTATCATCAAACAGGCTGCTTTGTTCTAGATTGTATGATGCTTGTTACAAATTATTGGAGTTGAACTCATCTTGGCAAATAGAGCATTGCATCACAATCCTACACTGTACCATGTAGTTGGTGGAAAGATCTTGGTGTGTCAGGAGGTGAGTCAATTTCCACAGAATCTCAGCCTTTGATTTATATGGCTGGTCCTGAGCATTTCTGATTAATAGTGACCCTCGTGATTTTGAAATTGTGGGACTCGACAATAGTAATGTCAAGATATTTTTTGTTATGACAATATATTAATTATGTTTGTTACAAATTTGAAGTATCCTGTTACTTCCTGAGTTCATGTATTTGTTCTCCAAAAAGTATTTTCAAAGCTGTCTTTAACAAATTTCAACTAATCCGAATTTGGCACGCTGCCTGACCCGCTGAGTTACTCGGGCATTATGTGTCTGTCTTTGTTTGTTAACCTGTGGCTAAAATTGTAGTAGTGCCCCAAAGTAGAATTGTTTAATTCCCTTCAACATGACGACTCTTTAGGTTCAAGAATCAACCCATTACTCCAAAACGATTTTAACTGCTAAACTATCATCTTATGGCGATGCAGAAAATGTTATACTCAATTTTATGCAATGGGTAAATCCCGGCATCAGCCTCGGGAGGGATTCTTTGAATCTGTTTTAATTTTTACAGATTTCTGATCAGCTCAGTTTACACTTCATGTTTTCTGAGTTATTTTTTGTCACACGGAATTGCCTGATCTCTCTTGCTTTTGGAAATATGAACCAGATATTTGTTAATGCTCTAGTAGTTTTAAAGAAATAATAACTAAGGGAAATTAAGAATGTGTTGAATTAAATAAATGAGATGAATCCTGAATAGATTCTGAGGCAAATATATCAACAACTATTGAAGAAAATAGAAATATTTTACCATTCCACTGAGCAGGATGCCATGGGGAATTAATGATATATAATATTCATAAAGTTGCTTCATGCTATTTTGTTTAGGGTCTATTATAAAGTCACAATTTTGAAATCTAATTTGAAATCCTACAATAGTTCAGCTAGTCCAGCAAATCATAACCATTATTAGTATTGTAATGGATTTACCATTGAAGCGCTGTCAGAAATTCAGACATAAAAAGTTTTGGGAAACATCCAAACACTTGATGATCAATTATACTAACTATAAAGACCATGTGCTCAAACATAATTACCCTTGGGATCTGGGTGTTACTAAAAATACTAGCATTTATTGTCATTTCCTAACTGTCGCGTATGTTTTAAGGTATTGTCATGCTATCTTGAACCACTCAGGCCTCAAGGTGAAGGTAATCCTACAGCATTGATACCCAGCAACAAGGAAGGAATGATGATAATTAATCTCTTGGTTCTGGTTCAAACAACTTGCTCAACCTATTCTGTATGGTTGTTTGTAATAATGCATTTCATTTAGAAATACACTGCCTTCATAATTTGATCAATTGTAAATAACGTTTAAGAATGTACACTTTCATAATGTATCATAATTGCACAACTGCTGAAATAATGTGAATGTTCTTCTAAATTCATTTAATTATAAATGAAATATGACAATATTCTATTCAATAGCTGGGTTAAATATAGATATAGTTTACATCTGATTGTATAGTGGTTTAGTGAAATATTAATGTGTATCCCTGCATCCCAATAAAATGATAAGCTTCAACAGTTCAGAGGTTTTGTTCTGACTGGTTGAAATTTGCACAATATGCAGTAAACCCTCGTTATAACGGACAATAGCTGGGGGGAATGGTGCCAATTATCTGTTATAACTGAGTGTAATAAAAGGTGTTTCATGTGCAAAGACCCAATAATACAATTTAGGCCAAGCAAGAGCTGCCCTGACAGGTGCCTTTATTTCAGCGGAAACATTAAAACAAAGCTGTACCTACCAAAGCTCCAAGGTCTCAATACAGCAATACAGGTGGCAGGTGCAGCTGAAGAAATTGTATGGGCTGGGGGTGGCGTTGTTAGGCGCGCCGGCAGAAGGAGCTGGCACGGCCGGCGGAAGTGACTTGAGGGAGCGGCTGGGGTCGGTGCTGCCAAGGGAGTCAGCGATGGCGGGCGCGCCCGAGGAGGCGGCTGGCGTCTGCCGGCTGCCCTCGCAGTGAAGTTTGGTGCGTCTGTCCGCTACAATTGAAATCCGTTATAAAGAGGTTGGTAAAAACGAGGGTCTTTTTGGTGCTTAATTGACTTGTATGTTTTCTTGCTCTTGTTAATGTGCCATCACTAATGTATCGGTCAATGGCTCGGTAAACGGCAGGATCATGGCAACACATCTGGTCTGGCTGTATTCATCCCTCCTCCTCTGTCCCTGCAACTTGAAACTAATGGTTAACTAAAATGTGGGAATAAATGAACTGTCAGACGGCATCTGTTAAAAGAGAAACCAAATCATTGTTTCAGGCCAAAGTTCAGCAAACGTCTTTTTCCTGGTAGGTTAGCTGATGTTCTCTTTCCAAAGATACTACCTGGACTGTAGATTATTTCCAACACTTTGTTCTCAGCTTTGTTACAATCAAAACAAAAACAATAATGGGTAACTTTACTTGCTGGTTTACCATGGCTGTCCCACCCATTTTCAACTGGTCATATTTTCCTTAACTTAAAACCTAAATATTCAGTTTATTGATATTTAATGTGCATTTGCCTCTTCCTGTGGTGCAGACACCATCTGGAAGTTATTTACTGACTGTGACCATTTATCGAGCAATCACATTTTTCCTGCTAAGTAACATGGAAGAATTGCTTAAGGTTTTGTTCAGCCCCAATAAATGATCTGCAATGAATAGCTTGTTCAGAATAATAGGAATAACTATTTTCATAAATGTCAGTTCTCTGCAAAACCAGATTCAACAGAGCACGCACTAAGCTTAGCATCAAATTCTGAGAACCTGAATTAAAGGGGATCCTATTAAAACCAAAAACACTGCTACTTTATATTCTATTTTCTTCGGGGCTACAATACTTGTGTTGAAATGTCCTGGCACTTTTCTCCAGCCCATTATATCAGTCCTGGTATTGATTAAGTATGATCCTGGCTTGATTTTTGTGGCTGAATTTTATAACTCATTGTGTCCCACTCTTGCAATCAAGATTTTATTTTCCAACTTCAGTTTGCTCCATTTAGGTCAGATTTTTTATTTTGCAATAGAAGTGGCTTCTCTTGGGTATTGCCTGGTTATTCTCGATTCATCCACATTAGTATAGGGGAGTGTGGAAAGTTGATTAACAAAAAATATATGAAATTAACACAAAATGCAGAACATTAATGAAAGCATCTTCAAAAGTTATTCCACAAGATAAACAATGACAGCACAACATTTTTTTTTAGCTTTTGTGAATAACATTGTTAGCTTTTTCCATGAACTTGTGCAGTTCCATTTTTGAATATTTGAACCTACTTCATGAGGTGGAGTCCTAAACTAGTGTGGTGCCCAAGTAACAAACCTTTGTTTGGAATTGCCATTAGATTCCTTAATATCAAGATGTAAGTATTATTGTAGACCTCTTCCCTACTGATGATGTCGAGTTATAAAAAGATTAATACGTTTAAAAAAATCAAAAATTAGAATAATAATACTATATTACTGGAAGAAGAAAAATAGGATAGAAAATAAAACTACAGCTTTACCCGAGTAAGGGATTGGCTTCAATTTGTAGAATATGGTGGCAGGAGTAGAGTGAGAGCTTGGGTTCCACAGGTTTTTTCTAATGCATTACATTTGAAGTCGGAAGTTGTCATGAAAGTGGAATAAAAACAAACTCAAATCTTCATTATGATATAGACGCTTAAAAGATAATATGCCTCACACTACAATTGTGACGTAGAAAAAAATAATTTTGAAATTATCTTTCAATATTAAGTCACCTACTTAATCTATTTTTTTGTATTGTTTATCAACACATTTTTGCCAATATACTTTTCCTGGAATTTTTTTCCAGACTTTTAGCAAGAACACGAGGTGTTCTTTATTTCCAGACTTTTAGCAAGAACACGAGGTTTGCCTGCCAATGAGCCAATTTAACAAATAGAAATGTTTTACCTCTTCATTGCTAAATGCGTTAATTTTGATTGATTATACCTTTAATAATCCTTTACAGGAAATTACAGTGCCACGACAGCTTCAAGACAGACATAACACCACACATTTCCTCAAATGGCTTCCATACTTAACAAGTTAAAATACAAGTTAAAATACAAGTTAAAATACAATTAATTAAAAAAAAGTGCAGTTATTTATGCGCATTATATAACCTTATAGCAGCTGGTAAACAGGACTTCCTATGTCTCTCAGTTTTGCACATTGGTGCAATCAGCCTCTGACTGAAGATGCTGCTCTTGATCACCTTCAGGGCATGGAGTGGGTGAGTGGGGTTGGTCATTATAGAACCTAGTTTGTTCAGAATAATTTTTGCTGTAAGACTACCATATCTCAATTATTTTTTTATGTAATTCATTATCCCCATAGACCAGTCAATGGTCACGATGCAACCGAACATGCACTTGAAAAAGATTTGCATGTTTGTATCTCCTGTTTTGACTGATGAGTGGTATACAATTTTGTTGAGCGATTGTAAGATTGATAAGCCAAATCATCGGGAGCACTCATCAGAAACGTATTATTCATTGTGGTTGCGTATTGTTATTTTTAGTTTGATATGAAAACTAAAATGTTGTAATTTATTAACTGTCTATTTGCTATCAAACAAGAAAAGTCAGAAATAATTACCCTACCTAAAATGTCGGGAATTATTCCTTGTGGATTGTTGTTACGTCAGCATAATCTGCTTGCAATATCTTTTGCCGTTATCACTTGAGACTCAATAGAATGGGTAATTTAGGTTCAGTTATTATACCAGGCAAATTTAGAGCATGCCCCCCTCCGATCTCCCCATCCCCAACCCATCCCGAACTTCAGTTTACCTCCCCCCCTTCTCTTCCCCCCCTTCTCTTCCCCCCCTTCCCTTCCCCCCCCCTTCTCTTCCCCCCCCTTCTCTTCCCCCCCTTCTCTTCCCCCCCCTTCTCTTTCCCCCCCTTCTCTTTCCCCCCCTTCTCTTTCCCTCCTTCTCCTTCCCCCCCTTCTCTTCCCCCCTTCTCTTCCCCCCTTCTCTTCCCCCCCTTCTCTTCCCCCCCTCCTCTTCCCCCCTCCTCTTCGCCCCCCTCCTCTTCCCCCCCTTCTCTTCCCCCCCTTCTCTTCCCCCTCCCTTCTCTCCCCCCCCCGTCTCTCCCCCCCTTCTCTTCCCCCCTTCTCTTCCCCCCCTTCTCCCCCCCCTTCCCCCCCTTCTCTTCCCCCCCTTCTCTTCCCCCCTTCTCTTCCCCCTTCTCCCCCCCTTCTCTCCCCCCCTTCTCTTCCCCCCTTCTCTTCCCCCCCCCTTCTCTTCCCCCCCTTCTCTTCCCCCCCTTCTCTCCCCCCCTTCTCTCCCCCCTTCTCTCCCCCCCCCTTCTCTTCCCCCTTCTCTTCCCCCTTCTCTTCCCCCTTCTCTTCCCCCCCTTCTCTTCCCCCCCTTCTCTTCCCCCCTTCTCTTCCCCCCCTTCTCTTCCCCCCCTTCTCTCCCCCCCCTTCTCTTCCCCCCCCCTTCTTTTCCCCACCGTCTCTTCCCCCTTCTCTTCCCCCTTCTCTTCCCCCCTTCTCTCTCCCCCCCCTTCTCCCCCCCTTCCCCCCCCCTTCTCTTCCCCCCTTCTCTCCCCCCTTCTCTCCCCCCCTTCTCTTCCCCCCTTCTCTCTCCCCCTTCTCTTCCCCCTTCTCTCCCCCCCCCCCTTCTCTTCCCCCCCTTCTCTTCCCCCCCTTCTCTCCCCCCCTTCTCTCCCCCCTTCTCCCCCCCCTTCTCTCCCCCCCCCTTCTCTTCCCCCTTCTCTTCCCCCCCTTCTCTTCCTCCCCTTCTCTTCCCCCCTTCTCTTCCCCCCTTCTCTTCCCCCCTTCTCTTCCTCCCCTTCTCTTCCCCCCCTTCTCTTCACCCCCCCCTTCTATTCCCCCCCTTCTCTCCACCCCTCCCCTTCTCCCCCCCTCATCCCCCCCCCCTTCTTCTCTCCCCCTTCTTCTCCCTCCTTTAACATCTTGTGTCAACATCTATAGAGTTTGAGGATCTTTTCCAACGAATGATTGAACAAATGTATATTCTGGGTTCTATGGTTTGAAATCGTGTGGAAAAAATGACACCAGTGATATTAATTATGAAGCAAAATCTTAATTGACAACTGTCAGCTGATGAACTGAAAGAAGGGCAGGTATATGCCTGGGCTTTCAGCAGATAGTTGATTGCACAACTAATAATGTCACTTTACTCAGAAAAAAATAATTTAAGTAACTGAGGAAATGGAACTAGGGAAAGAAACTACAAATATGAACTAGGTAATTTTGGCAGGATAGTAGGAAGTGGAGAATAGTTAAACACAAAACGTGCATCTATTAGCTCTCAGTCACATGCAACAATGACATTGGTTAGCTACACCTTCAATACTCTATCTTCAGACATTATTGTCACTAAATGCAGCAATTATAAAAATGTAATCAATGTTATCTAACTTTGTATCTTACATTTGTGCTGAGTTTAATGTCGGGACTTTTTTTGCTTCCTGTTTCTTGGATCAGGCCATTGGTTAGCCTCATGGTTGCAGTAACTTTAGCTGCAGGCAACACACTGATCTGCAGGTTAAGGAATGTTGTTAATAATAAATGCCTCTAGGGAGGTCAGTGCTAGTCTGCAGCTGTGCTTTGCTGCAGTAGGTGGAGTCGGACTGTCTCTATGCTTGAGGACAAGCTAAGCCCTATAACAACTGCGAAAATGTTCACTGTGGAGAAATCTGCTCTGTGATCTTATCTGAAATATTATAAAGGACTAATTATTAAAAAACATGGAAATTCTTTCAATCTATGAAAAAGTAAGGGTAGTGTAATTTCATGCAATTTGGCTAATGCTAAGTCTGAAACTGTGTGTGTGTGTGTGTGTGTGTGTGTGTGTGTGTGTGTGTGTGTGTGTGTGTGTGTGTGTGTGTGTGTGTGTGTGTGTGTGTGTGTGTGTGTGTGTGTGTGTGTGTGTGTGTGTGTGTGTGTGTGTGTGTGAGTGTGTGAGTATGTATGCATATATGTGTGTATATGTATTAAACGTTTTAAAATCCAATCAATTTCGTCTTTTCCCATCTAGTGCATTTGTATGGACTCAATTTGAAAAGGAACCAAATTTATTTAACCTATGTGGCTGAAGCTCTTTTTTTCGTCGTAATCATTGTGTATCAGTTTTGTTGTAAGATATACAATATTTTTAAGATTTAGAAGGCTGCAAAAGACTGAATTTTACAAAAGAAAATTGCCAAAAGGACAGAGATTTATTTGGCCACGAATTGAAAGTTTAAAATTTTGTTATTTTTGAGTTTTAGTTACACACAACATAAAATGCCTTCTTTTTCAAACACAGTTGTATTTTTGTGTGTCTGCAATAATCATGTCATAAACTATTTTTCATATATTGTCAAATCAACTCTACCTTTTGTTGCCGGATAAATGAATTTTGAAGTAACTTAAATGTTTTATAGGTTTATAGTTGCATACTTTCTTTGATTAATTGCTGGTGGTGGCCCGTTGGTAACGATGATGGCGGGTTGTGCAGTCTCAATTCTGGTGAGTTCTGACATGGCTCACGAGTCCAATTCGTGAACCGCACACTCAAGGGCAGTTGGGGCAGATGCTACATGTTTAGAAACCTCAAGACATCAGATGCCATTAAGATCGGAGCAAAAGCTGGTATCTTGAGCAAAAATCAAAGTGTTGGAGGAACTCATCAGTCCAGGAAGCATCCATGGAGGGAGATCGACAGACCGTGTTACGATTCAGATTGAAGAATGGTCCCAATCTGGAATGTCGATCCATTTCCATCCACAGATGCAAACAAACCCACTTATTCCTCAAGCATTGTGTTGAGATGCCATTTAGCATGACGCAAAGTCAGCTGAAGTTATACCAGAGCTGTGTCCTCTCCACCCTCCTATATGGCTTGGAATGCTGGAGAATGACAGTGAGCGATATCAATCTTCCATACTAAGAACCTGAAAAGAATCCTTAGAATATTTTGGCCAAACACCATATCCAACCAAGATCTCCTTGCTCAATGCCAACAAGAGAGCATGGACACTATCATCATGAGAAGGCGCTGGAACTGGATTGGCCATATACTATGAAGAGAACCAGACAGCATCCCAAGAATAGCCCTGCACCGGACACCGAAGGGGAAAGGAAAGGAGGGAGACCCAAAACCACCTGGCGTCGAACTGTAGAGGAGGAAATGAAAACAATGGACCTGACCTGGGGTAGTGTCCAGAAGCTAGCCCAGAACAGACAGGGGTGGAGGTCCTTCGTTGCTACCCTACATGCCAGGAGGCATAATAGGCAGTAAGTAAGTAAAGTCAGCATTTTATAATGGTATCAAACATGTTCCCTTATAATGTGGTGGTCAGCATGTCCTTAAATTGCAGTGGCATTATTCACATGTAGGCCATTGTTAAAGGAATACCTGTTTTTTTTCATTTCAACACTTGATAACATTCATGAATAAAACCATTTCTAAATTTTAATTGGTAAATCTCAAATTTGTGATCGCAAATGATGATTGGAGATTTGTAATTAGGAGCTCAACAATTATCTATATATTACTAAAAGTCTGATCTTGACCGCTTTTGGCCCGCTGTGCTGCGATTTCTGAGAGAATGCCGCCACCTACGGCCGTCATTTTTGGCCACCTCGCTCAGAGCACCCCTCCGCCTTCCGGGACCAGAGGATTTTTCCCATCGATGAAAAATCAGAGAGATATTAATGTTTAAAAAATATTCCCCGTTATCTCTGCTGGCGGCAGGGGGGAGGGGGGAGGGACTATAAACCCCGAAAGTGTCGTGCCTCACTCAGTCTCTACCAGACCCAGCAAGCAAGAGGGTCACGGCTCTCTGAACTGTGAATAACACTGAATGCACGTCTACTCCACGGTGAGTCCCCTTGATGTGGCTGCTGCCAAATTGTCTGCCTTTTTATTTAAAGTTTGTGTTCACAAAATGAATTTTGGTTGTCGGGTGGCTGCTGCCCAATTGTTTGCCTCGCCTTTTTAAAGAAGTTTGTGTTCACAAAATGAATTTTGGTTGCCAGGTGGCTGCTGCCCAATTGTTTGCCTCGCCTTTTTAAAGAAGTTTGTGTTCACAAAATGAATTTTGGTTGTCGGGTGGCTGCAGCCAAATTGTTTGCCTTGACTTGGCTTTTAAAATCGTTGCAACAGTTGGCTGCCAGCCCAAGAATCCATTCGGCCCACAATGTCTATACTAGCCCACTGGAAACCTGTACCTTCGGCCCGCAACACCCATACTAGTGCAACAGAAAGCCCCCCCCCCCCCCACTGGCGAGCAATATTGGAATTGGTGGAGAGGTGGAATATTGCGTTGGTGACCAGCCCTCCCGTGCGATGCTGGGACCCAACGGGTCCCATTTAGTCTAGTAATTAATAAAGCCAAACCTCCAGCATTGCTGTGAAGAATTTTGAGAGCTTTATTTCCAAATTTATTAACTTGTGCTAACACTTTGTAATCTTTGTTCAAATATCTGACGTCAATGCTGTTCTAGATCATGTTTGCATGCTGTGATCTCCCACAGCCCACTGTCTCCGCCTCTTCCTTCATTCTTCCCACCCCCCCTTACCCCCACATCAGTCTCGACACGAAACGTCACCTATTCCTTCGCTCCATGGATGCTGCCTCACCCGCTGAGTTTCTCCAGCATTTTTGTCTACCTTTGATTTTTCCAGCATCTGCAGTTCTTAAATAAATAGATCATGCTTGCTGTCGATTCCATTTGTTACGCTTTTCAGCAGAATGTAAATGTGCATTTCAGTCTCGACCATGGGTCCTACTCAAACCCCATACACACAGTTTTATGATTGTTGATTTATTAAATTAGTGACAAAGTATCTTTCTTTATTTTTAGTGTTATTTTAATGTTTGATTTTAAGCATAGGACATTTCCATAGCCAAAGGAGCCAATCGTTGTAAGGGCTATTTGTGAGCTGATGGGGTTGTTGTCTTCCGATTAATCTTCAATACTCATTAAATGCATGGTAGATTTCAAACAAATCATAGTCATATCTATACTATTACTAAAAGTCTCATCTTGACCACTTCCTGTCTACGTTATAAATACATTTTAGAAAAACCGCTACCCTATATTGCTATGATTTTTTGGCATCTTACTCACCGTTCTCCTCTCCTCCAACCACCCCAAGGTTTTACCGATCGGTGAAATAATAAAAAAGTTACGAATGTTAAAAAAATTAGTGAGATCAGCAGATTGGTCTTCTCACTGTCAGTCACCATGATGAAGGTAAAGCGCTTCTGGGGGGGCCAGGAGAATAAAGCCCCAGAGGCCGGACATGAGTCAGTCATCCCGGAAAACCGTGAGTGAGAGTTGAGTCCAGAACTGTGAATCTCTGCAGTGAGGGAACTGAACTGTGAGTCTGCACTGTGCTGCTTGCACTGAATTGAACGGTTGGTCTGCAAACTGTGCTGCTTGATCTGAATTGAAGGGTTGGTCTGCAAACTGCTGCTTGAACTGAATGTCGCACTCATTCCGGAAGTCCTGCTCAACCGCGTGAGTAGATCAAGAGTTTTACTGTCATATATATGTTCTGTCAGAGTGTGTGATGGATGGTGTGAGTGTGTGCGTGTGTGAGATGGTGGGTGCGTGTGTGAGATGGTGGGTGTGCGTGTGTGAGATGGTGGGTGCGTGTGTGAGATGGTGGGTGTGTGTGCGAGATGATGGGTGTGTGTGTGAGTTGGAGGGTGTGAATGTGAGTGTGTATGTGTGTGTGAGATGGAGGGTGTGTGTCTGAAATGGAGGGTGTGTGTCTGTGAGATGGAGTGTGTGTGTCTGAGATGGAGGGTGCGTGCGTGTGATGGAGGGTGTGTGTGTGTGTGTGCCCACCATCCGTGAGCGAGTCAACTGTCAGCCCACCAGCCGTGAGGGAGTCAACTGCCAGCCTACCAGCCGTGAGTCGGCTGCTGGCCCACCAGGCCCAAGTGACTGAGCTGCCGGCTCACCAGGCCCGAATGACTGAGCTGCCGGCCCAAGAATCCATTCGGCCCACAATGTCCATACTAGCTCTCTGGAAACCAGTCCCTTTGGCCCACAACACTCATACTAGCACTCCAGGAAGACCCCTCTTCCCCCCCCCCCCCCCCCACTGGCTACCAATATTAGAATTGTGGGAGAGGTGGAATATTGCATTGGGGGACCAGCCCTCCCTGTGAACATGGGACCCGCTGCCTGCTGCTCCCTGCTGCCCCCCCCCCTCCACTCCCCCCCCCCCCCTCCACTCCCCCCTCTACTCTCTCCCCCCCCCCTCTCCCCTCCACTCCCCCCCTTCACTCACTCCTCCCCTCTAATTATAATAAAAAATATAAATGGAAGAATTATTTATTTAAGTTAATTAAAATATTTTAAATGCAGAGTATCACATTCAGGTTTTTTAAATACCCAATATATAAACAATAATATGTAACAGGGATAAATATGGCTGAGTGCTTTAGAATATCTAAATGATGAGCTTGTGCAATATGTAATGTCATTGTGTATTGACACAAGGCTTTAATTTATCTGTTTCCATTTCCGTGTTGTTGCCGCTGGCAATATTTTCATGTGAAGGGAATGACTTCTAATTGGGTCACTGTACCTTCCCATCAGACCTTATCCCAACTAATGACCAGGGCTCAACTGAGATTAACTGTAATCAGCAAGAATAAAGAAAGTGGTCTGGTTTTCTTTTTGGGACCTCAGTGATCCAACAGCAAGCCATGACTGTGAGGGTTCCTACTTTGGACGCCATATCCCCGAGTCAGTAAAGATAATGTTTGATCTAATTGCTGCATGACAAGTCAATATTCCTGCAAAGTTTAAAAGAAAACAATTCTGCACTGTGTTGACACTGCACATGTTGACACGAATTAGGTAATTTCACCAAATTAGCAGATGGGGCTCGGAATTTGTACATTCTATCATAGCTGCCCATTCTTAGTCACGTGTGTGACCAAAGGATGAAACATTGTGGAATACATCTCTTCTAATTCTGAAAGCATTCCAGGTATATTGTTTTCTACTGCATATATGATACAAATTTATTTTGGTTTATCAAGTGAAAATTTTATATGTTATCCTGACAATGTTAGTTTAGGGTAAGAGGTCAAATATGAATTGAATTGAATTGAATTGAATTTATTTGTCATTCAGACCTTTTGGTCTGAACGAAATTTCGTTTCCCTGCAGTCATACATATAATAAAAAATGACAAAAACACACAATCAACACAAATTTAACATCCACCACAGTGAGTTCACCAAACACCTCCTCACTGTGATGGAAGGCAAAATCTTAAAGTCTCTGTCTCTTCCCTCGTTGTTCTCCCTCTGCGCCGAGGCGATCCAGGCTCCAGATGTTGTGACCCCACCGGGTGATGGTAAGTCCCGCGGCTCAACCGTGCTCCGCGAACGGGCCGGTTCAAACTCCGCGGGTGGTCGCTGCCGCCGCCACGGTTCCGGGGCCGAGTCGAGTCTCCGCTGCCGCTGCCGCCGCCACAGCTCCGGGGCCGAGTCGGGTCTTCGCTGCCGCTGCCGCCGCCACAGCTCCAGGGCCGAGTCAGGTCTCCGCTGCCGCTGCTGCTGCCGCCGGAGCACCGCCACAGCTCCGAGTCGGGTCGCCGCCACAGCTCCGAGGCTGCCAGCACCGCCATTATGCCTCGGCGCAGACGGAGACGGGGACGGGGAATACGACAGAAATAAAGTTGCATCCCCCGAAGGATGAGACCAAAACATGTTTCTCCCACCCCACCCACACACATACACAACTTAAGAAAACAAAATTAACTAAAACATGACAAAGGAACAAAAAGAAAGAAAAAAACAGACGGACTGCAGGTGGGCCGCAGCTGTTAAGTCAGAGCCGCCATCTTGACTGGTCACATGTGTGACATTTTGGTTCACTTTCCAAGAATGGGCCAGCTGAGATAGGCCAGTGAACTGAGATGGGCCAGTGTCATTACAGAGGCACAGCGCATCCAGCATCTGAGAAATATAAACTAGCTTTAAAGATTTTCCTGCAAAATTTTTATTGCAAAAATTGACAGCAAAATGCCTGTATTGTCTGCTCCAGCTACATTTTAGTGAAATGGGCAATAGACCATAGGTGCAGGAGTAGGCCCTTCGAACCAGCACCACCATTCACTGTGATCATGGCTGATCATCCACAATCAGTACTCCGTTCCTGCCTTCTCCGCATATCCCTTGACTCCGCTATCTTTAAGAGTATCTAACTCTCTCTTGAAAGCATCCAGAGAATCGGCCTCCAGTGCCTTCCGAGGCAGCCAAGCCTCACGCCTTGCACTGAATGAGTAACATTAGCTTGACATAGTATTTGAGAAGATGGCTCTAACTTTTTGACACTCTTTTTTAATCATCGAAAAACATCTGTTAATAAAATACTAATGGCTCTTTCCTCGTCCTGTTCCAAGGAAAGCCGTCCCAGCCTACCCCGCATTTCCTTGGAGGTAATGTTTTTGAGTTTGAGAATATCGTTATAAATCCTCCTCCAAGCTCTATCTAGTGTAATCATATCTTTTTCATAGTTTGGTCGCTCTTACTCGAGCAGTTCTGATAGTGTTGTGTACTGTTTTAACACCTGGTTATATTTTCATCCTTGACTTGTATTTTCAACTTCATCCTATTAGCCTTAAGGATCTATGTACATTAATGAGTCCCTCTGTTTCTCCATACTGCTCATTCTCTTAGCATTTAATGACTTTCCTGTGCCTCATTAGAGGTCTCCAAATGCATAAACTCGCAATTCTACGAATGAAATTTCACGAGGTACCTTGCTGCTCAATTGACCAGGCGATGGATATTTTTCTGCAGTTTAAATCTTCTCTCCACAGTTGACCACTGGATCGTTACTAAATCATGCAAAAATCTTTATTATGCCCACTATCTTACTAAATTATTGATATATATCATAAAAAGCAAGAAACCAAATACTGAACTAGCCTGCAATTCCCAAAACACCTGTCAACCATTACCCTTTGTACTCTGACATAGAGCCAGTTTTAGATTCACTTCACTATTCTTCCTTTCAAAGATACTCAAAGATGAATTACATTATCTGGCCAAATCTGCATAAATTTGTTTGATAAAACTAAAAGATGTCATGATATTGAAATGTTAGAGCTGATGAATGTAAAATTCATGCACAGCTGTTTCTCTCACTTGCATTCCCCTCTCATATTTTTGCCTTTGAGGTTAATGACTCCTCTGGGGAATTCACTGAGGATATTAGGGAGCTGTAAACCGGGCTGCTTCAATAATTGGCGTGCCACCTTGATCATGTTAAATCATCTTATGCACACTGTTAAACTCAGTAAATCTCTCAAGCCAATTGGTTTCCCCATTTATGTGTTTAGCGCTCATTGTTCTGAACTCTCGTTCCAAACTAAAATAGATTAAAGTGTTTAAATAAAATAACTTCATACAAAACACCACGATTTAAATAATAAGTACTTTTCATCACCTAATCTAAAGGGATTTGCAGATTCAGACTTGATATCCAGAACTGAAAGGGGCATTCCAAACTTAGATGAAATCTCCTGTCCACCCTTAATGGACAGATGTCGCTGCCTGACACTTGAAGTTAATGCCTGGAAAAGTGCAGCAAAATCCCATGTAACAATCCCTGCTCACTCCCTGGTTTGGTATTGCATGCTGTCACTCGCATCAACTCTGAATGACCGGGGTAAAATGTGAAGCTGGCGAGCATGGTATGGTACTAGGGCTGGACTGAATTCAAATCACAGGTCTGAGGTATAAATTCGGATCCTGTCAGATTAGACCTGAGTAGCCAGACTCGATTGACTGAACAGGAAATATCTACAAGCAGTTTGATTGTAGGGTGTCATATGTAATTCATTCCATAAGGCACTGTCATGTGTATTTGAAGCAAATACCATTTGTCATGGGAATTCGGGTTAACGTCATTTGCCAGGCTTGCATAGCTGCCCTCGTCATGACAATAAGCAGTGAGAATCCAGAATTTAGAGACTTGCCAATTTGTAAAGATGCTAAAATAAACAAACCCTTTATCAAAAAAGGGTTTTTAGTTATTGATATGAATTTTTTTAAATAAGTCTCCTTGTGAAATATTTTATAGACCACATTAACATGTAATCCCATGCTACATGAGATTGCTTCATGTAACAAATGTTGAGAATGTTTATATACCAAATGCTTGTATCTCTCTCTCATTTGTCATATCATACGATGTTTGCATATTCTGTTGTGCTGCAGCAAGTAAGAATTTCATTGTCCTATCTGGGACATATGACAATAAAACACTCTTGACTCTTGACCATCAGTTAGGTCCAGACCCTAAATATGGGGTACCTATTATTTTTACTTGTATCAAAAGTCTAACAATGTTTCATTTTGTCGTTCTTGTTTTGCATGTCATTCCATACTTTGCAATTAGATACTACATTTTTTAATGTTCAGAAGATGTATTCAGACTGAATTCTTAGTCTTTTATCAGTACCATTGTGGCCTCTCTGTAATTCTGATATGTGACATGTGTATATATATATGATATGCACAGTTTGTCTTTCAGTGATTAATCTTTCATCAGAATTGTGAACAAGTTAGAAATGTGACTGTGAAATGTGAGCCTGCCTTGACCTGGGGACTACCTGTATTACCAGAAGAATTTTCATCCTCCCAACATCTATCGTTTGCATAAAGTCTAAGAAGGAACTGCAGATGCTGGTTTAAACCTTTCTTCAGACCCTTTTTCAGACTCAACCCGAAACATCACCCATTCCTTCTCTCCAGAAACTGCCTGTCCCGCTGAGTTACTCCAGCTTTTTGTGTCTACTTTCTTTTGCATTTGGTTGTCCTTTCCAAATGTCAAGTACCCTAGAAGTAACCTGAAATATTAGCTCTGTTTTTCTTCCCAAAGATGTGGCCAGACCTGCTGAGTTTCCAGCATTATGTGTTTTTAAATTTTTTTTTTTTTAAATAGCCTCTTGAATTAAGTTTGTTCAATTGTGCAGCTGATGAATTTGCAATTGGGCTAAGAAATAAAATGAGAGCAGTGGTTATAATTTGAAAAAGGTGTTCTTTGAGTTTGCATTGAACTTTGTTGGAGCAGGAAAGGAGTTTGAAGACTGAGGTTAATGCATGAGTAAGATGTGTGTCCCACTGAACAATTGCCCAATATAAGGAGTAAATGGAGTGTATTAAATGGGGTAAAAGTGGTGGGCATATTATTCTCTCACCTGGAATACCCATATGGGCTTTGGCTATGGGAAGTGGTGGCGCAGCGGTAGAGTTGCTGCCTTACAGCGAATGCAGCGCCGGAGGACCGGGTTTGATCCCGACTACGGATGATGTCTGTACGGAGTTTGTACGTTCTCCCCATGACCTGCATGGGTTTTAATTGTATCTGAACAGGATTGGAGAAATACCTGTAGGAAGGAATTGCAGATGCTGATTTAAACCGAAGATAGACACAAAAAGCTGGAGTAACTCAGGGGGTCAGACAGCACCTCTGGAGAAAACTAATAGGTGACGTTTTGGGTTGAGACCCTTCTTCACACTGAGAGTGGGGGAAAAGGGAAACGAGAGATATTGACGGTGATGTAGAGAGATATATGCCCCAGTTACAAAATAGTAAGTTCCTGCTTCCTTTATTATTGTTACTTTTTTGCATATCTTTGATTCATTTGTCTATATCTCTCTACATCACCCACTATATCTCTTGTTTCCCTTTTCCCTGACTCTGTCTGAAGGTCTCAACCCGAAATGTCACCTATTCCTTTTCTCCAAAGATGCTGACTGGCCCACTGAGTTACTCCAGCTTTTTGTGCCTATCTTAGAGAAATATCTTCTCCAAAACCAGTGGAAAATTAAAAATATATATTTATATATCTCTGTGTGTGCATGCGCATGCGCATGAAGTTCACACTATCCCATAACTTTGAATGCATAGAATGCCATTTGGAGACGATCTAAATGAACACCAGGTCTTCATGTAATTTAAACACTAATTTGACTTCATTAGGTCATGTGCTTGGGCAATATCGATTGTTAGCTCCTTCCAGTGCAACCTTTACTTTGCACAGTTAAACGATCTTTGGTTTTAAGGGTCAAGTGATTCTTCTTGTTTCTCTGTGTGCAACATTTTTTTGCCATAAGGGAAAAGATCATAAAATCATTGAACTGTTGTTGCACAGAAGGAAGCCATCTGTGCTGGCTCTGAGGAGTCATCAATTTCCTTTCCTGTAATCCGACGGATTATTCTCTTCAAAGGGGAATTGGACAGATCTATTCTGTTTTCACTTTTTCACACAAAGGGTGGTGGGTGTATGGAACGCGTTGCCAGAGAAGGTAACTGAGGCATGTACTACTGCAATGTTTAAGCAACAATCGGACAGATACATGGATAGGACAGGCTTAGAGGGATATTTTAGAACGTAAGCAGGTTGGACTATTGTAGATGGGATATGTTGGTTGGCATAGGCAAGTTGGGCCGAAGGGCCTGATTTTACACTATGACTGTACCCTTGCAGGTCATGATTTCCAGCTTCCAACTACTAAATAAAAAGGGGTTACCTTGCAACTGTCTTTATTCTTTGCCCCATATTTTAAATGGCACATTCAAAGATTCTTGTAGAAAACATCATCAATCAAATTTGCAGTATTTCTATTCATAATTCTGCATGCATTCCACATGAAATTGAATTACAGTGCTAACACTGGGACTCTTGGATGGTTAAACATGTGACTGTCTTGACAAATATAAAGATATCTCAATCTTTTCTCTCGATTATTTTTCGGGCAAAAGCAACAAATTATCAGTGACATCACATCCAATTTTCTTAGAGCATGAAGGCTAAAGTTCATCCAATATATGGAGTTCTGCAGAGAAGGTTGTTTTTGCTGTTGCAACAACATTATGGGATATGGTAGTTATTAGTGTGCTCATTCCATGACACTGGGGCCAATTTATAACAAATAAAATAATTTAACTAGGAAGCAATTTTGTAACCTAAAATCACCATTAATGAATTAAGGCCCACAAAGAAATGCTTGACTAAGCTGATAATAATAATATATCTTTTATATATCTTTTTTTTTGATAGATTCATTGAGTTCAGCTGTTGAACTCTAATGACAGTGTACAATTAGCAGTACAAGCATCTCCTTCTGAAGGGTTGATTACATATGGCAGGCCGCAGCTGTGACCATATGTAATAGTCTGACAAGGGTATACACAGGGCTGCCATCATTGGATGAGAGTTGGGAGTGAGAAATTGCGAGAGACCAATCCCGAGGGAGCGTAGCGACCGGGGGGGGGGGGGGGGGGGGGGGGGGTGGGGGGGGGGTGTCCTCCCTCCCATTGGTACAGAGCTTTTGCATTTTTCAGCTTGAAATTGTGCAATATCATGCATACTGCAGCGAGTCTTTTAACTTACACTTGAATGCAATATATATGCTTTAAATTGGATTCCCAATTACATTACATTCCTAATTCCTACATTAAATTACATTCCTAATTATTCCACAGAAGAGCCCAGGCTCTGATCAACACGTGCAGCACATGAATGACCTTAGTATATTCATGTCAGGAAATCAGATTATAATCAAACACTTGGCCCATGTTGACCAATCTGGGTCTCACTGCATACCTGGTACTACTGACCTTGACTCCAGTTGCATACCTTCTCTCATTCCTGACCCTGAGTCCAGCCTTACACCTGGCCCCCTATTCTACCCTGATCATAGCTGCTTACCTGCTTAGGTTCCCAGTGCTGAACACTCCCCTGGTCCCAGCTTTGACTGCACACCTAGTACTTTTCCAGACCTTGACTCTGGATGCACACTTGGCCTTGCTCCTAGCCCCTTTGCACTGACAATATATCTGGCCCACACATAAAGCCCCATATCTGTACCCCTGGACTTAACCTATTACGTTCAAGTCCACAGGTGCTTATCTAATGCAGTGATCTTTTATGGGGCACTTCGCTGACCAAATTATGTATAACAAAATTTGCTACATCCATTGGCTTCCTTGTTATCTAACATGCTAGTTACTTTGTCAAAGAAGTAATCAATTGGTTGAACACAATTTCTCATCCCTAAAATTATACTCACTCAGCTGTATACGTATTCTGTTACCATTTCTTTCATTTTCCTAACAAACTGTCCTGAAGGCATTTTCACCCCCAATATTTTCAGCATTTTGCTGTCTTCCGCTCAGCTGGGACTTTTCCGAAATGCAAAGGCCAATAACTATATATTTAAGCAATATTATTCTATTAAATGTGATCATGAGAGTACATAATATTTTCTGTGGTATTCATAACACAACAATGATAAAAAGATCTTTGTTTTGATTGCACCTATCAACATGCATTCATTATTATATTACAGTTAATATGTACCGAGGGCAAAATTTTGTTCCAATGCTCCACATTCCCAATTACTGTTACATTGAAGTGATTGAAATCCAAGTCAAGTTTAAATATACTGATAGAGGTCTTTAAAATGATGAGAGGGATAGACAGAGTTGACGTGGATAAGCTTTTCCCACTGAGAGTAGGGAAGATTCAAACAAGGGGACATGACTTGAGAATTAAGGGACTGAAGTTTAGGGGTAACATGAGGGGGAACTTCTTTACTCAGAGAGTGGTGGCTGTGTGGAATGAGCTTCCAGTGAAGGTGGTGGAGGCAGGTTCGTTTTTATCATTTAAAAATAAATTGGATAGTTATATGGACGGGAAAGGAATGGAGGGTTATGGTCTGAGCGCAGGTATATGGGACTAGGGGAGAATACGTGTTCGGCACGGACTAGAATGGTCGAGATGGCCTGTTTCCGTGCTGTAATTGTTATATGGTTATATGGTTATATGATTAAATGGCATCATAAAAGTAAAACCTCCGGAATGGATGATATTCATTACGTGGTTGGTTGGGGTCAGTATCAGCACAATTACTATAATAAACTTTGAATATTCAGATGTCCAGGTTCAAACTAAAACTAAAGACAAATAATAATCTCCTCACACATTCCCCTGCAAGTATCTTTGTCACTCCTTTAAAATATGCTCCTTCTTTGAACAAGCTCTAATCAGGCTAATTACAAATCAATAACATCAGCCAACTCCGAAACATGAAGCGCTGGGCATTGGGATCCAGACATCATGGACAACCGGCCTCAGTTCCCCGCTCACATCCGGCAGTGTTCTCCGTCTAAACCAGGGGCCACAGAGCGTTTTTGAAAGTGGGGAGGCCGAGCGATCACTGGCCTTCGGGATACCCGGTGAGGGAGTGGAGCAACCGAGTGGGGAGAGGGTGTAGAAGTGGGGTGTCCCCCCTCCCAGGGTAGGGACTTTTTGAAATTTGATGTATTAAAATCATGTTTTAGTGCATTGTAGAAGTATGATTTCAATGTTTTTTGTATGATGTATTTTTAAGGGTAACCTTTTCCACACAAAAGGTGGTGGGTGTATGGAACAAGCTGCCAGAGGAGCTAGTTGAGGCAGGGACCATCCCAACATTTAAGAAACAGTTTGACTGATACATGGATAGGACAGGTATGGACCAAAAGCAGGTAGGGTAGCTGGGACATGTTGGTGGTGTGGGCAAGTTGCGCCGTTGAGCCTGTTTTCACACAGTACCTCTTTCCTGGTTTTTTCCTCATATCCCTTGATTTAATTAGCCCCAAGAACTAAATGTAACTCTCTCTTGAGTTGTGTTTGCGTTTCTTCCAAGATGCCTTATTTCAAATTAATGTTGTCATAGGTTTGGACTGTTTATACCCTTGATAAAATTATTCTTCTTGAAACCGATTTTAATTTTTTTAAATAAAACCTTTGATTATTTTGATATTCAATTATTTTATTTCACGTATGATTATTAGCGGTATTTTGAAAAACGCAAGGAATCATGGGATTTGTCAAAAGTCACTTGCTATCAAGAAAAAGCGAACGAAGCACTGACTGTATAAACTGTATAAACTGTGTATACATTTTTATCTTTATTCATGATTTATGTGTAAAAATATATTTAATCTGAGGAACGGGGTGTCAGGTAGTGGGAGAGCAGGGTGTATCTGCGAGATAGAGGGGGCAGAAGCGAGTGGGAGGGGGGGGAGGATGGGGCGACTGGACGGGCGGAGAGACACTCTTGGCAGCTGCACGCACACAGACCCGTGCCTCATCCGCAGCCAGGATCGAACCCGGGTCCCCGGCACCGCAGGCGCTGCCGAACCGTCACTGGACCCCCACAGCACCCCACGTGTATCCCTGCTAATAACCGGCGCTTGCCCCCCGTCGGCACCGAGGGGGCCAACCGACAGCCACAGGACAAGGCAAGAGGCGCAGTCGATGCAAGAGGAACAGGCACCCCGGGAGCCGGAGCAGATCAGAGCCGAGCAGGAGCCAGCGCTCCCCTCCCCTCCGCGCCGACTGCAAGCCCATGACCACCACCGCTCCAGGCCTGCGCCCCGCCAGTCCAGGGTTGCTGGCCTACCCGGCTGGACAGGCAGGGCCGAGCTGGAGCCCGCGCCCCCCCCCCCCCCCGCGCCGGCTGCAAGTCCGGGGCCACCAGGGCCATCCCCGGACAGGGACGGGAAACCCGGGAGGGGATGGGGACGGCCCAGCAGCAACTCAACAGTGCACGCAGTGCCGGAGACCCGGCCCGAGCATGCCCACAGATGAAACGCAGGCCAGCACACAACGCAGCACCACAGCTGCAGAGAATGTTCATAGCGAGTGACCTATGACCTGGGAATGCACAGCCGGAATATCGAACATGCTTATTGCTTGTGCTTTTATTTCAAAATGAGACACTGGTGCTTTCTGCATTCGTCCTTGACACAATTTTTCAATTCTCCATCTAAGAATTGAGGTCATATGATTCACGCTGATAAAACAGATAATACAGATACATCAGCGCATGTTTTCATTCCGTTTCAAAACCGGTATTATGCATTATTGAAATTACATACACTTCATCATATCTCAACTTTGAATATACTGCAGTATTATCATGTCCCCCAAGATGGAAAATGGGTAAAAATTAGTTTCATTCATAGTGCTATTTGTGCAGAAAAACTAATTGTGCTTGGTTTATTCGTCCATATTTTTAAGGAGAGCATTCCTGTAGTTCGAATAATAAAATTATGTCAGTGATGGGGCACAAGGTTAATTTTTTTGTGCACCAAGTTATTGAAATAAAAGTATTGGAAATTAATTTAACAGTAATGAAGTCGTTTTTTATTAGTGCTTACCTATTATTAATAAATGATGATCAATTGGCTCAGTCAAAGGCTTTTTAAGTGTCAGTCAGCACTAAAAATTAAAAGTGGTTTTGCAGAGTTCTTTGTTATTTGCAGCTGATTCTGAAACTGAGTTGAAAGCCATTGTACATTCAATCTCTCATAACTTTTCAGAGGGAAGCCTGCTCTGTTTTTGGTACATGGAGATTGCATGTACAATGCTGGTAGACACAAACTGCTGGAGTAGCTCAGTGGGACAGGCAGCTTCTCTGGAGAGAAGGAATGGGTGACGTTTTGGGTCGAGATCCTTCAGTATATTGCTGATGGCAGTGGTTTGTAATTTAGTCAGATTGATTTTATTACACAAAAATAATTTATGATATGGTGTTCAGTGCAACACCTGAATGAATGGTCTTATGAATGACAATGGTACAGTAATTCTGTTCTGTGTTTTGGTTGGTGTTTGTTTCAATTAATTAACTGGAGGAGTCTTATGTTTCAAATCCTCATATATTTTCTCATGTCTTAGAGACCATTATGCCTATCAATTCATTGCCAGTTCTCAGCGCAATCTGACGGCACCGTCTGTGTCTATTAATTCCCAACAGATTCTTTAAATCCCAACTACTGTTATTTACAATAGCCAATTAAACTATCAAGCAGCACATCTCTGGGGTAGAGAAGAAAACCAGCAGTGCAGAGTTATTATGAATCCACGAGGTCCCAGGGCGAATGTGCAAACTCACAGAACCAGCGATCATGATTGAACCTGTGGTGCTGCTACCGTACAATTCACTTGACTTGTCTGTATTCTCAGAATCTTCTCTGCACTCTCTGCATCCTTCTCCCAGTCCCTAATCCCACCCAGTTTTGCATCATATCCAGGGGAATCGATATCCTTACAAGCAGGATTGCGAATGTTACACTTGTGGTTTAAACTAGATTGGCGGGGGGTGGGATCCAATGCAGGTCTGAGACAGCCGAGAGGCTGGAAGTTGGTATGGATAAACAAACGTTCAGTGGACAGAATAGGCAGGGTCATGGCAAAGAGTGAGGAAGGACTGTTGGATTGAATTGCATTTAGTTTAATGTGAAAGACATGGCAGGTAAGGCAGATCAACTTAGGACATGGATAGGCAAGAGTGACTGGGGTGCTCAGGACATGAATAGGCAAGAACAACTGGGATGTTGTAGCTGTTACGAAAACTTGGCTGAGAGAGGGACAGGGTTGGCAGCTTAATCATCCAGGGTGCAGATACGACAGGAGAGATAGAGGTGGGGGTAAAAAGGAGGGGTATTGTTTTATTGATTAAGGAAAATGCCACGGCAGTAGTCTGAGATGACATGATTGATGGTTTGTCCAGTGAGGCTATATGGATGGAGCTGCCAAATTAAAAAGGGGTGATCACCTTGTTGGGAGTGTACAATAGGCCCCCCCAAATTAGAGTCAAGACTGTTTTATTATAATTTGTCCTTAAACGGAACAATGAAATTCTTACTTGCAGCAGCACAATAGATATATAAACATAGTCCTCTAACACCATAATATATTTATTATATATTTATTATATTATGGTGTTAGAGGACTATATATGAAAAATACAATGCCACCAAGTCTATGCAGTTGGGAGTGTATTTGCAGGTTATAGTGTTTAATAATCTGATGGTTGTTGGGAAGAAGCTGCTCCTGAACCTGGAAGTTAGTTTTCAGGTTCCTATACTACCTTCCTGATGGCAGGAGTGAAATGAGAGTGTGGCCAGGGTGCTGTGGGTCTCTGCTGGCTGCCTTTTTGAGGCAGTGACTCCTCTAGATCCCTTTGATGGTGGGTAGGTTAGGACCCATGATACTGGGCAGTGTTCATCGATTTTGCAATCATCTTTGTTGCACGCAGTTGCAAGACTACTAAGGTTGTCATAGCAGGAGGTTTTAAATTTCTCAATATAGACTTGGACTGTCAGAGTGCCATGGGCTCTAAGGGCTTTGACAGGGTGAAATTTGTCAAATGTGTTCAGGAACGTTTCCTCAGGCAATATGGAGAGACCCTACAAGGGAAAGGGCAAAACTTGATCTACTTTGAGGAAGTTGGGAAAGACAAGTAATTGAAGTGTCTGAGGGCGAGCCTTCTGTGACCAGCTCTCACTGTTCTATTAGCTTTAAAATAGTTGTGGATCTGGAGAGAGCAGACCCACAAGATAAAATTCTGAATTGGGTCATCTCTATAATTGATTGGAGAAGCTTGTTTGTGGACAAATGAACATCCAGAAAGTGGGATGCTTATAAAAGTGCAATGACAAGAGTTCAGGGCATGTATTTTATTGTTAGTGAAGGGCTTCTTGCCCTTCACTCTAACAGTAAGGAAGCTTGGGTGATGAGAAAAATTGAGGCTTGGGTCAGGGAAAAGGAGGAGGCATTGGACAGATATAGGAAGCTGGGATCAAATATATCCCTGGAGGAGTTTCAGGAACTGAGGAGCAAATTTAAGAAGGAAATCAGGAGGACTAAAAGGGGATAGGAGATGGCACTGGCAGATGATAGTAAGGAAAATCCAAATTAAAATTATGTACATTAAGGGAATGAGGATAACTAGGGAGAGAATAGGGCCTCTCTGAAACCAAATCAGCCAGATCTGTGTTGAGCCACGAGAGATGGGCAAGGTCCTCAATGAGTATATGTCTCCTCTGTTTTTACTGTGGAGAAAGACACGAAGACTGGTGAACTTGGGATAGTTCCTGAAAATGTTTTGAGGATAGTCCCTATAACAGTTGAGGTGGTGCTGAACGTCCTAAGATGTATGAAGGACACTGTGGGAAGCTAGAGAAGAACTTGCAGGCGCCCTGGCTGAGACATATAGTCATAGAGTATGAGCATGTTCGGCCACATTACCCCATCTACACTGGTCCCACCTGCCCACGCTTGGCCCATAACCCTCTAAACCTATCCTATACATGTACCTTCCCCAATTGTCTCTTAAATGTTAGTACCTGCTATACCTATCTCTTGGCAGCTTGTTCATATACCCACTGCCCTTTGTGCTTTAAAAAAAAAACGGCCTCTCGGGTTCCTATTAAATCTTCCCCCCCCTTAAACGTGTGCCCTCTATTTCTCGATTTCCCCTACTCTGGGCAAGATTCTGTGTATTTACCTGATGTATTGCTCTCATGATTTTGTATATCTCTATAGGATCTCCACTCATCCTATGCTCCAAGGAATAAAGTGCTAGCCTGCTCAACCTTTCCCTATAACTCAAACTCACGATTCCTGGCAACATCTTCATAAATTCTCCCTACATTCTTTCCAGCTTGACAAAATCTTTCCTATAGCATGGCGACAAAAACTGAACGCAATACTCTAAATGTGGCCTCACCGATGTCTTTTTCAACTGTAACATTTCTTCCCAAATTCTCCACTCAATATTCTGCAAGTTACTCGAGAGTATACTGAGGGAATATATGTATATATGCATTTGGATTGACAGGGGCCCATTAGGGATTGTTAGCATGATTTTGTACGTGGGAGATAGTGTCTTATGAATCTTTTTTTGAAGAAGTAACGATGAAGGTTGATGAGGGCAAAGCCATGAATGTTGCCTATATGGATTACAGCAAGGCATTTGATAAGGTTCATGGCAAGCTGTGCTGAAAGGTTAGATCACATGGGATCCAGGGAGAGCGAGCTACTAGATAAAGAATTGGCTTCATGGAAGGAAGCAGAGGATGATGTTGGCAGGTTATTATATTTTTTTTGTTAGGGGTGCCTGTGACGAGTGGTGTGCCGGGGATCGGTGCTGAGCCCTTTGCAGTTTGTGATTTGGATGAAAATGTAGATGTGGATGAAAATGCTAGGAGCATTGTTAGAAAGGTGGATGAGCTTAGAACCTGGATTGACACCTGGAAGTATGATGTTGTGGCGATTAGTGAAACATGGATGCAGGATGGCTATGATTGGAAACTAAATATTCCAGGATTTCGTTGCTTCAGGTGTGATAAAATTGGAGTTTGTAAAATGTGTGCAAGATAGTTTTTTGCAGCAATACATAGAGGTACCTACTAGAGAAGGGGCAGTGCTGGACCTCCTGTTAGGAAATGAGACAGGTCAGGTGGCGGAGGTATGTGTTGGGGAGCACTTCGGGTCCAGTGATCACAATACCATTAGTTTCAATATAATTATGGAGAAGGTCAGAACTGGACCAAGGGTTGAGATTTTTGATTGGAGAAAGGCTAACTTTGAGGAGATGCGAAAGGATTTAAAAGGAGTGAATTGGGACATTTTGTTTTATGGGAAGGATGTAGAAGATAAATGAAGGGCAATTAAAGGTGACATTTTAAGAGTACAGAATCTTTATGTCCCTGTTCGGTTGAAAGGAAAGAGTAATAATTGGAAAGAGACATGGTTTTCAAGGGAAATTGGACACTTGGTTCGGAATAAGAGAGATCTACAATAATTATAGGCAGCATGGAGTAAATGGGGTGTTTGAGGCGTATAAAGAATGTAAAAAGAATCTTAAGAAAGAAATTAGAAAAGCTAAAAGAAGATATCAGGTTGCTTTGGCAAGTAAGGTGAAAGTAAATCCAAAGGGTTTCTACAGCTATATTAATAGCAAAAGGATAACGAGGGATAAAATTGGTCCATTAGAGAGTCAGAGTGGACAGCTATCTGCAGAGCCAAAAGAGATGGGGGAGATATTGAACAATTTATTTTCTTCAGTATTCACCAAGGAGAAGGATATTGAATTATGTGAGGTAAGGGAAACAAGTAGAGTAGCTATGGAAACTATGAGGATCAAAGAAGAGGAAGTACTGACACTTTTGAAAAATATAAAAGTGGATAAGTCTCCAGGTCCTGACAGGATATTTCCTAGGACATTGAGGGAAGTTAGTGTAGAAATAGCAGGGGCTATGACAGAAATATTTCAAATGTAATTAGAAACGGGAATGGTGCCAGAGGATTGGCGTACTGCGCATGTTGTTCCATTGTTTAAAAAGGGTTCTAAGACTAAACCTAGCAATTATAGACCTGTTAGTTTGACATTAGTGGTGGGCAAATTAATGGAAAGGATACTTAGAGATAATATATATAATCATCTGGATAAACAGGGTCTGATTAGGAACAGTCAACATGGATTTGTGCCTGGAAGGTCATGCTTGATTAATCTTGTTGAATTTTTTGAAGAGGCCTTTGACAAGGTTCCACATGGAAGGTTGGTTAAGAATGTTCAATTGTTGGGTATTAATGGTGGAGTAGCAAGATGGATTCAACAGTGGCTGAATGAGAGATGCCCAGAAAGTAATGGTGGATGGCTTTTTGTCAGGTTGGAGGCCGGTGACTAGTGGGGTGCCTCAGGGATTTGTGTTGGGTCCACTGTTGTTTGTCATATACATCAATGATCTGGATGATGGTGTGGTAAATTGGATTAGTAAGTATGCAGATGATACTAAGATAGGTGGTGTGGATAATGAAGTAGATTTTCAAAGTCTACAGAGAGATTTAGGCCATTTGGAAGAGTGGGCTGAAAGATGGCAGATGGAGTTTAATGCTTACAAGTGTGAGGTGCTACATCTTGGCAGCACAAATCAAAATAGGACGTACATGGTAAATGGTAGCGAATTGAGGAATGCAGTTGAACAGAGGGATCTAGGAATAACTGTGCATAGTTCCCTGAAGGTGGAATCTCATGTAGATAGGGTGGTAAAGAAGGCTTTTGGTGTGCTGGCCTTTATAAATCAGAGCATTGAGTATAGAAGTTGGGATGTAATGTTAAAATTGTACAAGGCATTGGTGAGGCCAATTCTGGAGTATGGTGTACAATTTTGGTCGCCAAATTATAGGAAAGATGTCAACAAAATAGAGAGAGTACAGAGGAGATTTACTAGAATGTTGCCTGGGTTTCAGCACCTAAGTTACAGAGAAAGGTTGAACAAGTTAGGTCTTTATTCTTTGGAGCGCAGAAGGTTAAGGGGGGACTTGATAGAGGTCTTTAAAATTATGAGAGGGAAAGACAGAGTTGACGTGGATAAGCTTTCTCCATTGAGAGTAGGGAAGATTCAAACAAGAGGACATGATTTGAGACTTAAGGGACAGAAGTTTGGAGGTAACATGAGGGGGAACTTCTTTACTCAGAAAGTGGTAGCTATGTGGATTGAGCTTCCAGTGGAAGTGGTGGAGGCAGGTTTGATTTTATCATTTAAAAATAAATTGGATAGGTATATGGACGGGAAAGGAATGGAGGGTAATGGTCTGATTGCAGGTAGATGGGACTAGGTGAGATGACTAAAAGGGCCGAGATGGCCTGTTTCCGTGCTGTAATTGTTATATAGTTATATGGTAGAAGGCATGATTGGTAAATTTGCAGATGACACTGAAGTGGGCTCTATTGTAGATAGCGAATATGTCATCAAAACTTACCGCAGGATCTTGATCAGTTGAGCAAGTGGGCTGAGGAATGGTTAGTGAAGGTGTTGCATTTTGGGAGGTCAAACCAAGGCAGAACCTACACAGTGAATGGCAGGGCTCTGAAGTGTGTTATGGAGCAGAGGGATCTAGGAGTGCAGGTATGTCGTTCCTGACAGTGGCGTGGCAGGTTGGTGGTTAAGAAGGCTTTCAGTATTTGGCCTTCATCTGTCTGGGTATTGAGTATTGAAGTGGGGATGTTATGTTGCAGTTGTACAAGAGTTGGTGAGACCGCATTTGGAGAAATTGTGGTGAGGTTTGGTCACCCTGCGATCGGAAGAATGTTGTTAAGCTGGAAAGTGTGCAGTGAAGATTTACGAGGATGTTGCCAGGACTTGAGCATCCGAGTTATTGGAAGAGGTTGGGCAGGCTAGGACTATATTTCTAGGAGTGCTGGATGAAGAGGGGTGATTTTCTGAGGTGAAGAGATAGGGTGAATGCACAGTCTTTTGCCCAGAGTAAGGGAATCAAGAACCAGAGGACATAGGTTTATGGAGAGGGGAAAAGATTAATGGCAACCCGAGGTGTAACTTTTACACACAGAGGGGGGGTAGTGGGTATATGGAACAAGCTGCCAGAAGAGGTTGTTGAGACAGATACTTCAACACCATTTTAAAAGACATTTGGACATGTACATGGATAGGAAATGTTTAGAGGGATATGGGATAATGCAGGCAGGTGGGAATATAGGGCGTCTTGTTTGGCATGGGCTAGTTGTGTTGAAGGCCCTGTTTTCATGCTCTGTGACTCTGCTGTTTTCTCCTTCAGTACATTTTAACTTTCCTTATTGTTACTGACAGATTTTTGGTAATATCAATTTATCTCATTTTATTACTCAGTTGCAGTAAGAATTTACCTCTACATTACCAAATCGATTAAAGTGCAATATTATTTCTTAGCTTTGTAATTTGTTGGGGATGAGGACACCAACTCTATGCTTGTATTTAATGTTTCAAAAAAATACATGACCAGGACACATCTAAAATCAGTGGCATACCACAGGGAGTAATATTTGAACTAAATTGAGTTTTCTGTTGGGAAAAATCAGCCTGCTACTGTGTAAAAGCAGAAAATACGTCATTGATTATGTTGAATAGAATAAAAATGACCTATTTTGAAATAAGATTTCTGTATAGAGGATAAGAAGGAGAACTTCATACTATCAGGTTCAGTTTTTCCCCCTTCTTTTGAGCTATTTATGTAGAATTGATATCACAGTGATATGCTGAGATGCGTGTATTTGGTGGCATTTGTCCTTTTTAAAATTATTTGAAGGTAAAAGAGGGTCTAACTTCGGTATAAACCAGTATCTGCAGTGCCAAGCCGGGCAAAATGACTCGGCATTTAGGTTGCCCGGCAGCACTTTGAGTGGTCATTGACACCCGGGCAACCTAAATGCCGATGGCGTGTTCACGGGTCGATGTGTCCATGGAGTGGGCATGCAAGTCCTGTAGCAGCTGAGGGTCGCATGGATCAGACGAGGTGGTCTTTATTATTGGATTGAGCACTATCATCAAAGAAACTGATGCTATCATGCCATACATTTTGCTGGGTATCCATGCAGTCCTTGCATGTGAGAGATGGAGAAGGTTTTCTTAGCGTTATTGTATATTTGTCCTAGATATTATTCAGCTGCTGTGAGCTGCACTCATCCAGGAAAGTGCTGAATATTTCATCACTTATCTGATTGGTGCTCTGCAGATGTTTGAAAGTCAGGAAATGAGTCACGCTGCAAAATGCAGTTTCTGCCCTGATTTTATAGCCATGGCTTGTGTCAAATTAACAGTGATGAACCTACTGTTCCCTACCCAGAACTGTGGTGGTGGAGGTTGGGGATGCAGATGCACCAGTAATGATGCTGTTGAATGTCAAGGGTAGGTTGTCATACTGTCTGCTCGTGAAATTGCATGCGTTGCTCCTGTTACTGGCCATACTAGAGCCTGTGCCAGGGTATTCTTACCGTTGTGTGTGTGCAGGGTACCGACTGTTTTATTCACTGAGTGGATTTGTGCATTTGCTTTACTTGTCCCAGTTATTATGATCTTGAGTTGAAGGAAGGCCATTGATTCAACAGGTGAATATGATTGGACTGATGAGAATATCTTGAAATCGTGGAATGATGTTTAGGGGTTGAGATGCTGGACTTGAGTTAATCTTTTTTTCTTTGACCAAGACCCATTGACTTCACTTTTACCAGGTTCCCTAATGTCACCATCAGATGCCGCCATGTTATCAGTTACCTCACCTTTGGAATTTATCTCCATAATTTAGGCCATGTTTGAACCAAATCTGTATTGTGTTCCATAGCTGAGAATTCCCGGCATAACCTATATTGAATATTATTAATGTGGTAATTGGTAAGTGAGTTTTGCTTGAAAGCATTGATGACAACATCTTTCATTACTTTGCTAATTGCAAATAAACTGATCAGGTAGATTGGGTAGAAAGCAGGTTCGGCAGCATCTCTGGAGGACGTTTCGGGTCAGGACCTTCTTCAGATTGATTGTAGTCGGGATAAAGAGCTGAAAACGAGGTGGGGTGGGACAAAGCCTGATAAGAAATATGTGGCTACAGTTAGATAATAGACAATAGGTGCAGGAGTAGGCCATTTGGCCCTTTGAGCCAGCACCACCATTCAATGTGATCATGGCTGATCATCTCCAATCAGTACCCCGTTCCAGCCTTCTCCCCATACTCCCTGACTCCGCTATCTTTAAGAGTCCTATTTAGCTCTCTCTTGAAAGTATCCAGAGAACCGGCCTCCACTGCCCTCTGAGGCAGAGAATTCCACAGACTCACAACTCGCTGTGAGAAAAAGTGTTTCCTCGTCGCCATTCTTAAATTGTGGCCCCTAGTTCTGGACTCCCCCAACATCGGGAACATGTTTCCTGCCTCTAGCATGTCCAAACCCTTAACAATCTTATATGTTTCAATGAGATACCCTCTCATCCTTCTAAACTCCAGAGTGTACAAGCCCAACTGCTCCATTCTCTCAGCATAGGACAGTCCTGCCATCCCGGGAATCAACCTTGTAAATCTACGCTGGCACTCCCTCAATAGCAAGAATATCTCGAGGCCTTCTCCGCTGCCGCTGTGGTGTTCTTGATGGCCCTTCTCCTCTCCATTCCGTTGATGCCCAGTGCACTCAAGGCTTTGTAGAGCGATTGCTCTGCAAAACCTGTGTGGCCAACCTCGATGGGCATACACCTTGCCTTCCAGCCCAGCTTACAGCAGTCTATGACTAGCTCTTCGTACTTGGTCATCTTCCTCTCGTGGGCCTCCTCCAGATGGTCCTCCCACGGCACTGTCAGTTCTAACAGACAATGTTTTTGGTCGCCTCTGAGACCAGGAGGATGTCTGGCCTCAGGGTGGTGGTGGCAATGTGCTGTGGAAACTGAATTGGTTTTCCAATTCAGGTATGCTGGCTGACCCGCTGAGTTACTCGAGCACTTTGTTTTCTACAGACGATTCCAGCATCAGTAGTTCCTTGTATTTCCAGTCAGGTCCATTGAATTGGTTTTGGATTAGGTATCTGAAAGCAATATTTTGCAATATTGGGTAACTGGACAGAAACAGCTTGGCTGGAGTCTGAGCACTGCTCTTCAGCATTAAAGGCAGGAAATTAATTGTGCCCATAGATTCTGTATGTAGTACAATTAATTGTTTCTTGATATCGCATGGATTGAACAATATGGTTTGAAAACTTGTTTCTGTGTTTTTCAAAGATATGCTGACAATCAATAACTATATTTTTTCAGTAAAAATAAATTCCTTTCTTTTATTTGGTATTTAAACAAGCACAATGGATCTACAGATATGAAAGTATGATTTATTGAAAATGTATGCCATGTGGTCTATATCCAGTCTGTTTAACCTCTTCAGTGTCCTGCAATTCATTATAATTTTGTCCATCTAATGCTGGCATCACAACTTTGAGTGAATTACTCATTTTCAAATTCAGTAAAGTCCATTCTAATTAGATGTCAATAGTTTTGACTGGAAAAGGTCTTCTTGAGAGAGCATATTATTTGTGTTGTCCACTTGTATCGTTTGAATGCTTGGAGAATGTCATCAAATGTTAAATATCCTTTGCTCTTCTACCAAGATATTACATGTTTCAGTATTCTCAACTCTTACGTTACACGTTTAGAACTGAAATAACAAAATGTGAAATATTTCTTAATCTGAAATAGGATTGCTCATGGTTTTGGAAGAGCATAGGTCTGAAGAACGGTCTCGACCAGAAACGTCACCCAGTCCTTCTGTCCAGAGATGCTGCCTGTCCTGCTGAGTTACTCCAGCTTTTTGTGTCTATCTTCCTTATACCAAATTGAAAACTTTAAATCTTCATGGCATGATTTAATTTTATTAGCCTGCCATTACAAGAAATGCAGAGAGGTTACAACACGGAAACAGATTGTTATGCTTATTGGTCTGTCAATGTTTCGCTCTACACTCACTTCCTTCCACCCTCCTACATCAGCGTGATTCATTTGTCTAAACTTTCCGAGAATCCCGTTAAGTATGTCTTGCTATTTCCCTCAGCCGGTCCATGAGTGTGGTCATCGTCTGTTCTGTAGGTAAATGCATATCTCGGAAGTTCATTCATCATGGATTTAGGAGCTATTGAGCTACTGTTGTATTTGTGGCCTTTAGTTTATGGTTACCCACAGGGCTATGTGCACTCTTTAAACCCTCAAATATTTTGGACTAACTGTTTTTGGTTTGCTGCCATCTTTTAAGTAAGAGAACTGCATTCTGATTGATAAGCTTGTTATCAGATTTTAGGTTTCCATCAGACGATATTGCAATCTTCCAGGCTAATATTGAATTACACAATCTCGGGTAACTTGCTTACTCTTCCTGTATCTGAATTTATTATTTGCAATGCAAATCCTCCATTTGTGATGTTGGTCAGTTTTTCTTTCCATTATTACAGCCCGTCCTGGAGGAATATCCTATGCCTGTATTTGCTTTTACACTCTCTGACTGCATCCATCCTTTCTCCACCCTGTTTTTGTTGTTTCCTTGTCAAGAGAAAGGAGATTATAAATCTGAAATTTTAGTTCTTTGTTTCACTTTCTCAGGGCTGCCAACATTGGGTGAGAGTTACGAGTGAGAAATTGCAAGAGACCCAACCGGAGGGAGTGTAGCGACTGAAGTGGGGGAGGGTGTGGGATGGGGGTGTCCCCCCTCCCATTGGTACGGAACTTTTGCATTTTTCAGCTTGAAATTGTGCAATCTGGTGCATACTGTCGCAAATCTTTTAACTTACACTTGAATGCAATATTTATGCTTTAAATTGGATTAGCTATGAATAAGGTTAGGCTAAATTACATTCCTAATTACATTCCACAGTAGAGCCAGGCTCTGATCAACAGGTGCAGCACATACATTATCTCAGTATATTCATGTATGGAAATCAGATTATAGTCAAACACTTGGCCCATGTTGACCAACCTGGTTCTTACTGCACACCTGGTACGACTCCTGACCCTGACTCCAGTTGCATACCTTCTCCCATTCCTGTCCCTGAGTCCAGCCTTACACCTGGCCCCCTATTCTACCCTGATCATAGCTGCTTACCTGCTTAGGTTCCCAGTGCTGAACACTCCCCTGGTCCCAGCTTTGACTGCACACCTAGTACTATTCCAGACCTTGACTCTGGATGCATACTTGGCCTTGATCCTAGCACCTCTGCACTGACAATATATCTGGCCCACACATAAAGCCCCATATCTGACCCCCTGGACTTAACCTATTACGTTCAAGTCCACAGGTGCTTATCTAATGCGGTAATATTTTTAGTGGCACTTCACGGATCAAATTTTGTATAACAAAATTTGCCACATCCATTGGCTTCCTTGTTATCTAACATGCTAGTTACTTTGTCAAAGTAGTAAACAATTGGTTGAACACAATTTCTCATTCATAAAATGATAGTCACTCAGCTGTATGTATTATGTTACCATTTCCTTCATTTTCCTAACAAACTGTCCTGAAGTCATTTTCACCCCCAATATTTTCAGTATTTTACTGTCTTCCTCTCAGCTGGGACTTTTCCGAAATGCAAAGTCCAATAACTATATATTTAAGCAATATTATTCTATTAAATGTGATCTTGAGAGTACATAATATTTTCTGTGGTATTCATAACACAACAATGATAAAAAGATCTTTGTTTTGATTACACCTACCAACATGCATACAATATTATATTACAGTTAACATGTACCGAGGGCAAATTTTTGTTCCAATGCTTCTCATTCCCAATTACTTTTACATTGAAGTGATTGAAATCAAAGTGAATTTTAAATGGCATCAGAAAGATAAAACCTCTGGAATGGATGATATTCATTACGTGGTTGGTTGGAGTCAGTATCAGCACAATTATTATATTAAACTTTGAAACTTCAGATGTCCTGATTCAAGCTAAAACTAAATACAAATAATAACCTCCTCACACATTGCCCTGCAAGTATCTTTGTCACTCCTTTAAAATATACCCATTCTTTGAACAAGCTCTTAAACATCGCATCTGAATCCGTTTCCATCTGATTACACTCCTTGAGGATGTTCATCTATGTGTTCAATTAATAAAACAACGAGATTGGGGACATTTCTATTCAACCTGTCAAATGAATTTGGGGGGGGGGGGGGGGGGTGTTTAGAAATAGTCAGTGAGGTAAACAAACATAATAGTTGAGTGGCAAATGACAACAGTGCTACCTTCCCAATATTTAACTGGAGGAAATAATATGGGTTATCTGGGCTGTATGTTGTGACAGACAGCCTGACACCTTGCATGCCATTTTAATATTACACTTATGCCATCCCCCTGGATATTTCAGATGAATAAATTAAGGTTTTGTCAAGCTAATTACAAATCAATAACATTAGCCAACTCCGAAACACAAAGTGCTGAGCATTGGGATCCAGACATCACGGACAACTGTCCTCAGTTCCCCGCTCACATCTGGCAGTGCTCTCTGTCTGAACCAGGGACCACGGAGCGTTTTTGAAAGGGGGGTGGGGGAGGGCTGAGCGATCACTGATCACTGGCCTTGGGGGTACCCTGCGAGGGAGAGGAGCAACCGAATGGGGGGAGGTTGTGGGAGGGGGATAGGGACTTTTTGAAATTTGATGTATTAAAATCATGTTTTAGTGCATTGTGGAACTCAATGTTTTTTGTTTGAAGTATTTTTAAGAGGTAACTTTTTAAGGGGTAACTTTTCCACACAAAGAGTGGTGGGTGTATGGAACAAGCTGCCAGAGGAGGTAGTTGAGGCATATAAGAAACAGTTAGACTGATGCATGGATAGGACAGGTTTGGAGGGATATGGACCAAAAGCAGGTAGTGTAGCTGGGACATGTTGGCGGGTGTGGGCAAGTTGCGTCGAAGGGCCTGTTTTCACACTGTATCACTCTATGACCACATTATACTTCTACCATGCACGAATGCTTCAAAATCAAGTGGTCAAGTTTTATTGCCATATACTCAAGCATAGAAACATAGAAAATAGGTGCAGGAATAGGCCATTCGGCCCTTCGAGCCAGCACTGCCATTCAATATGTTCATGGCTGTTCATCTAAAATCAGTACCTCTTTCCTGTTTTTTCCCCATATCCCTTAATTTTGCTGGCCCCAAGAGCTAAATGTAACTCTTGAAAATATCCAGTGAATTGGCCTCTACTGCCTTCTGTGGCAGAGAATTCCACAGATTTGCAACTCTCTGGGTGAAGAAAGTATGTCCTCATCTCAATCCTAACTGGCCTAGCCTTTATTCTTAAACTGTGACCCCTGGTTCTGCATCCCCCAACATCGGGAACATTTTTCCTGCAGTTACAGTAAGTGAAAATCTAACAGGCAAGCAGGATGCTTTCTCCAACCACCCCCATTTGAAGGCCACTTTCATCCACCGTTTCTACCCAGTGCTTGGTACCTAATTCCAGCAGCCACTGGTTGCCCTCCAGGATGCACCGAGCCGCAGCCTGATCCATGCCGGTCACCAGGGCGAATTCGGCACAGAGACTCTGACAGCAGCGGTGCAACACTTCCGATGTCTCTGCCGGCCCTGGACTGTTGCACTGAGGCTGCTCCATGACCGGAGCTGCAGCGAGCGACTCGCCAGCCCGACAAACACCCGCCAGCCCGGCAAACACTCGCCAGCCCCGGCTCCCAGTCCGCAACTGCCTCCGCCGCTGCTTCTGCTTCCATCCCTCCCTCAGCCCCGGCTCTCCAACACCCGCGGCCCTTGCAGTTGATATGAGTTTAGAAATTCTCGTTGATCACAAAATTTCTTATGGCAGAGCGGAGAAATTTGTGATCAGCGTGAGTGCGTGAGAATTTGACGAAATGCGTGAGTCTCACGCTCAATGCGTGAGAGTTGGCAGCCCTGCTTTCTAGAGATACTGTCAGTAGTTTGTGTTTCCAGTATTTTCTCTTTAAATTTCAGTTTTCCAGCATCTGCAGTTTGTTTGATATTCATTCAGTAGCCATTGCCAGTTCTTATTCACATAGTGCCACGGGATTGTTTGCATCGAGATGGGTAATCTGGATTTAACATTTCATCCATAAGAATTTCAGCAGTATGCAAAATTGTTTTCGTCTTTGAAGATCGTATGTAGCATGGCACATTAGTATTTCCTCACAGTCTGATGCAGCGTCTTCAGGAGTTGCCTTCATTTTCTCTTTTAGCCTTCATTTTATCAGTTGGTGTATGCTTTTACATAAGTTACTTTCAGGCTTCCTTTTGTGTCTGCATGTTGCTGTGTGGATGAGCACCCCTTGCCTAATGGGGAGATTAGGATGAAACATCAGTTACAGCTTGTTTACTTGACTGCAGGATGTTATTTCTATGTAGCAGAGAGTATTCAAACACATTTCAAATTCTACAGGAAAAAAAACAGTTGCGGGGGGGTGGGGGGGCGGCGTCACACATACACACTAACCACCCCCCACACACACTAACCACCCCCACACACACTAACCACCCCACACACACACTAACATGTGGTTGTGAACTGTGCAGTTGGGGGTTATACTCACGCATAACCCCCTACTGCACGCGGCCAGAGAGGGGGGTGGTAGAGAGGGAGGGGGATGGAGAGAGTGGGGGCAGAGAAGGAGGGGGGAAGAGAGGGAGGGTGAGGAGGGTAAGAGAGGGAGGGGGGTAGAGAGGGAAGGGGAGGGCGTAGAGAGGGAGGGGCTGGAGAAGGAGGGGGGTAGAGAGGGAGGGGTGCAGAGAGGGAGGGGTGTAGAGATGGAGGGTGAAGGGGGTGGAGAGGGAGGGTAGGGAGGGGGTTAGAGAAGGAGGGCAGGGCTCTCGCTTAACTTTTTTTCCCTGTTGCCAGCCGGGCAACCTAGGTAGCTTTTTAAGTTGCCAAATGACAGTTTAGGTGGTCATTTAAGACAGCGTGCATGACACGTGCGATAATGTGCTCGGACGAAGTGCGTAGTTACCAGTCAGAATTATGGTCAATGAAGCATTCACTTATTATTTCTGCTTCAAATAAAGTCACAAACTAAACATATTCACCAATCAAGACATGATATATACCACAACGACATGCAGCAAAATTACAATTCAGTATCTCATCTCCTTTTACACGTTGCAAAGAATGCAATTTCTATTATTTCTTTCCACTTCTAAACAAAATTCTGGTTGGATTATTCAGCATATGATCAACCTCAGTGAGACCAAGCGCAGGCTTGGCGATCGCTTCGCACAACACCTACACTCAGTTCGCAATAACCAACCTGATCTCCCGGTGGCTCAGCACAACTCCTCCTCCCATTCCGAATCCGACCTTTCTGTCCTGGGCCTCCTCCATGACCAGAGTGACGTCCACCGCAAATTGGAGGAACAGCACCTCATATTTTGCTTGGGTAGTTTACACCCCAGCGGTATGAACATTGACTTCTCCAATTTCAGGTAGTCCTTGCTTTCTCCCTCCTTCCCCTCCCACTCCCATTCCCAGCTCTCCCACAGCCTACTGTCTCTGCCTCTTCCTTTCTTTCCCCCCCCCCCCCCCCCCCGACATCAGCCGGAAGAAGGGTCTCGAGCCGAAACGTCGCCTATTCCTTCGCTCCATAGATGCTGCCTCCCCGATGATTTCTCCAGCTTTGTCTACCAATGGGATCCCACAACTGGCCACATCTTCCCATCTCCTCCCCTGTCGACTTTCCGCAGAGACCGCTCCTTCCGTAACTCCCTGGTCAATTCGTCCCATCCCACCCAAAACACACCCTCTCCTGGCACTTTCCCTTGCAACCGCAGGAAATGCTACACTTGTTGCTTTACCTCCCCCCTTGATTCCATTCAAGGACCCAAGCAGTCTTTCCAGGTGCGGCAGAGGTTTACGTGCACCTCTTCCAACCTCATCTATTGCATCCGCTGCTTTAGGCGTCAGCTGCTCTACATCGGTGAGACCAAGCATAGGCTTGGCGATCGCTTTGTCCAATACCTCCGCTCGGTTCGCAATAACCAACTGGATCTCCCTGTGGCTCAGCACTTCAACTCCCCCTCCCATTCCGAATCCGACTTTCCTGTCCTGGGCCTCCTCCATGGCCAGAGTGAGGCCCATTGTAAATTGGAGGAGCAGCACCTCATATTTTGCTTGGGCAGTTTACACCCCAGCGGTATGAAAATTGACTTCTCCAATTTCAGGTAATCCCTGCTTTCTCCTCCACTTCGCAGCTCTCCCTCAGCCTCTTCCTTTCTTTTTCCCACCCCCTGCACCCTCACATCAGTTTGAAGAAGGGTCTCGACCCAAAACGTCGCCTATTTCCTTCGCTCCATAGATGCTGCCTTACCCGCTGAGTTTCTTCAGCATTTTAGTCTCCCCATTCACACAAGTTCTGTTATCCCACTTTCTTCACCCACTCCCTACACATTTGGGGCAATTTTACAGAGACAAGTTAACCTACAAAGCCAATGCATCTTTGGGATGTGGGAGGAAACCTACATGCTTGCAGGGAGAATGTGCAAATTCAACACAGACAGTGCCTGAGGACAGGATCGAATACAGATCTCTGGCGTGTGAGGCAGCAAGTCCACCAGCTGTGCCACTATATTTTATTTTCCAACACACAAACAATTATACGTTGATAACTTTGGTTTACGAAAAAAAAATAAACTATCCATTTTCAGTCTTAAATCTCTAAGTGACGCTATGTCCCCCTTTAAAGTTACTGTAGGTTTTAATTCAGTTCAAGACTATGGGGCAGTACATTGGCCATAAAGTTGCTGCCTAAAATTGCCAGAGACCTGGAATTGATTCTGAATATGGGTGCTGTCTGTATGGTTTGCACCTTTTCCCTTTGATCGCATGGGTTTTCTCCAGGGGCTCTTGTTTCCTTCCACATTCCAAAGGTGTGCAGGAACCTTTTTCAGACCCAACCCAAAACGTAATATTTTCCTTTTGGCCAGAGATTCTGTCTGACCTGTTGAGTTACTCCAGCGTTTTGTGTCTATCTTCTGTTTAAACCAGCATCTGCAGTTCTTTCCTACACACACGATACTATACGATAGAACTTTATTCCCAAAGGAGGGAAATTGTGTGCGTGTGTGCATAGTTATATATTCATATATAAATATACACTGTTTTGTTTTCTCGTTGATAACATTGTTTACAGACTACTATGTTTACATATTCTGTTCTACTGCAAGTAAGGATTTCATTGGGATATATATTTCCTCAAGCAGGCACACTAGATTATAAGGAATATAACAGTTGTCTCTCACCAAGACCGTATATCATTGGAGCAAGACATCGCAACTCTTATGCTGAAATTTTCTTGCAATAAATGCCGTTGCACCATTATTCTTCCTGATTACTTACTGTAGCTGGGTGTAAACTTTAATTGATTTATACACCCAAACAAAACAGGTCCCTCAGAACATGCACTGAGCTTTTCATTTTCCCCAACTTAAAATAAAATAGATTGGCACAGAATGTAGTGATATTGTCTTAAAAATTAAAGATCGATATTTGGGAAGTTGGATTAGGAAAAAAAACTTGCATAGAAAAAGATATCTTTGGAACTTTGTTCAACAAACAGTAATAGATGAAAAGCCAAATGGCTAATTATCATCGTGATATGGATATATTTTTATCAGCCGTATGTACTGTGGAATAAAGGAGATTATATCACAAAGGTAAGACCTTTGGGGCTGAATAGTCTCTACATTTTCCTGCGCAGCTGTGTGTGGTACATGG